>NC_081530.1:7450927-7766135 GCF_030273125.1 Centropristis striata
ATGGATGGAATCTTAAAGCAGGGATGGTTGTTGTTAACCTTGTGAAATAAAACTACTTGGTTAAAGTTATGGGAAAAATTAAGGTTTGGGTTATTAAAACAACTCTGGTCACACTTTACAATAACCAACTAAGTAATGTTTATAGATGGTTTATAAACCAATTATTAACCATTTACAAAGTGCTATACATATTTAATCGGTAAATGTTTTCAACCATTTTCTTAAAGGTATATGAATCATTTCAAAATCATTAACATACTTAATATGGTGTTAAAAATGTTATAATAAGTGCAACTAAAACTATTAATAAACTATTAGTTTAAATTGAATTGTTTGTTAATGGTAAAGTACCTATAAACGTACATTAATATAGAATCTATTTGCAATTTATATATGATTTAGTTAGCTAAACATTCATAAATTATGTATTTACCATTCTAATTGACCAATATACCATTTATAAATGATGGTTATTGTAAAGTGTTATCACAACTCTTACTGAGTTCTAACTCATGGTTACGTAGTTGACGTAGAGCATGATGTATGGAAATTAATTTACATGATCACTTAAAATAATATCGTTGACTTTTGTTTTCACAGGGGACACAAGCAGTCTCCTGGGTCAAAGCCCCATTTTTTTTGACCCATGCACCAAACTGCCCACCCTTCGTGGACTTGGACGGTCATGTATTTGCAATATGTGGTGCTTATTTTAATGTTTAGTATTAGTCTATAAAATATTATATATATTGGAATTAAAGGGGATTACTGTGCTTTTAATTGTACATAAGTGCAGTTATAATAAAGTAATATAAAATGTAGGACAACCATATAACCAAAAAGAACGTGGATATTATATGATTCTGAAAACCTCCCAGATTATGAATAGCCGTGTTTCCTTTAGGGGGAAGAGTGTCCACCAGGAAAGTCTCAGGCCACGCCCTCTCAAAAGTCCACTCACTCTGTGTGTCTCCACTACAAAAAGGCTCCCAGAGGGATTTACGAGACTCTGAAGGTGAAGTATGGTTTTCGATAGTTGCGACGGGAGACGAAACTGTGGCCGCCTTCGCTAATTGTGCACCAAGTCAGCAGCTGATGATAAACAAAGCAGCATGGCTAATTATGCACAGCGTCACCAGTGATCATAAACATAGTAATTGTGAATTAAGCTGCATCGCTAACTGTGCACAGAGTGTCCGGTGCTTGTTGTAAACAAACAGAGATCGCTAAGTGAACACCTCCTGCAGCAGCAGCACATACACACTGTACTGCTACAGAGCTAACTGTTAGCCAGGTCTGTGACTGCAGCTGGGAGAGACTGCTGCAGGAGGAATGTGCCGCTTCGACTCGTTCTTACTCCTCTTAACAAGCCGCCGCCCCGCAGCTCGTTAAGAAGAGTCGAAAAGTTGCTAATTATAGCAACAAAGTCAGTAAGTTGGCAACACTGCTTCAATGGCTTTTACAAATGGCGTGTGTTGTTGTGGTGTCAAGTACTACGTCACATCCTGCTTAGCGATTTACAGTAAGCAGGCTTTTTTCAGGGGATAAAAAAGGCCTTGCTCTTCTACAGCGAGTGAGACCCGCCTCATTCCGAGTATTGCCCAGTAGTGGAAACAGCCCTAGTTCCTTTTTTTATGTAAAGTACCAACATTTTTAAATAAAACAATTATTTTTAAACTACCTGCAAATGGCAATCACCGTATGGTTAAGGTTGGGGAACGATAGATTGTTATGGCAAATAATAAACGGTGACGGTATGGCTGGGTTTGAGAAACACAAGGTTAAGGAAAAATAGTGGTTATGGTTGTAAAAAGCCAACATTAACTGTTGGAGCGTGACAGTAAGAGGATGCAAACTCCAGTCTCTTGAATGACAGTTGAAAGCGCTACATGCACATCAACATCCCAGACCTCCACACCCTTACTTTCCACTTCACTTCATAAAGGGCACTCTACCTCATGCACTGGAATTGAACACTGGCACTAGATGTAAATGTTGAGATGCAAAATTGCATGGTATGAATGTAGTGCAGATACTGGCCTGTGCAGAAAATATAAAGGTTTAGCTCTATTTTGGGGCACAAATTTAGAAAACAGGCGCCTTTTTTGCATTGGGCACCTTTACATTTTATATTTTCAGTATATTTTGCAGAAAATACCTCTGTACTGGTATTTTTATAATGTGGTAAAGGATCAGAACACTTTCTCCAGAAAAAAAACTGTTTTGTCTGACTCTTTTGTGCCATTCTTATCGAATCCAACACAGCAGGACAAATGTGGATGCCCTGTAATTGATGATATTGTTGGTGCACAGTAACTGTACTATTCTCACACACGATAATGGTTTATTGATGTTAGAATACAATATATAGGATCTTTTAAAAGGGAAGAAAATACAAAATAAAACACAGTGGCTAAGATTATAATCTGGGCCTTTTCCTGCTGTTTTGCCCCTACTCATTTTGTTGCAGTCTAATCAAATAAAGCGCAAATGCTTCTTAAGTGTAGGACACACTTTTTTTTATCCATCCCTCATCAACCTAACTTCTCTAGAGAGACCATAAAACACCTCTATGTAATTGAGTATTCTTTTCTTTCTTTCTTTCTTTTTTTTTTTTTTTAATATTGAACCAATATCCTCTGCCTTCATCTGTCTGTTTTAAGTCAGTGGAACAGTAATGAATTCTTGTGGGATCTCTTTACTGTGAGCAGTCAGTCATCAGTGGGCAGTGTATGGAAACATGTGTGTGTGTGTGTGTGTGTGTGTGTGTGTGTGTGTGTGTGTGTGTGTGTAGGGCTGGGTAATATATCGATATAAAAAATATATAGATATATTTTTAAATGTGATATGGAATTAGACCATATCGCATATATCGATATAGTTAAAAAAAAAATTATATATAAAAGCTTCCCTTACTAGGGTTTGTCATATTTAGTTCTTTTGTAATGTTCGCTATTCTTTTTTTCATATAAATATATTTATTTCAGAAAAAGATTGGCCTACTTTATTTCATATGCCATTTTTATTTAAGATTTTTTTTTTCATTTAAATGTGCATTTTATCGAACTTTTTTTTAAAAAGGTACTCCTGTTGTTATACAGTGTTTATGTTAACTTAAATAAACAGTTTCAATAAAACTACTGGCATGTAATAATTTTCAAAAATATCGGGATATATATCTTATATAGATACTCAGCCTAAATATATTGAGATATGACTTTTGGTCCATATTGCCCAGCCCTATGTGTGTGTGTGTGTGTGTGTGTGTGTGTGTGTGTGTGTGTGTGTGTAAGTGTTTGTTTGTGTGTGTGTGTGTGTGTGTGTGGTGCAGATATGTAGGGCACAAGTGTATCTGTAGTGTTTTATTTTGTATGTTTAAATAAATGTGCTTTCAAGTGTTTTTTTTAGTGTTTATACTGATGTGTGTTGGTGTGTGTGTGAGTGTGCGCAGTGATTTGTGTGTGTGTGGCCTGGAAATTATCTGGTCATTCATCACTGCCTGAGCAGCCGAGGCTAAAGACCATCCATCTTCCCCCCCTTTCACAGCCAAGGCTGACACTCAAGGTGTTTGTATGACTTAATGTTCCTCTCTGCAGGATTTTTAGAGCAGCGTGCACAACTGTGAGTGTGTTTTCTCTGCTTGTGAGTGTGTGTATGACTGTGTTTCTCCTTTTGTTTTTTGTTTACCTGCCTGCTTTTGTGTCTGGATGTTTTACTGCTGCAACAATGGCTGAGTGTCAAAGCCTTTGCATAAACATATAGAAGAGAGGTTATGGTAAGGTTAGGAAGTGTCATACAAACCCAATTCTAAATAAGTTGCCACTCTGTCTTTAATGTAAAAACAATATGTGATGATTTTAAAAGTATAAACTGATCAACTTAATTGTTTAATTTAATTATACACTGTGGCAGAACACCCTGCCCATAACACAAAATATCAACATTAACCATAAATATGCAGTTAAAAGTAGCCTGGTAGCTGCTAACTATAGCCTGGTGGGTGCACACACTAGAGTTACAGTTAGAAATAGCAGCTCAATAACATTAATTTACACTGATTATGTAAATTTGTTGGTGTTTGCTATGCTTACTTTTCTTACCGCTTCCTGGTTGGTGAAAGGACCCGAGCACAGTGAATGCTGCCCTTTTATTTGCCTGTGTGGAATGTGGGACATAATTTGGCCAAACCAATGTTTGTTATCCCTCTTTGTTTCAGGGCTAAGTATTATTGTAGAATATGTATCACCATGTTGATTTAAGCCTGTAATATTGGAGTGATTATGTCCAATGTGTTTTGTATACATTTAAACATGAATTTATTATTTAATTGCCTGGAATGGCCTGTTCCAGAGGGAGGAGCTTAGGCTTTATAGTGGTAGTATTTTGCTCACTTACACTGCAAAAAAGCCAACTTGTATTTTTTGGCCTAAAACAGTGATTTAAGTTGGTCAAACTTGGAAATATAAATTATTTACATTTAGGGCAATAATGTAAGTTAGCACAACAAAGGAAGCCAGTTGTATGCTCAAAAACAACTTTGTTAGTTGTTGTTACTTATATCTTTAAGTTGAGGGTCACAACAAGGGACAATAGTTCTGCTAACTCTTATTTCTTTGTTGTGAAATGCAGGAAAGCGGTGAAATTCTGTCATTAGCGAAAGCTAGCGGCTAACTGATGCTAGCGGCGCTGCTTGTTACAGCTACAAGAGTAGCCATTAGCGTATCAATGCTAACTCAAAATTTTAGTCGCAACATTAGCTGACATTTCATAGTGGCATTACAATCGTGCCAATTCAGCACATTGCAGAAGTTAGCAGAAGTAAGGATTAAAAGTTATTATACCTTATAATGTAAAATTATAAGTTAGTACAACTTACAGTTGAGTTGACAAAAATCTGAATTCAGAGTTGAGCAAACTCAAAAACAAAACTTAAAATATTTAGTTTAATTGTCCAACTCGAAATTTTATCGAAGTTTGTTGCCTTGAAATTTGGAGTTCACCCAACTTTTCTCTTTTTGCAGTGTATGATAGTCGCTGGGGGACTGCCATAAGTGACAAACATATAAAACAATTGACCAGATCTTGCTTTTTCCATCTTAGAAACATCAGTAAACTGAGATCTGTAGTTTCAAAAGGTGAACTTGAGATGCTCATACATGCATTTATCTCATCTCGTATTGATTTCTGTAACTCACTTTTCTCCTCACTAAGTATGTCCACTCTTGACTGCCTTTAGTCAATTCAGAATGCCGCGGCAAGATTACTCAGTGGTTCAAACAAACGCTCCCACATCACCCCTGACCGGCAGTCTCTTCACTGGCTCCCTGTTGTCTACAGGATTCAGTTAAAAATTCTTACTCTCACATATAGAGCTTTACATGATCGGGCTCCCCTATATATTATTGAACTACTTCACCCATATCTGTCAGCTCGGTCTCTTAGGTCAAACACACTACATCTTCTGTCTGTACCACGTACCCGTCTGAAAACACGTGGTGATCCATCATTTCAATATGTGGCACCCAAACTCTGCCTCTCCCCCTAGGTCTGCTATTTCTGCGGACACTTTTAAAAATCACCTTAAGACCAGATATCTTTTTAGACAGGCATTTGGATGACCACCATGCATTGTACATATTATTTTATAATTTTTTATGTTTCATTGTGTTTTAATTGTCTTATGTTCCCCTATGTTATTTCTTTCTTTGTATCTTCTGTAAAGCACTTTGTGATTTTATCTGTGAAAAGTGCTATATATGGTAAATAAACTTTACTTACATACTTACTTACTGCTGAGGTGTGCTGACCCTCCCGTGTAGGAAACATATTTTTGTTTCCTCTTTAATTTCTATTTGATGTTTTTGTAGTTCTTTTGATGTAATAATAAATGGGATTTTTGCATCTTCACTTTTTGACTGCGTCTTGTCATTATCTTTGTAAGACAGTTTTCCCTTACAAATTGGTTTTTGGGGGAATTTTTTCCAGTCTGCCAAACAGCAACCTACCCTCACTCTGAGTCAGAGTGTGACATACACACACAATAAAAAGTTGGTTATGGGGCATGTTAACAAATGTGAGGACAATAATTGTTAATGTTTTAAAGTGTTCTAAAAATAGTAGGGTTGTCAAAAGTGTTGATACTCAAAAAAGTATCGATACTTAAACGTTGTATCCGGATACAATACTCATTTTAAAAAGTATCGATCTAGCACGTAGTATGCCCATATTACGTTAATTGACACAGTGTCAGTCTACATAAGCATAGAGTTAATAAGTTTGGTGATAAATGTTGGTGACTGAAAAGTGTAATTTCCTCTCTTGAAGTCCCAGAATGAAGCAGAGAAAAGTCGACCTGCAACCAAACAGCAACACAAACAGCCGAAAATATTGTTTTTATTGTTATTGTTTAATGTATTTATTTATTTTTTGCACTACCTCAGACCTGAAGCTTGTTATCATAGTTGCAGTTTATTTTTGCACAACTGTTTTTTATTATGAATATTTAACCTGTGGTTCTGTTAATTTTTACATGTTGCATTTTTCTTGTTAATAAAAATATTTCTGTTAAATTTTGGGGTCTGTTTTTATCCTTGTGGTATTGAAAATGGTATCGAGTATTGAATATTTTTGTATCGTGACAACCCTAAAAAATAGGCACATAAAGTTATTGTCAGTACGTTAATTATACTCAAAACAAGATAATTAAGATACTATTGCTAGAAATAAGAAAATACTATAAGCTTCATGTTTTTTTCAGTTTAAATATGTTACATGTATGTATTTCCATCAGTTTATTAGAGAAGATCTTCTTCATGTTTATCTCCAACATATAGCTGTGTCAAACTGTTTGCTAGAAAGTATTGGCAAACACAAAAGCTCACCACTCTTATTGACTGCCTCAGGCTATGACCTTAGAAGAGTGCACGCACTCGCCTATTTCTCCTCGCTTGTGTGTGAGTGGGTGCTTACAGTTACAGGCCTTTCTCATTCTCCCACTAAAGGTCAGCCGTCAGACGGTATTGAGCAGCGCTAAAGGTGAAAGAAACGTGAAATATGTTAAATGATAAACTATGGAGCAGCACGATCTTATTCTCTTGTTACCCAGCTGGGTTTGAGTGGGATCTTTCCGGTGATGCATGGGAACTAGTGAAATACACTGAAATTAATTCCTGTTGAGAGATTAATGCACCTCAGAGCTGGTTAACAGGCAACAAAGTATATTTTGTATGTTTACTCTGTTCACTTTAGATTTTTATTGTCCCACGAGAAGATATTATTTTAAACCAAGGAAGCATAAAAACATTAAAAAGACAATTAAAGACATAAAAAGTGTAGGCACGACATACACACAATATGGAATAAAGAAATACAGGTTCATGTGATAAAAGAAACAGCAGCAATAAGAATAGAAATGAGATAAGATGAAAGTACTAATCTGTAAAAGGAATCAAGAGGCCATTTATAGTCTCTTAGAACTGAGAGCTCTTGTTGCACATTTAATAGATTAAAACTTGCACCTTATTTTCAGAAACCTGGATCTCTGACCAGAGAGTATGCATAAAAGTCCTTGAAGGGAGGATGGTCTGGATTTGCTGTAATGGATTTATTTTCTTGTGTGATTCGTCTGCTAAAAATGTCTTCCAGAGCAGGCTGCTGCTCACTGATGATTTCACACACTACCTTGACAGTGTCTCCAAGCTGAATCCTGGATTTTTAAAATAACACCATTAGTTTTCAGTCAACATTAAAAACACTTAACCTCTGCAGAAATAAATACAGACTTTTTTTTGCCCCTTCTTGCCTCACTTTATAAATGTTTATATTCTCAAGTGTGTCTGAAGAGCTTAACGGCTTCGATTTCATCATCTCAACATGAAATCAACTAACAGTGGTGAAAGTGTAATGTTTAGCTTTTGCTGACACTGTGTCAGACAGCTCTGGTCATTTAAAAAAACAACCTTTTTGATAGCATTACTTTTTTATTTGCTTATACTGTACATAGGGTTGCATTGGATTTTTGTACCCGATACCAGGCTCGGAGGCTATACTGGGCTCTTGTACAGTCTGTAGGCTATAGCATGTCGTATATATTATGGTATGGTATGGTATGGTATGGTATGGTATGGTATGGTAAGGTATAGTATAGTATAGTATAGTATAGTATAGTATAGTATAGTATAGTATGGCATAGTATGCTATAGTATAGTACAGAATAATTTAGTATAGTTTAGTATGGTATAGTATGATATAGTATAGTATATTATAGTATAGAATAGTTTAGTATAGTTTAGTATAGTATAGTATAGTACAGTATAGTACAGTATAGTATAGAATAGTTTAGTATAGTATGCTATGATATAGTATAATATAGTATAGTATAGTATAGTATAGTATAGTATAGTATAGTAAAGTATAGTATAGTGTAGTATATTATAGTATAGAATAGTTTAGTATAGTTTAGTATGGTATAGTATAGTATAGTATAGTAAAGTATAGTATAGTATAGTATAAAATAGTTTAGTATGATATAATATAGTATAGTATGCTATGATATAGTATAGTATAGTATAGTATAGTATAGTATAGTATAGTATGCTATGATATAGTATAGTATAGTATAATATAGTATAGTGTAGTATATTATAGTATAGTATAGTATAGTATAGTTATAGTATAGTATAGTATAGTATAGTATAGTATAGTATAGTATAGTTATAGTATAGTATAGTATAGTATAGTATATTATAGTATAGTATAGTATAGTATAGTTATAGTATAGTATAGTATAGTATAGTTATAGTATAGTATAGTATAGTATAGTATAGTATAGTATAGTATAGTATAGTATAGTATCGGCTGTATGGAGATGCAAGGATCCAAGGGGAAACTAACAGAGATGGAAGGGCCGGACAGAGAGATATACAGATGATTCATTATTACTATTTTAGGACCATGGACAGAGCCATGGATGTGTCATAAAAACAGTCACCTGCTGATATTTAGGCAACACAAGTGCTGATATGTCTGTGTGCATATTTTGCTGATCATTTGCTTTTAAACAAGTAAGGCAGACTAAACTAGCAGGGGGAAACCAAAGATGGAAGGCGAATAAATACACAGTGTGACATTCTGTGATGTTGGATGCCCATACCGCCACACAGCCGTATAACCTACACGATCAACCCACACATAGTCAACCCACACACAACAACAAACTACAAGTGTGCAAGCAATGGTTGGCCTGCAGTTCACCAAGTAGACGTGGAGGTCTAGAACACATGCAGCCGCAAACAAAAGGCCAGCATCTATGAAAAGCATCATCACCAAAAATGATGAAAACAACTTACCAATGATATTTATTATGTTTTTACACTTTACCAAAAACAGTGAGGGAAACAGAAATAAAGCAGACGGATGGCTTGATTTTGAAAAACTGCCACTTTAAATCTCTTAAATCTGCAACTTTTTCTCTTGTAGATTTGCCACTTTAATCTAGTAAATTTGCAACTTTTTTAATACATATTTTTATTAATACTTGGCCCTAATATGCCGTCATAGTCAAGTTCTCCTTGTAAAAGTCATTGAAGAATAACTCTGTTTGTATGACTGTTTCTTGGTTCCTTGCAGATTTTTTTTTCTAAATGTTTCATTTTTTACATTGGAGGTAAGGGTCAATAAAGTTAATATGATTATATTATTATACTGATTGGTTAAATGTCATGGTGTCACCGTCTGTGACGTAGCCTGATCTATTACCTCACAGACAGACATGGGGACCCCATTTTGATATCCACTGATGTTACCAAATATAGTTTTTCACCCGATAAAGGGTTAACAGATCAATATTTTATGACACATAAAACAGAGAGTCTTTGATAATGATGGGCTGAGCCACATTCTAAGCCTCTGTAAAATACATACACACACCTGGGACCGCATTACATCAGTATCGCTGCTTATTACTGCTTGGAAAGCACCACTGAATAAAAACTCTCTAATGCTGGCCTAGAGGCAAGAGAACTTATGTCAGTGCTGGGGCATAAACAGCGAGAGAAGATACTAGAGTAATGTTTTTGCTTCTGGCACTGCAGTGACTGCATGCTTTCCACTGTGTCTACTAAAGACCGAAGAGGAACCACTTTGTTTTGCAGAACAACAATTATTTGTCATCAACAAAATATTTTGTTTGTGTGTTTACTTTATGTAAACATTATGTATAGCACTCCTGTAGTGATTACAGATGGCTCTTAAAGTTATGTACTTACTTGATTCCTGTGGTCTGAGGCTAGTACCTTCAGGTTGAATGCACTTATTGTAAGTCGCTTTGGACAAAAGCATCAGCTAAATGACATGTAACAGTATGACATGAGTAGCACAGTGCTAATAAGGGTCAAAGTTCACTCTGTAGCAGTACAGTGTGTATTTGCTGCAGCAGTATGTGTACAGTTAGCATGCCAGTTTGTTTACAATAAGCACCGGACACTCAGTGCACAGTTAGCGATGCCGGTTTGTTTACGATTGTTTACAATAAACCATGAGAGGTTGTGGTATACAGTGATTTAAGAACAGCTGAGGGGGTTTTAAGCACACTGTGGAACAAACTCACATTAAGGTATTTTTGACCACTATGGGAGCAGAAAGACATGAAATGAACCCAAAAGTGAAATACAGGCAATAACTTACTTACTCAGCTTACTGGAAGGGATAACCTGTTAAGAAACATAACTTCAGCACTTTGCTCATGCTGCTTTATGTCTCTCGTGTGACGTTCAAGCGGTTATTTGCTGTCATCTGACCAACCAATCAAGGACTTTAAAAAACACTTTATACATAACATTACTTTCAAAAATACTCTGTGGACACCATTCTTGTGATTTAAAGTGTTAAGTCAGTCATCATGTATCACAGTTTCAACTGATTGCACCAGTCACGTTTACATTCTCCAACTAATTTGTGTTTCAAAAATGTGGAGATTCAACGTAGGTGTGGTTTAGAAAAATGTAATATTCCAACATTTATTCTGGAAACTAGGTTGTGCTGTATGTCACTTCTCTACCCTGCCTAAAAGCAGCAAAGATAGGCACATACTCTCACTTTATTTTTTTATGACAATAGCATAAATATCATACTGGAAACTCAGATTAATGTGAGGCATCCCCTTAAACACCTGCTTTGAACTGAATGGGAGTTATCACAGGTCATTAGCCTCATAGATGTAGATTAGAAAGGTCCTGCTATGCTCACTAGAAGATTAAGAAGTCTATTTTCATTTTGGTTGATCACTGATACAAATACAAGAAGAACCTGGTCTTCTTAGACTCTGTCTACTATACATATGTTTATTGTTAGGCTTCAACCTCTAGTGGCTGCAGTTATGAGGGGAGCAACGCAGCACATCAGGTGATATAGTCTAAAGAGCATAAGGTCTACAAGATTAGCATTTTGGTTGTCAGCATCTTGTTTTTTTGTTTTTGTTTTTTTTTACAGCCAATGCATGCAGAACATGCAGAACAGCTCAGAAACTTGAAAGATGCTATGTTATCAGGTAACGCTAGCTAGCTAGTTTGGTCTTTTTTAACTTTTTTTTCACTGAGTAAATAGATAACGGCTATTTATGGAGTTGGTAAAATTCCAAAGAAGTGGTTCAAATCATATTTTCTTGACACTGGACTACAAGTTTACCTGTAAGTTTATATTCACTGGCCTTTTATCTACTACGTGGTTTTTACCAACTCTTGGGGAAAACTGCTCAACATCCTTCATGCCTCTCTCCCTCTCTCTTCCTGTTTGGTAATGGGAGGAAGAGAACACTTGTCTCAACTTGTTTGCTGAAAATGACTCCCTATGGTTTTATATTGGGAGGTTGGTAAGAACGATGAGACAGAAGACTAAAACTGCTTAAGGCAACTAAAAGCTGCAAAAGTTGGTTAAGTCTCAGTGGTTTCAGCACTACAAGAAAGCATTAGGATCCCATTAGGATGAGTCATTGTATGCAATGGTAATATGAAATACACAGGTTTAAAAACTACATAAATTCCCTTTTGCCATTATCTATCTGTTTCTATTTGAATCAACGTGACCAAACATGAATTAAATATAAAAATGCATGAAATAAACAAATAATTAAAAACTCTGTAAAATATTCATTGTGTTGATGAACTCAACCAGAGTAACATCACTAATTTAGTTCTAAAGAGGGTTTATATTTTTCCCCACTAATGGAACATGGCCTGCATTTTCAGTACAAACTGAAGAGTTACAGCTTAATCTTCCCTGCAGCACAGCTATGCCCCAGTGAGCTTATAAATGAAATATGCCACCATGCCAAGCTACTGTGCCTCACGACCTTTCCCAAAACTCCCCAGCTCCCTGCTCCCTGATGCTCCCCTACCTCCAGCCATAGACACACATAAACACACTCACTCAAACCCAAGGAAATGTCCACACGCGTGCTTTCACACATACACAGTTGAGCGCTGGGATTTCCACACAGGCAGGCAGGCAAGCAGCCAGACAAACACTCACATGTATACACCGTGCCCTACAAAGATGCTTTTTTCCCTTCCTTTCTCTCCAGGCTCAAACAAACAAACACGGCTAAGACGCTCTTTGTATTCATGTGCTGACTTTTGTGTCAGCGTATGTTTTAATTTGAATGGATTTCAGGTGCCTTCTTTGCCAGAGTCTGCCTCCCTTTCTCTCCTTTGATCCTGCAGCTGACATTGAAGCTTTCTTCCTCTCCTCCTGCTCTCCCTCGTTTTCCTCACTTTCTCTCAACCCTCTGGAGACATCACAGTGTGCCATCTATCACTCTCTCCTCTTCACTCCTGTTACTCCCTTTGCTCTCACTTTTTTTCTCTCCTTTTTCTCCACTCGGGAAGAGATCTAGAATCCCTGGATTTCAGTGCAGTCTGGAAGCTAATACTGCTGCCGGCTCTGACATCAGGAGGTCAGCAGGTCACTATGGCAGCCAGCCTCTCTGGCCTCACGGGCAGTGACCCGCCAAGATCCACAGCATCTGAGGTTAAGTCTCAGCAGACCCGTCTTCATACAGTACAGATGAAACACTGATGCTATGGGCGGTGCAGTCCCGCCCTCCTAATTCCCCCATCCTCGCCTGAAGCATCTGAGTCACTTCACACTAGGTGGCAGATGTAGAAAAAGATCCGATGTCATGTGTCGTTTTGGAGAGTTTTCTTCTAACATGTAACCTGTATTTTGTCACTTTTTTAAAAGAACAGAGGGGAGTCTATCTTCACCATGTAAACATAATTGTCTTTCATTTTAATTTTATGTGACAGAGATTCCTTTTCTTATGATCAGTTTTTAATGATGGATGTCACATTTTGAAGTGAAATTGGTAGCTAAGCTGAGCTTCATTTCAATTTCATTACCGTTAAAGTCTTATGGATAGACTCTATAAAAGAACTGGACGTAGCCAGTATTGTTTTGAAGCCTCAAGTTTGGAATTCAGGCCATCGCCCGTTTTTTGGACGAGAGGGTAGATCTGACTGAGAACCGGAGATACTATTCACTAGGGCTGCACACTTAATCCAAATTTTAATCGTGATCACGATTTTGGCCGCCACGAATAAATTAACCTGATCGTTGGTGATATTTCCATTTTAAAATGTGGGCTTTCCTGCATATATAATCAAACACTTTCTACACCAGTAGTCCATCAACTACCAGTATGGGGCAGGGCTGTTTCTCTCCCCTAAAAAAGCCTGGTTGCTGGTTGGATAGAATGCTAAGCAGGATGTGATGTAGTACTCGATGGCACAACAACACGCGCCATTTGTAAAAGCCGACGAAGCAGTTTTGCCAACTCAGCAACTTTGTTGCTATATTTAGAGACTTTCCAGACCCCCGTAGTGACTATATTCCAAAAACGCGACTGGTGACAAAAAAGTCCTCAGTCCTCCTGCAGCAGTTTTCCAGCTGCAGGGCAAATTGCTAACAGGCTAACAGTTAGCTCTGTAGCAGTACAGTGTGTATGTGCTGCTGCTGCAGAAGGTGTTCACTTAGCGATCTCTGTTTGTTTACAACAAGCACCGATTGTTTGTTCAAAAGTAGTGCAATAAAAATACAGATGTTTTCCCTAACATGATGAATAATCATGATTACAATATTGATCAAAATAATCATGATTATCACTTTAGCAGCCCTACTATGCACCCCTGCTTATACCAGCACCTGGCTCCTGGCTATGCCATGCAAAGTCCATGCTAACAAAGTAAGCTTCCATAATTCAAGGTAAACCAAAAACAATTTCATGGCTATTTAAATGTACCATGGATAAACATTGCTATGCCTCTATCCTGATTGATGGGTAAAATATTTAATAAAGTAATAAATCAAGTAAGAAGTCATTTTCTCATACACTTCTGTACAATCAGACTTCTTTTTGCAACCAGTGGAGTCGCCCCCTGGTGGCCATTAGAAAGAATACTGGTTTAAGGCACATCTGCATTGGCTTCACTTTTCAGACCCACTTCTTTCATACAGTCTATGGTCTTATTTTCACAATCTAGACAAATATATGGTAATATTAAGGTTGTACTAATCAAGTTATTTACAGAAAATATGGAAACTTTACCAAGTATTAAACAACTGAATGGGGTTTAAAGAAAAATTAAAGGTACCTAAAGTTATCAGAAGACAAGCGGAATTATTATTCCCCAAACTGTCCATTGCCATTGATTACAGTTTACAAATTCCTGGTTCCAACTTCAAACAACCGTAATTGTATTTTTATTTTTCATTTTCTTTGTTTATTATGTTTCTCTGCATCACCCTTAAGGCATGGAGCTAAGAAAACAGCTGACACAGCACTGAAAAAAAAGAAAATATAGTGAGGAAGAATGCCAATCAGACAAAGCTGGTCCAAAACGAGACTGAATCTGGGGTTTGCTTTCACTTTCCATGAGTTCCATGTTGTGTTTACAAACAAAAATGAACAATTCCTGCCCAGTATGCCTTTAAGAATTCAAAGCTATTGTTGCTTTTGTGTTGTTAAATTTGTTCTTTCTCCTCTCCACAACACAGAACCATCTTTCAGAATAATTTTCTCTCTCCTCATTCAAACCTCCTGCAGCTGAAAGAACCGGCTGCTTGATTGAATTATGATTTTAGTAACGACTTGGGGAAATAGTCACAGTTTTTCATCTCTGCGTGAAATATCTCTCTATTGTTTGGGTAAATGGCGACATTTTGTGACACCCTTTGATTAGTTTTCTTTATTAAATAATTGACAGTGAATGCCCCAAAGCCCAGAGGAGCATCAACATATTAGTTTTCAGTCTGCCTACAGCAGAATTCAATCAATTTGAATATATTACTTCAGCAAAGGATTGTGAATAAATGGACAATTACTTTCCATGCATGAGAATCATTGTAACAGCAGTCTGGTGGCTGATATTATCATATTAATGGACGGAAGTAAGCTTATTTCCTTAAAATGGAAATGAGTATCAGGGCTTTTAAAAGGAGAATGAACACTGACTAAAGCAATAGCCTGTTTGATTTACCAATATTTACACAGCAAGACACTTGCGTTTATTTTGAGAAGGCATGTTTGTTTATATTTCACCATGACTTCCTGATGAATGGCTTGGCACTTCACTGTCTTTTGTTAGCGATCATCCATGTTGGCTACATCAGAATTTGGTGTTAAGTGCACAGTGAGTATGAAAAGGCAGCTTTTTTCACACACAGTGATCACTATACAACCTTTCATCCCCTTCTTGCCTGTTTGACATGGCATGATGTCTTCATTGGCTGCATTTCACACTGCAGAAATACCTGGCTTACCTATGATAACCTGTGATTGAGACTATAGACCCTTTCGTAGTGCCGTTTAATGCCGGGATATTTACGGCCCTGTAACGTCTCGCCGTAACTATAGCTGTGTTTCCATTAGGGGTAAGAGTGGCCATCGGGAAAATCTCAGGCCACGCCCTCTCAAAAGTCCGCTCACTCTGCATGTCTCCATTACAAAAAGGCCCCCAGAGGGATTAACGAGACTCCGGAGGTGACGTATGGTTTTAGATCGTTGCGACGGATTAAACACAGGAGACGCAACTGTGGCCGCCGTCGCTAACTGTGCACAATGTCAGCAGCTGATCATAAACAAAGCAGCATGGCTAATTATGCTTATAATTAAGCTTCTCAGCTGATCATAGACATAGTGATTGTGATTTAACCGGCATCGCTAACTGTGCACAGAGTGTCCGGTGCTTGTCGTAAACAGAGATCGCTAAGTGAACACCTCCTGCAGCAGCAGCACATACACACTGTACTGCTACAGAGCTAACTGTTAGCCGGCTCTGTGACTGCAGCTGGGAGAGACTGCTGCAGGAGGAATGTGCCGCTTCAACCCGTTAAAAAGAGACGAAAAGTTGCTAATTATAGCAACAAAGTTGTTAAGTTGGCAGCTCTGCTTCTCTGGCTTTTACAAATGGTGGTACGTCACATCCTGCTTAGCTATCTATCCAATCAGTAACTGGGCTTTTTTCAGGGGAGAAAAAAGACCCTGCTCTTCTACAGGGACGAAGAAAAGTCCAGATGAAAGTTCGCTCCAGACGGCTCGTATTCAAATTTGGGGCGTTTTGGCGAGTGAGACCCACCTCATTCTGGGTATTGCCCGGTAGTGGAAACAGCCCTCATGACTACCTGTGGAGACGGAAAATTTTTGGTACTGTTGGAAGGCGGGACAACTATAAACTGGCCATTCCAGCAAGGCGGAATATTTGACGTCGCGTGTGACGTCTAACACACGCCTCCATGCTGCACAACAACAGCGGCCGCCGTCGCTAACTGTGCAGAGCGTTTGCCACTGATTGTGAACAAACCAGCATGCTAACTGTACATGTGGTGTCCGCCGCTGATCGTAAACAAACCAGCATCGCTAACTGTACACTGAGTGTCCGGTGCTTATTGTAAACAAACTGGCATGCGAACTGTACACATACCGCTGCAGAAAATACACACTGTACTGCTACAGCGCTAAATTTGATGCTTATTAGCACTGTGCTACTGTGCAGCACTGTTGCTCTGTTGCGCATCATTATCATCTCCTCCTACTTTCCTCCCACTTCGTTCCCTGAACCGGACTGCACTATCAAAGGGCATGAATATCATGCCTTCGTGAAATCACTATGAATGCCCTAAGGTTAGGGTTACACAGATCTTTCCAGCAATATAGCTGGACATTTGCGGGACCGCACTATGAAAGGGGCATATGTGTAACCTTAATTAGCCACTTAAGAGAATGTTACCTTGAGCTGTGCAAAAAACAGTTCAGCCAGAAAAGTGTGTTAAAAGACACCAGCTACCACCTCTATTTCTACCATCTATACGCTCAGGGATCGTGAATGGGTGAGGCAGTATTTTTTAGTTCAGTGATATAAAGGTGAATATCTTTAAGAACATTAATTGAGTGATTGAAGTTGGATTATGTATTGCACTGCAAGATTAAGTTTTATTAAGAAAAAAAAGGTAACAAAATTGGTGCAGTCTTACAGTTTTGTCGCCCCACTCAAAATGTCTTCCCATGGATATGCTATGATTTAATATACAGATAAATTATTTGGGCTGAGGCTACCAATACTAGAATGCTAGAATACTAAAACACCAAAAAAATGTATCAAGGCAAGCCAGCTTTATTTCAGTCTGTTCTCATTCACTCTTTGTACTTACACCTAGGAAAAGTAAGGCACTGTAATTCGTAGATAACACACGTAATTCTGAACCAGGAGGTGCAGCTTTTTACTTCCAATTACAATGTTTATTGTAATTATATTAATTATGACAGGAGCAAAGGAGGTCAAGAGGAGGTTGTGGTGGAAGAGCTGTGTTATGTGTTATTTGTAACTTGTGAATGAACTTGCAAATGTGCTCTGAAGTAATTATTTTAACTTGAATTGTGATCTTGAAGTACTTTTGTTACCTAAACTTAAAGGTGCTGTAATCAACATTCACAACATTATTATGGCAGCAAACAACTATTTGCTATATAAAAATACAGTGGAGCAAAGGCATCTTGAGCAATGAATAAAGTCATGCTCCCTCTGTGTGTGTGGTACTTCAAGCTTCTCAGTTCTCTGCTGTGGTAGCCAGCCCAGCCACCTGTGCATGTTCATGCATATGAGTCACAGGGCTGAATTACAAAGTGACACCAAGAGGCCCTGATCAAGAACCATATGTGATGAGCTCAGGATGAGACTAAGAGCTGTGTGAAGGCAATGCGGTCATTCACAGCACCTTTAACCAAACCGTTTTGGTGCCTACAATATTAAAGTAGTTCTGTCTCATTATGTTTACTATGTGTTTAACAGAGCAAGCATCGCATGTCAAAACTGTGGCTATACAATCGCCATTTTGTAAGATATCATACAAACTGTTGTGCATAAGTTTTCTTAAGATATTAAACAAACTGTTCATCTGGATAATAGTATTTATATAGTTCAAAATCACAAATTCTCTAAATGGTTTACAGTCAAGATTGATAAATAGAACTACAGGTGAAATAAAAACAGTCTGTATTTATGATTTGGGGGTGAATTGTCCCTTAAAATTAACTTAACAAACATAGGTGACCTGTAAATCATTACCCTCCTGTTAATCCGTACACCGTGCACATGTATCTTCAGGGTCTATGTCCTCTCATAACAGGACTCTCAGGAATAACTAAGAGATGCATTTATCAAATGTGGGAGGAAGGATAAGTAACTGTTCATCTGGATAAAAGTATTCATATAGTTCAAAATCACAAATTCTCAAAGTGATTTACAGTCTGTACAACATGACATCCTCTATCCATAAATCACCCTGCATAAGAAAAACAAAAACAAAATTGTAATAGGGAAATAAAGAAAAAGAAATCTCAAAATACCCAAAATGGGCTTACACATAAGAGATGCTATTTGTGCAGAATATGAATATAGAATAGCAACAGAATGACAATATTAGGTCAACAGAGAGCAAACTTGAAGGGAAAATGTAAATGAGCAACCTCTAGGCTCCACCAAACACCACACAACCTCCTCTCTGTAACAAAGACCTGGAAAGTGTCAGGCCTGTGCAGCATGGCGCTCTCCAAGGTGCTGATCCTGCTGCTGAGAGCAGCGAGGGAGCTGTCCTGGGTGCTCTCTCTCACCCTTACCCACAGCAGTGGGAAAGCTGCCACCAGATGGAACTTTTAGCCAGTAATTTCTTTGTCTAACCCGTGACTTCAGCTTTTCCCCTTAAATATACATACACCCCTTGATAGTGTTTCTGCTGAATTTTGAATACAGATGACTACAACATAGTATATTTTAGTGATGTTTTCTCTGCACTGTAAAAAAAAAAAAAAAAAGGATAAAAAGGATAAGGATAAAAAACGGAAGCTGTGGTTGCCAGAACTTTACAGTAATAAATATGGTGCAACTTTTTCTAATATTACGGTAAAAGGATATTAGCACTGTTGATTTCATGTTTAAGATTGCCATTTTATTCTATATTTTTCCAAAATAAAATAAAAAGTTTTCCCGTCAAAAGAAACGCTGTTCTGCCATATAAGTGACAAGAAAATACTTCATAAATGCTGCATGAATTAAAGATTTTACCATTAAATATTACAGTATATTTTTGTTAGAGATATGGTGTTTAGTACATTTAACAGTGAGAAAAAGTATTTTTCCCAAAAATAAATGCAACAATTACAGTGATGGATTGTATATATATATATATATATATATATATATATATATACAACGCTTAAAAAGCAAAGGGTTGCAGCAGATGGAGCTGGTAAGAATTCAGTTGTCTACACTGTAAAAAGAGAACATTTTTTATATTTAGGTAAAAAGATATTAGCACTGTTGATTTCACATTTAAGATTGCTTTTTATCCATTTTTTACCATATATACAAAAAGTTTTTCCATCAAAAGAAACGCTGTTCTGCCATATCATTGACAACAAAATACTTCAGAAATGCTGCATGAATTAAAGATTTTACCATGACAGTATATTTTTGTTAGAGATATGGTGTTTAGTACATTTAACAGTGAGAAAAAGTATTTTTACAAAAAATAAATGCAAAAATTACAGTGATGGATTGTATATATATTACAGTACATTTTTGTTACAAACACGGTGCCAGTGTATTTTACAGTGGAGTAATGTATTTAAAAATAAATAAATAAAAAACTGTAAAAAAACAAACAAACAACTGTTTGGCCTGATATATACATTTACGGTGTTTCATTGTTACTAAGAAATAATTAACCCATGTGTCATTTTACAGTCTTTTACTCTCATGGTTTAGCAGTTTTTCACCATAAAATCTACAGACATTTTTTACAGTGTACACTGGACAGAGCAATCAAATATCAGACACTAGAGACACATTAATGCCAGGTGTAAATGTTATGAGGATAAATCATGTCTGGATACAATCTGCATATAAGACACATTTTAAAGCCAGGTGTAGGGGGTCCTAGTTCCATTATATTTAAAAGAAAGCAGACATTTCCACTGCGGGTACCTCCAACACTCAGTAACTCACATCAAAACAGTCAAGATTGATAAATAGAACTACAGGTGAAAGAAAAACAGTCTGTATTTATGATTTGGGGGTGAATTGTCCCTTAAAATTTACTTTACAAACATAGGTGACCTGTAAATCATTACCCTCCTGTTAATCCGTACACCGTGCACATGTATCTTCAGGGTCTATGTCCTCTCATAACAGGACTCTCAGGAATAACTAAGATATGCATTTATCAAATGTGGGAGGAAAGATAAGTATGTGCACTCTAACCAGATGAAATGCTTTGCAAAGTAGCTGCAATATAAACTCTCTGGGTTCCAGTTTAACTAAAGAAAAAAAAACTGTATGTTGCCATGGAAACTAAAACTTGGTAGTTGTCCAGATGGAGGAGAAAAACAGAAGATGTGGATAAAGTCTCAAAAAGAAAAGAGAAAGAAGAGGCAGAACTGAGACAGGAAGTGGAACAAACATATGGCTAAACAACAAATATCATTTGGATATTATTAAGGATTACATAAAGGCCCGTGACTTTGCAGGACAGCACAAAACTGACCTTTATTTGAACATCTGAACATAATTGTAATCTCCTATCCAGATCTCAGATCTGTAATGGTAGCAGCACGCACACCCAACCAAACCCGCAGCCTCTGAGGTCTGTTCCTGAAGTGAGTGGAAGACTTAGCGGGATACTTGTGATTCTCTAATGAACCATCTGTCTCATCAGCTGAACATCACAGTTTTTTTTTTTTTTTTTTAAGATGCTTGATGCTGACAAAACTAGAAATCTCCATATGCTAACACGCAGGTTTTCTTTTCTTGTGGGTGTCAGTAAGAGTGACAAAAAGTGGGGAGCACTTGTAAGGTTTTACTTTACTTTAACAGCAGAGCAAGTGAGACAACAAGGGCAGAAACAGAGAAACAGAGGAGGGATTTGCTTTCCCTTGTGCAATTATACTGAATGCACTTTTGCAGTGCATTTAAAAATCGCCGTTCCTCTAAACAAATACAATGTTCTAGACAATCTCCTATGGTGAAAATATGTGCACAGTGCATAAAAAAAGCAATACATTTGTTTTCATGTAAACGACATAACAAGAAGCGGAGATAGTTTAATGACGCCTCCTCAACTCATGCAAAATCAAGTGTCAGACTCTGCTTTTGCACCTAGTTCAGGTGCTGATTTGACAGATTCTGTGCTGTATCTGTCAAGCACTTCACCAGGTGCATCTGCAACTATTATTTGTGCAAATAATGGTGGAATGGTGGTTAAGGGAGAGATAATTAATCCCACTGGACTGCACAAGCACAATGTGTAACAGTCAGTGGGGAAATTCTCCAACTCAACAAGGTGACTTTGTTTTTAATGCTACAGAAATCAAGCAAACATAAGAGTGACTGTATCCTAGTTACATCTAAAGAGATGCACTCTTCTGTTAACTAAAACTACTATACAAATAATAGGCCAGGTCCATTTTTCTTTGTTTTTCTTGATAGAGTGCACTCTAGAGTTCCCTTCCAGCAGAGAAAACTTGATGGAGTGGCATCTAGGGTTCCCTTACAGTTGAGAAAATGTAATAGAGTGTCCACATGGGTGCCCCTACAGTCAAAAAACATGATAAACTGGCTTCTAGGGTGTCTTTATAGTCAAGAAAACATGATGAAGTGCCTTCTAGGTTGCCCTCCCATTAGAAAAACAAGATTGAGTGTCCCCTATAGTGCCAATGAATGGAAAAAACATGATAAAGTGCCCTCTAAGGTGCCCTTCCAGTAGAGAAAATGTGATGGAGTGCTCCCTAGAGTGCCGTACATGGATAAAACATCACAATGTGCACTCTGGGTACCATTCTAGTAGAGAAAGCATAATGAAGACCGTGATGCAGCTTCCCTACATGAAAACTTTCTGCATGCTGGTGCCTTTATTTATTTTTTTTGCCTCTGCCCCTCAGACAGCCTGAGTTCGCCACTGCCTGCTTTTCTTCTTTTTGATAACAGCTGGGTAAGCGTTTCCATTGGAAAAACCAATGGTTCTATCATCTCCTTTCTTAGAATCACTTTTAGGACACCATCTGCAGATCGCCGTCTTAAAGTAATTCTAAGACTGTAGAAAATAAAACCGTTTAGCAACGTCTAACAAACTTTGGTTTGACTCTTTGACTGTAGCCTATATAATTAAACTTGTGTGGCTGATGTACAAGTTTTTGTTTTATCATTTCTTTTCTAAACTCGGTGTCAGATACTTTTCAATGCTGAGCCGTGGCTACTGAGCTCAGCTTCACTCTCAGAACACACAGTCCGGGAGCTGACTGCATAATGAGCTGCTGCGTGACTAAATCAGGCTCCAAATACATGCAGGTTGGAGCTGCAATTTAAAAAAAAAACCTGCAGCACACATTTGAGCTACTTTAATAATAGCATATATTGTAGCTTTAAACAATGTTTTTTTATTAACAGCAGCGTTTTAACCAACACTGCATGTTCAGGAAAGATGTACAGTTTTCCTAGCCTGGTGTCCACGGCCGATTCTTAGCCCTGCTTTTGGTATCCAATCACAGAACGAGGAGGGACGGCAAGACGATGACGCGTACTATTGGATGGATCGATGGAAGCTTGTAGTTTTCTTACGGATCCAACATGGCTGCAGCAGACGCCAAGCTGTCTTTGGATCTAGCTGTAGACGGTGTCCTATAGTTTAGAGCCAAAGTTTATTTTAGAAGAAGAACAACGTTTGGCTTTTGACTCCTTTATCACCACCAAAAAGGATGTTTTAGCCTTGCTTCCAACAGGATTTGGCAAAAGTCTAACATACCAACTAGCCCCGTTAGTGGCTAAGCTAATGGGGTTTAGCAATTGGCTAAGAGCTACGTACAGACCATAGGTACAGACGCTTAATAGATATGATGACAGACATTCGTAGCACCCAATAAACGGCTCTGGAGGATCGTAAACCACGCCTCCTCTACGGAAAAATGAATAGGTGGTCTCCAGACTATATCTCATTTGTAATATAGCGTTAGCCAGGCTACACTTTTCCAATAAACTTGTCAAAATGTGACTTTTTGCAGATAAAACTTTCTATGGAGGTATTTGTGTTTGTAACAGCTACCAGAGGCACTAAGGGAATGTCATGGGAATATGGTAATGAATAACTAAACACCAAGATTAAATTTTCAGAGGGTACCACTGGCAAAGTAGAAGGGAAAGTTTACTTTTTGTTGAAGGAGCTTCTTCTATGAAAGGTTACAGCATCCCACATGTGTTAATTCTTCTTCTGGACAGGTAAGACACCAGAAAGAAGGAATGGCTTGAGGAGGAGGTGAATGAAAGAGATCCATCCTGTTGGTGTAATCAATGGGACAAACATATAGATCCAGAGGAAGAAAAAAAGACAGCAGGAGGAGGGGTGCAGCAAAGAGGAGACGAGAAAAGACAGATAGCAGGATAACATTTTAAAAAAAGGAAGACAGTAGCTGTGAAGCAAAAGAAGATTCAAGACCTCCACAGCCAGAGTGCTAATGGAGTCTGAGGCAACCTGAAGCACAGAGGGAACAGCAGTCCCACTTGAGCATTGGAAGCAAAGAGAAGCACAGGCTAACTTACTTGACCCTATTGTAAAAGGGTTCCTGTGCTTCCACCTCTTTTCATCTCCAGGCAGCTAGGAGACAGAGGAGCGTTTCACTGGGGACCATGCTGGGAAGTTTTGCACTCCAATGAGATTTTTACATTATATGGATGGGTTCTTCTGATGTTATTTAACATTTTGGCTAAGAAAATGTTTCTAGCTTTCTTTCAAGTTATAAGGTTGGCTATTGCTACAATGAATGAGCTATCACTATAGAAGGGATGCATTGACATTATTTTTGGAGATCCATTCTAGACATCTTTTAGTACTAAATACCAACCTGGTCTCACAGGAATCCATGAAATAGCCACGGATTCGCTTAACTCAAAATCCGTGGAATAGCCACGGAATCACTAAAATTTCCGTGAAACTGACACGGATTTAATGCAAGTTAATGACAGTCATATCCCGTTGCTATTTCAACATACAAAGTGATTATGTACATTCACTGAGTGAATATTTAGAAAATAAAACATATATTTCTCGCTTTGTTCTGACCGCCGGAACCTTGAAAGTCACGCGACTTGGACCACGAATAGCCAAGGGATATGACTGTCATTAACTTGCATTGTAGCGAAATCTGTGTCAGTTTCACAGAATTTTTTGTTATTCTGTGGCTATTCCACGGATTTTGAGTTAAGCGAATCCGTGGCTATTTCACGGATTCCTGTGAGTTTCCTAAATACTCTGTAAAGGAGCTGTAACAATGTCTACTTTTCCTCCCTCATTCAGAATTTTTGCACAGTGTGTGCATTCGAATCTCAGATTTTAGGGAAGTGAACAGACGTATAAGTATGATTAAAAAAAGAAGGAAAAAAAAAAAGAAAAAGCCTTTCTAGTGACAAAATTTTGCACAGAGGTCATTTTAGAGAACATAAATAAAAAATATATTACAATAAATCAAATAACAAAAAGTAAAGGTACTACAATCATCGGACATATGCGTGACAAGCCATGGGTGGAGATATTCAGATGAGTGGTGCTATATTCTAGCCTGCGTCACATGGACCGATTTTTTTTGTAAATTATACAGCACTATACTGTAAAAATCAAACACAGAGATGAGCTGTGTATAATACAGTAAATAACTGTAGATTTCACAGCGATTATTTACAGTGTATCTCTATAATCAGTCACATCAGCTGAGAAAAATCCAAACTACTTACTTCTGTAAATAACCAGCCCTGTTAACATCAGAACATTATCAGCTTACTATGCAGGCCTAATAAACAAGGAAAAATAAGGAGGGGTTGTATTTTGGAGTGAACTATTCCTTTAAGCTAAGAACAGGGCTTTATTTTTATCAAGGACAAAAGGTGTGTCCAGTGGTTGCAGTAATAGAAAGGTAGCACAGATCTCTGTGCCCCTGTCACCGCTCACCTACCCTTGACCTCTCCGTGCAGACAGACTGTGCAGCTGGGTCAGCAGAGAAACCTCTGTGACCCAAACAGACAACTCCTCACTCCAGAATATGCAAATGATTGGGCTAGCTCCGCCCTGGCGTGTGTTAAGGTGGAAATCCACTGACACCTCCATCTGTTTAGTGAGTGGAGGAAGGAGGGAGGGGGAGGAAGATGAGAGCAGAGCAGGAGGGGGAGCACAGGAGAGACTGGGTAAATTGGTGTGACGGTGTCATACATTATATTCTCTGTGGTGTGAATTACACCTCTGTTATAATAACGTGTGCTCATGTAAAGTCTTTTGGGTCAGGTTTTTATAAACGCTCACAGGGAACATACTCATTTTGTGATATTTTTCAGACCTGTTTGGGAGTTGTTAAGGGGCTTTGTAACTGTATTACAGTGGCTGAACTCTGAGTCACCATTCATTACACACACACACACACACACACACACACACACACACACACACACACACACACACTCTTGTACTTATATCTTTGTGAGGACCTTCATTGGAATAATGAATTCCCTTGCAAGTTTAAGTTTTAATTTCGTTGTGAATTTAGTTTTAGTTTTTTGTAATGGGGTATTTGTTGGGTGGGAGATTAAAAAGGTCACAGTAAATTTAGCCTTTATTTCCTTTGTCTGATCCATCTTCATTTTGTATGAAAAAAGTTGACAAAGACGAAAACGAAGGACATTTTCACTATAATTTTATTTAGTTTTGTAACCACACAATACAGTTTGTTTTAAGGGTTAAGGTTACATGATAATTATAATTAACTCAAAGTCTGAAATCTCAAAAAAGCCTTTAAAAAAGTGAGGACCGGCCAAAATGTCCTCACTTTGCAAAAATGTCCTCACGTTGATGGTTAAAAACGTGTTCTGGTCCTCACTATGTAGGAAGTACAAGAACACACACACACACACACACACACACACACACACACACACACACACACTTGTACTTCTATCTTTGTGAGGGCCCTCATTGGAACAGTGAATTCCCTTGCAAGGTTATAATAGTAGGATAATAGGATTTTTCATCAGTTTTAGTTTTAATTCCGTTGTGAATTTTTAGAGTGAGTTTGCTAGTTTTAGCTTAGTATTTCTTTTTTAAATGCTTTAGTTTTAGTTTAGTTTTTATTAGTTTTAGTTTTTTGTAATGCGGTATTTGTTGGGTGGGAGATTAAAAGAGGTCACGGTAAATTTAGCCTTTATTTCCTTTGTCTGATCCATCTTCATTTTGTATGAAAAAAGTTGACAAAGACGAAAATGAAGGACATTTTCACTATATTTTTAGTTAGTTCTGTAGCCACACAGTTAATTATCATTATCATGTAACCTTAGCCCTTAAAACGATGTCTGAAATCTCAAAAAAGCCTTAAAAGAAGTGAGGACCGGCCAAAATGTCCTCACTTTGCAAAATTGTCCTCACTTTGTTGGTTAAAAACGTGTTGTGGTCCTCACTATGTTGGAAGCACAAGAACACACACACACACACACACACACACACACACACACACACACACACTGCACAGAAACTGAAGGTTTTGAGAAAGGATTTACAAAGAGCTGGCTCTGGGAAGTGTGTGAAAAGCAGTTGTTTTGTTGTATATTATCGAGCTGTGACATAAATAACACCAGGATCCAAGGTCAGTGTTACAGTTACCCTTGATGATGAAGACACTCCACTAAAATAGTAGACTAGTAAATATATCCCAAGATTTAAGCATCTCTATCTTTGTACAATATTGTGTTGTATTAGTCTGCCTGCAGAGAATACTGGTGTGATTGCACAATTGTCACCCCAAAGAATAATGGCTGTCTCACTTTCCTCATCCTCATTACTGCTTAGTGTCACTCAACCAGTCTTTACTGACAGTCTCTTAATTTACTGTTTTGTCATGTTATTTAATCTGCTAGTCTTGATCATTTTTTCATATTTGTGTGCATAATGTGATTGCAGGCACCAGGCTGCTGTGCACAAAGAAGTCCAGGTGGTGTAAACACATCAAACACACTCTTTAAAGACCCATCCTTCCTAAACCAGCTATTCTCAACCTTGGGGTCCCGACCCCAATTGGGGTCGCGAGATGATTTCTGGGATCGCCAAATCATTTTGGAAGTCAGCTCCACTGTGTTAAGTGTTCATGTGTTTTAGTCAGGTTTTTTTTGGTCATTTTGTGTCTTTTTTGGTCATTTTGTTTCTTTTTTTTTTTTTATCATTTTGTGGTCAATTTGTGTCTTTTTTTGGTCATTTTGTGTCTTTTTTGGTCATTTTGTGTCTTTTTTGCATCATTTAGTTTCTTTTTTGGGTCATTATGCATCTTTTTTGGTCATTTTTGGTCTTTTTTGGTCAATTTGAGTCCTTTTTTGCTTAATTTTATGTATTTTTTGGGTCATTTTGTGCCTTTTTTTGATCTGAACTGTGTGTGTGAGATTCTGTTCAGTGAGCGGGGGTCGCGGACAAAATGCATGTTAAATTGGGGGTTGCGACTCAAAAAGGTTGAGAACTACTGTCCTAAACAATACATGGTGTAAAGGTAATGTAGTCTAATATATAATTAAAACTAATAGGGAAGCACAAGTTCAATACAGGAAATGAAAATGAGTGATGTTCATTTTGTAAATTATGGTCCTATGAAGAGTGAGTGTGTGTTTTCTATGGGCTGAAATATGAAAATTGAATTTTAATTATTTATATTTGATTTTTTTAGTTGAATAATTGCATTAAAAACTAAATTTGAATCACATACTTTGAATTTGTATTGTTCAATTTGAATCATTGCATTGAAAAACTGAATCTGAATTGTAATTTGAAATTGAATGTATTAGTTTTGAACTGAACATTCAGTTCTCACAATTCAATTTCAGTTTGCAAAATTCAATTTCAATTTTCTGCAACAAACATCTGGATAGGTGAGGCAGAGCAATCGACCACAGAAAATATGGCAACCGGGTGGCAACAAATGTTACAAAAAAAAACGGAAGTGCTGATTGGCCGAAGAGGCGCTATGGTTACCAGGTGGCAACAAATGTTACAAAAAAAAACAAAACGGAGGTGCTGATTGGCCAAAGAGGCACTATGGTAACCGGGTGGCAACAAATGTTACAAAAAAAACATAGGTGCTGATTGGCTAAAGAGGCGCTCTGTGTATCTGCGCTCGATTGCTCTGCCTAAACTTCCCGCAGAAAATTTAAATTGAATTTTGCAAACTAAATTTGAATTGTGAGAACTGAATTCAAGTTAAGCAATTCAAATTCAAATATAAATAATTAAAATTCAGTTTCTGGTGGCACATATTTGAGCCCATAGTTTTCATCTAAAAACATTGATCCTTTCATAGTGTGTTTTCAATTGATGAAAGTTATTTGTAACATTTTGGTCTCTTAAAAATGTTGTATCTTGTCGGTTAGTCTTAAAGAAATTAAGGCATTGGCTATTTATTTTGAATAATGATTGACCCAAGCTAGCTAGCTAACACAAGCACTATCATATACATAGCATAATTGCAGCTCTGTTCTGCACACAAAAAAACAATATGGTGACAACCATAAACCATGCTGAGCTAGAGATTATACAAACCAATGGGTTGCATTATGGTGATAGACATTATTTTAATACAGTCTATGGTTTTAACCCAGTCGTAACCAATTACATTCCCATACAATGAAAGTTTTAAGTCTCAAGGGTGAAAAGTCCCATATGTGTTTGGCCCATTCATCCTATCTGCATGAACTTTTAAGATATTTTATTAGAAATGTATTGGTGATACGTCAACAACAAACATTATTTGTTGAAAAAACTGCATTCCATTGTATTTTGTAAAAACAGGGTTACAGTTTTCCATCTGCCTAGTATTTTGCTGCCTCTCGTGCTTTAGTGCAGGTTGCCAGGTAAAGTCAGTGAGCACCGATTTGTTGTGACTGTTGTTGATTAAGTCGGTTTTGTAGAAAAGCCAGCCAGCACTAAAGTCATTGAAAAGGAAGACAGATACTATGTGTCAGAGCATTGATTAACAATGAACACTGAGCCAAATTAAAGTTTCGATTTAGTTCCCTTTGCAAATCCACTCTCTAACTGTAAACCAGCAATCAAATGAACAACTGAATTGTAGGGTAACCCTTCACTGAGCATCATCCTGATCCGTAGAAGAGTAGAAGTATGGATTTCTGGCAAAACTTCAGCTACTGAAAAGGTCCATGGAGGAGTAAAAAAGTCTCAAGGGGTCAAAACTCCAGCAACCTTTATTGTCAGAACATTTTTAAACATGTTCTCTCTTCAATAAAGTAAATATAAATGGCATGTTTCGTGAGCAAAAATTGAACTGCCACAGTGAGTGAAAGCTGATTAACAAGCTGGAACAAGTCAACAGTGTCATCCGACTGAATTCAGGCTCATTGTTTTCACTTTTGATCAAAGTTTAGAGGGTTTTTTTTCCCCCTTTGAGGAACTCATCAGTCCTGTCTGTTCCAGCTGTGACTGGTGGGCTCCTCTGGCATAGATACCACTGAACAAACACACCTGGAATCTTGAGTGCATAAAACAGTATTTGCCTTCAGTGCTGAATGCAACAGCATCTGAAAATCATGCCAATGTGATTTTGTTTGTTGGAGTATTACCGAACTTAACCTGCCATCATAATTTGTTGCCGCTTGATCTCATGCAGAGCACAAATAAAGTAAAACAAATGAGTCATTTTAACACAGGCACTGTGCTGCTCAAAGTCTATTGAGGCTCAGGGCCATCTATATACGCTTTAAATTTATCGACCAAATCAAATAAAGAAGCTGCACAGATTGTATTTACACTTAATTTGCTCATAGCAGCATTATAAATTTGGCCAAATTCATCATCAAAACACATTTACACTCGTGTGTGATTATTGTTACCATTGCAATTCTGATTCCCTTGTACCAACAATGACCAATTCTTTGGAACTGTAAGTATCCAGCTCATGTTAATGTTTATAGCTACTAGAGGTCGACCGATACAGGTTTTTTAAGTTTGATGCCGATACCGATTATTTTGACATCAGTCTTAACCGATCCCCGATATGTGCTGCTGATTTTTTTGGGCCGATTCTTGAAGCCGATATTGCCTTTTCTCACTCCATTTACATGATAAAAATGACACAATGACAACAAATGTTACACAAGTCTCAATTTAAACAAAAAAATAAACATTTATTAACAAAACAAACATCTTGTGCTCGATTTTCCTTTCCACAATGTTCTTCTCAGTTATTCTGGCGTAAAGTCCACATTAACTGAAATATTGGGCATTTTCAGACAAGAGGACCTTTTGGTAACACTTTCTATGAAGACTACATCTATAGTGCATTATGACCGCATTCATAGTGAATTATAATGCTCATTATAATCAATCATAATGCATTATGACTGCATTCATAAACACATATAAAGCTTCATGATGCACTATATCAACAGTTATAAATATAGCTTATAATGACTTATAAATCCAAGTGTCTTATGAGTGCTCTTGACTGGTTATAAACTACAGGCTGACTGATGAGGCTTATAATACATTACAACTACTCATACCCCTCTATACACACACCTCAACAATCAATTGTTATAAGGACTCATAGGATGCCATAAGTATAAATAAATGATCAATGTATGCTTTAAGTAAAGTGAGGTTCATATAGACGCATCTATAATGCAGTATAGCTAATCATGATGTTTCATTGTTGGCGTTAAGTAAAGTGTAACACATTTGGTTACAGCTATGGTATCTGACAAAATGACTTATGATGCAGCATAGCTTCTTTTAAATGCATGAAAATGTGTTACACTTTACTTAACACCAACAATGAAACATCATGATTAGCTATACTGCATTATAGATGCGTCTATATTTATACTTATGGCATCCTATGAGTCCTTATAACAATTGATTGTTGAGGTGTGTGTATAGAGGGGTATGAGTAGTTGTAATGTATAATAAGCCTCATCAGTCAGCCTGAAAGCGTGACAAAGTCAAGTCAAAGTCACCATAAATGTCCAAGGTGTCTTCATTATACAGTCCATGGATTCATTCTATTATGGAGACAAGTTGCAGACACAAAGTAGCTGTTGTAATATACAACCAAACCATTTTCAAACCACTTCTTACCAAAGCCTATAAGACCAATTCCAAACCATACAGAATCAAACCATTTCCTTTCACTACCATACGGATGTGAAAAACAGTCACAAAAAGATCGAAGACATTGTTAGTGGCAACAATAGCGTTTAAAATACTATTCTTACAAATACCATACTTATCTAACACTTAACACTGGTAACTAACTGTACTGTAGTGGTGGATCACACAGCTGGTTGAATATTCAAGGATGACTACTCTGCTGCATGAAAATCTGATATGTCTTAAAGTTTATGCTAAAAGTAAAATTATTTGAGCGGTCACATGCCGCACTTTATTTTAAACCGCTTTTAACTTCCAGGATGCTGGTTTGACAGCAAAACATTTACACAACAGATGTAATTCAGACTGATTAAAACTTTTCTTCAAAGCCTAACTTTCCTTCTTATGCTATACAAATCTCTCCCTTTTCATATCATTCAGCGGCAGCATTTCCTTTACTTTGCATGTTTTATTCGGTTCTATCATAATTAGCTTTCATTTGAGTCCTGCCATTAAATGATCATTTATCTTTGAGTATAAAAGACGGTGAAGTTTACTCTCTGTGGGTGGAAATGTTTCCATGAAGCAGATTTTACTGATCTCGAGCATTACACATCAGTGTTATAAGCATCCATTGATCATGAGAATGAGCATACTGGTGTTTGAGCTGTGTTAAAGTGAGGAGAGAATGAAGTCGGAGCTGAATCAGAACAGTCACTGCTCGTGTGGAATAATAAGTGAAATCCAGAAATTACGTTTTAAATCAGTAATGACTAATAAATAAGAGATGGGAGTTCTTCTGAATAATGAGCCCAACACTGCTCCCAGGGGTAGCGGCTCCATGCTAGAGCCCAAACTTTTGCCCTAGCTGTCTTATCCCGCTGTCCAGATCCACTCAACGACAGTCTAGCTCCAGATGCAGCTCCTCTAACACCGCTGCCGCTGCTCTACAAGGGCCCGTGGCTCTTGGCAGGGGGTGCACTTTCATTTAGGTCAACAGCAGCAGCTCTGTACTATCTGACAACTGATAACACAATGAGGCCATTAGTGTTGTAGGCTCGTGGCCCAGGCCCAGCCGGCTCAGGTCTACCTGTGCCAGCTTCGGGCCATAGGGCTTGTCTCCTTGAGATTAATGATGCCTAGTGCTGCGCAGAGTAGGCCACTCCTTGAGTGTGAAATACGCCTCATCTGCCTGGCTGGAGCCCTGATTTATTCCTGCCTGCTTGCTTGCCCTCAGTGTCTGCAGGGGGTTTGTCTTTGTTTAGCAGTCTGTGTGAATGTGTGTGTGTGTGTGTGTGTGTGTGTGTGCCTTATTTGATTTCCTCGCTGTCTTGACTTGATCTGAGCCAAGTGTTAATAAGTACAAAATCAAACTAATCTCTCCCAAAATTATGTTAATGTTTTGTTTTACCAGCTCAATCATGCATGAGTGCACTTGCATATCTGTTTGCATCTGGAATGGAATTTTAATTAGTCTGCAATAACGTTGTGTTAATTTGATACAGTGCTGGCATTGTGTGCCAATTGTTTCTTATCAAATCCCTTTGTTTAAACACTTTTTGATTGATTTGCTTCACTTTATGTGAAAGACCTCACACACAATTCAGTTTTATTCCTTAGAAGTCTAAGCATTCACATTACTTAACCCTTTGGGGTATTTAAGTGTGGGGCTATTTTGTCGGTTTTTGACTCCTTTCCATTCTGCCTGTATAAACCACTTAAACATCTTTACCATGATGTGTTGGTATCATTGTTTTCAGCACAACCTCACCTATATGACCTGATTATTTTTTCATTTTGACTTACTGGATCAACATTTTGAACACAAAAAAACAGAAAAAAACCACCAAAAAATTACAAACGCATGTAAAACACGAAAAACAAACCAAAAACACACACAAATTTACAAAAAAAAACACATACAAACACAATCAAAACACACCAAAAACATAATAAAAATACAAAAAAACACACAAATTACAAAAACACACATAAAAAACACAAAGAAATTACAAAAAAACTCAGATAAAAACACAAAGAAATTACAAAAAACAACAAATAAAAAAACAGGAAACACAAAAGATTGCATTACAAATGCTAAATGCACCAAGCTAAATTAGAAAAATGTCTGCAAAAAAAGTAAAATCATGTTATTACACTTCGAGGTGTTTTAAAAAAGGTGTTTGCTAAAAAAAGGGTTGATGCATTATATTGGACATGGAAACTTCTGGAAAGCCAAAACTTTAGAGAAAAGCTGACAGCAGGGCTCCATGCTGCTTCATTTTTACGTCGTGAAGTCATGAAGAAGTCGTGCTCCGGCGCTTTCTTGGACTCCAGAGGGTTAAACTAGTAGAATGTGTCACTGGGTTGTTTCCTCTGTATTCACATCTGTATGTGTAATTTACTGTCTATTCCAGGTCATTCATGCCCCTTTGGAAGTTATGTACAGAAGCATTTTTTAAATTTAACCTTAACCGCATCTTTTTTCCTAACCTTAAACAAGTAGTTCTGCTGCCTTAACCTAACAAAATAGTTCTGTTTCACAACAATAACACGTTAAAAACAGCAACGGGTAATATTTCAAAGGATCTCATTGATTCCTGTGTCACTTTTTCGTAGGATGTCATACAAACCTGTTCATGAGAATAATTTAATTTCAGTATAGTACTTCCACTTGTGATCTTATGAAAAATAAAAAATATTGCCTCGTCCATTTATGTTACCAATCCAAATACTTTCATGTTTGTTTTATGGGTGTAGTGGTTTTCACTGTCACCATAATCAAAATCGATGAGGCTTATGAGAAATGCTTTTGTTAAAGGTAATTAAAAAACAGAAATATTTAATAAACATAATTTAAAGAAAAAAATGCTCTCAGTGAATCACGTGAACAACACAACCCACTGTTGGAAGTTCCAGTTTAACTCTCTGTTTACAGGTCGGTTTATAAAAACATTTTTTTATTTTATTACATGGTTCAAATTCTATATCACAAGCTATTAAGAAAGGTACAACCCCTACTTGTTAACTGTGGAGGTATAAGACAAAGCTGCACACTCACTTAAAAATAGGCATGAATAAAAAATATTATATAAACAGCCACATATTTTAACCAACACTATTAAAAAAACAAACCATCCAATATTTTTTTCATACTGATAATATTTTACTCCTCTTTTCTAATTTAATCAGTCCCAGCAGCACTTTCAGTGTGTAACACTTTTATAGGGTGTACAATTCATTAATTAGAGAAGGTGAAGTTGTCATTAAAAATGAAAAAATATTACAACTGGTCTTCATCAAATTGCAAATGATTCAACACTGAGAATACACAAAGAAAATAATAATAACTGTTCCTCCATTATGCTATGGACTATTCTTACCTTCATTGAGCATATTTGTGGTTTTTATTGTATTAAATCGTATAATTTTTCAACTCGGATTTCATGATTTTTGTGTATTTTGGGCTCAATATGTTGATAAAGTAGGTTAAATCGAAAAAATAATTGTCAGATCATATAGGTGAAGAAAAAATGGATACCAGATATGGGTATAGTAAAAAATTTTTTATGTGGTACATGAAGGGCAAAATCAAAAGTACTCAAAAACAGCCAAAATAGGCTCAGACCCCAGAGGGTTAAATAAAGCCATGAATAAAAAATATTATATAAACAGCCACATATTTGAACTACCATTATTAAAAACACAAACCATCCAATTTTTTTTTTATACTGATAATATTTTACTCCTCTTTTCTAATTGAATCAGTCCCAGCGGCACTTTCAGTGTGTAACACTTTTATAGGGTGTACAATTCATTAATTAGAGAAGGTGAAGTTGTCATTAAAAATGAAAAAATATTACAAATGGTCTTCATCAAATTGCAAAATATTCAACACTGAGAATACACAAAGAAAATAATAATAACTGTTCCTCCATTATGCTCTGGACTATTCTTACCTTCATATCACCATCTGCTGTGTCTAACATCTCCATGCTTTTAAACGTATTTATCTAACTCCTGATATGGCAGTGTGTCAACATTTTATCCAGCTGTAATATGCTTAAAATCAAAAAGATAAAAAGGTTGCAACTGCTCTAAAATATATTATATTTACTTCCAACATCGCCTTTATGAGGGTGGTGCTTCGAAGACATATCTTACGTCTTCATCAGCATTATACCACAATGAGATAAGTACAGCACAGTATGGACACAGCCGAAATGCATTGCTGAGCTTTCTAGTACATACAGTGTAAAGCTGTAGGGCCTGGTGGGATGAACAGAATAACAGCATTTTAATTCCTACCTGAGTGCTGTGAATGATGCTGCAGGTTGGAGGTTCTGGGATTCCATGATCCAGGTCATCATCTTACAGGTGACAGAACTCCTGTTGGCTTGCACAGATACAGAATATTAGAAATGTAAACCATTCAAGGGGATTTCTTGAACACTACCAGGCTCCTTCTCAGCGTTGAGACACATGTACTGTACTTTATTACATTTAAAAGGAGAATATTATAGTTTTTATTCCACTACTTGTCAGAAAACTACATCATAGCTGCTAACACATTGCAAAGTAAAGACTCTGCACACCCACAAAGGTGTTTTAATTACTCTGGCTGATAAGACCTACAGCCAAGTGTTACAGATATTTCTATCTCTGTGTCACACTCAGACTCAGAGTGAGGGTAGGTTGCCATTTGGCAGACTGGGAAAATTCCCCCCTAAACCAATTTGTAAGGGAAATTTGAAATTTCCTTACAAAGTTAATGACAAGCCGCAGTCAAAAAGGGAAGGTGTAAAAATCCCATTTATTTTGGTCGATCACATAAACTATTTATATCAAAAGAAAACTACAAAAACATCCAATAGAAATTAGGAAGAGGAAACAAAAATATGTTTTCTACAAGAGAGGGTCAGCACACCTCATCAATCCCCCAGCGACTATCATAAGTGAGCAAAATACTACCAATATAAAGCCTAAGCTCCTCCTTCTGGAACAGACCATTCCAGGCAATTAAATAATAAATTCATGTTTAAATGTATACAAAACACATGGGTCATAATCACTCAAATATTTCAGGCTTAAATCAACATGGTGATACATATTCTACAGTAATACTTCAACCCATAAGCCCTGAAACAAAGAGGAATAACAGAAACATTTGTTTGGCCCAATTATGTCTCACATTCCACACAGGCAAGTAAAAGGGCAGCATTCACTGTCCTCGTGTCCTTTCACCAACCAGGAAGTACTGCGGGCAGTAAGAAAAGAAAGCATAGCAAAGACCAAAAATTTACATAAACTGTGTAAATTAATGTTATTGAGCCGCTATTTCTAACTGTATCTCTAGTTTGTGCACTCACCAGGCTATAGCTAGCAGCTACCAGGCTACTCTTAACTGTACATTTATGGTTAATGTTGATATGTGGTGTTGTCATCATCATGCCCACCCCTAATAATTTCTGTAAATCATATCACGTTCACTCTACATGAAAATGGCCAGATCAACTGCCTGTGTTGTATTAAATCTAAGATTTAAATAAAACTTAAAATCTTTTTTTAAGAATGTATTTAAAGAAGACCATATTTTGATATCCCATGTTTAAATGGACCTGCACTTACATAGCGCTTTTCTAGTTCTTCATACTGGTGGCAGAGGCGACCCTAAACGGTGCCACCTGCCACCATCGGGAATTCATCCACACACCGATGAACTCTGCATTGGGAGCCATTTGGGGTTCAGTATCTTGCTCAAGGATACTTCGACATGTAGTGATGGAGCAATGTTCAGGGATTGAACCACTGACCCTCCGATTGGTGGGTAACCACTCTACCAACTGAGCCATGGACGCTAATTATTTATTGTGTTTACAAACAGTTGAGGGGGTTTGGGCATCTGGCAAGGCGCCTCCCGTTAGAGGTGTTCCGGGCACGTCCAACTGGTAGGAGGCCCCGGGGAAGACCCAGAACACGGTGGAGGGATTATATCTCTCTCCTGGCCTGGGAACGCCTCGGGGTCCCCCAGGAGGAGCTGGACGTTGTGGCTGGGAAGAGGGACATCGGGAAGGCCCTGCTTAGCCTGCTGCACCCGCGACTCGGCCCCGGATAAGCGGACGAGAATGGATGGATGGATGATGTTTACAAACATGTCAATTAAGTTTTTTTTTATCATTCCCTTTGTTCAAGTGGACACTGCCAGCTAATCAGCATTAAAGCATATCCATCTATATCAATCTATGAAATACTGTCTGGTCGATAATAACAATGCTATTGAATATTAAACCTGTCCACAAGGTTAGGCTTTCATATGTCATGGTGATGGAAATACATTACTTTTATTGTCATCCCAAGTTTAAATAAGATATTGATTATGATTATGCAATTTGCTGACACTCACTCCTTATTTAAACCTTTTAAACCCGACAGTACCAAAACATCTGTCTTAGTGAAGGAGTAACACGCCTGGTGGGAGGCTCAGAGCCTCAGACATACAGTACAGCAATGAACACCACAGAGGTCCTGTTATTAGAAACCAAGAGGAGAAAAACAACATCTGGCTCACTTTGAATGTGAAGGCATCAGGGGTCACGGTGGCATGGCTCTGTCTGTACAGAGGCTGGTCTGACACCTCCAGATTCCCAGACTGGGACACTGGCTAGCCTAATAACCATGAGACAGTATTGTGGAAGATTGTCTGCTGTCTCTGGGAAAATTGGGAGTTGGAAGCAAGGTTATAATAGTTTTGGATTTTTCAATTGTTTTAGTTTTAATTTTGTTGTGATTTTTTGTTTTCAAATTCAGTTTTAATTTTAGAGTGAGTTTGCTAATTTTAATTAGTTTTTTTTTTTTTTTGGAAAATGCTTAAAGGTTAATTTTTATTAGTTTTATTTTTTTTGTAATGGGGTATTTGTTGGGTGCGAGATTAAAAAAAGTCACAATAAATGTTGCCTTTATTTCCTTTGTCTTATCCATCTCAGCCCCAATAAGCTTATTAAGTCATAAAACCAGATAGATGAAATAGATTCCATATCAACCAAAAAGGTTTACGTGTGAAAAAAGTCGACAAAGATGAAAACGAAGGACATTTTCAATATAGTTTTAGTTCGTTATGTAACCAAATAATACACTTTCAGTTAGTTATTGGTTTTTTTTAAACTCTTTTTATTTTGATTTCAGTTAATGAAAATGTTCTTTTCAGTTCTACTTTTCGATATATAGTTAGTTTTCATTAGCTATAATAACCTTGGTTGGAAGCTGTGAAAGGAGAAATCCTTCATGTTTCAAAGGTCAAATATGCTATTAGTATGTGAAATGCAAACATTTTTTTATTTTGTGTGTTTGTATGATTCATGATTCAACAATATAAAGGATTTAAGAGTCAGTGAGTGGTTTATATGAAGAGCGCAGGAATAAGCAATGCAGTGTGTAGCTTCATCCACATGGTTATAAAATGACTGACACACTGCACCAGACAGTGCAGGAGAAATGTACAGGGTCACTGTAAAGAAGAAGAGATGTGATGGGAAAGGTAACAAAGATGAACTGTGACTGGATTTAAACAATTAAAATGTAAATCTCATTACATGTTGTGATGAGCTGTCCTATCCTTCAAATCCTCTTCAGAATACTTTCATAAATGTGTTTTCTTTAAACAGTGCCATCACAATGCTTAATTTTTTCTTTTGAGTCACCACCTTGTTATGTCTGTAAGTAAAAATGTTGAGCATGAAAGTTATTTCTTAAACTTTGAAAGAGTAGCTCGACAAAAAAGCTTAATTCAAGGTCTACTCATTAGCATTTTTTTAAATATATAATACATATAGTTTAATATATAAATATATAATTTTTATTGTGATTTATGCCGAAACTCTTATTTTCTAACTCTTATTCTCATAAACATAAAACAACAAATAAAGTATTATTTTTCACATTCTGTACATTCGTTTAGGTTAAGTCATACTTTAACTGCCACACCAACATGATTAAGTGACATACAGTGACAATGTGTTGGGACAATAATATAAAACATCTTTTCTGTTGTTGTTTGAACAACACTTAGATAGCAGGGGCGATTTATGCCCCGTCACTGACATGATTTGTCTTTCCCTTTGGCCAGCCTCAGAGGTTTTGTACAGTGCAGTGGTTGGTGCAGATCAGGGATACTCAACTGGCTTCGCCTAGGGGCCACTTCTGTAAAGTCACATGAGGCCAGGGGGCATCAGAAAATGTATCAGAAAAATTAAACATTAAAAGGCCAGGGCAAAGAGGAAAAGAAGCGACGTCTCTGGCAAGTCGTTAGCTTGCAAGCTACAGAAGTAAGTCTGTAAGTCCATGAAATGTATATGACTTTACAAAATATAATTTTATGAAATAAATATTGGCTATACACTGACTTTACCTGTAATGCTTCACCTGAGCTGGCAGCTCCACCCGCTACACTGCTGTCAGTTATCTTCTGCTTTGGCGCATGCACGTTTGGAGAAATCGTGGTTCGATTATTTTCCCCTGTGACCTGCCTATGACCTACGTGACGTAATTTCAGCAGCTTTCTACTCGTACCCACAAACTTGAATTTGTGTTCACAGTGAAGACTTCGTAGTCGTAGAAATTAGAGGTGTATTCACAAGCCTTTGCACTCACAGCATTTAGATTCATACTCACATAAAACAATCGTAACCCAAACAATTTCTCAGACTCACGTATATGAAAGCAGGATTTTGTGTAAAACTATTTTATTGACATACAAATGTTTAACATTACGAATATGAATGGTTAGAATCATGCACACATCTTTATCATCAGCTATCATCAGCTATCTTACTCCATGCACCCCACACTGAATGGAATGAGCGATCATTATCAGTTTTACCTGTCCTTCCTCCTATGACAAGTCAAAATGTCACTGTGGTCACAGCTGTGTGCTTATAGAGTATTTTACAACAGCTTTGAAAAATCCATGAATGAAACAATCTGTTTTATAAATTATGTTTTAATTTTGCCTAATATAAAAATAATTTAAAATACAAATATGCTTTAATTGCACCACAGGGAAGTCAAATGGTGTTTTACATTTACAGCTAAACTACCATATTGAACAATGGGTGTAATATTACGGGGGTCACTTGTAGTGACAAATCCGCCTTTAATTATCACCAGGAATGCAGCTTTTAAGCATCTTTCAGTTCATGTTTTGTTTTATTTTTATTTATTTATTTTTTCATGGTCCCTATGTTTACAGGAAACAGATTTCTATCAGAAAGCTGTGGTAGACCCACTGTACATTATTGTCGGATAAACTAAGTTAGCTACTAGCTGGTATATAAAAAATTGCATTGAGCTTCTATGACTTTCTCAGTTGGTGGAAACCAAAACACAACTAATGGTGAAAAACACAACTCCAAATAAATATATTATTGCTTCATGCCTGTTGGATGTAGAAATTGGCAACTGTTTGCTAACAAATTACTTTTTTAAAATTCTGTTACAGTTCTGCCAACAAGTGCCAACAAAACAAATAAACAAAAAAGATGAGTGCAGCTTTATTTTGGACCATTTTTATTACCTCGAAGAGGGTTATATTTTCAGTTCAAATTGTTTTGGTCTTTCTGTCAGCAAGATTACTATAAAACTACTGAGTTTCATAAAACATGTTGGAAGGGTGAAGCATGGGCCAAGGAAGAACCCATTACTTGTTGGAGCAGATCTGAGTGCACTAATTATTTTTCAGTTTTGTTAACCTTGTGAGACAGGTTATGTCCTTGATGGAGGTTTGTGTGTGTGTCCTTCTAGTTAGGCTTAAAACTTTCTTTATAAGAACAAAAACACACTGTAAAAACAGAGTCAATGCAGCAGTAATAAATAACATGTGGGGAAAAGGAGGTGTAATAGAATTGGGAATGCATCAACTTAAAGAGATTAAAGGAAAACAATCAATAAATACTAGGGCCGGGACTCGATTAAAAAAATTAATCTAATTAATTAGAGGCTTTGTAATTAATTAATCGAAATTAATCGCATATAAATATTTGACCTGAGAACAGTGAGAAGTAATTTTTTTCACATGGATTTTTAGTATACCATTGAATAATGACTGAATACATAAGCTTAAGCAACAAAAATATTGTCTATTTTTGTTCAAGTCCAACAGACCAGTGCAATTTTTGCCATTAAGTATAGCAATAGCATATTTAGAAATATAGTACATTTCATAAATTCAGGCAGCCTATAGGTAGGTAGACCTTCTGTAAACTAGAATACTGTTTTTTTAAGTAAAACACAATCCATGCTAGCTACCACACTAGCCGCTATATGTTTTGCATTGAGGTGATACTTGAGGCTGGATGTGCTGCGGTGATATGTGAATTCCTTGTTGCATAGCAACATAACCATGCTCTTATGGTGCTTCCATCCGTTGGTTTTTTGTAACTAAATGTCCCATCATCCACGGGGCCAACCAAAGCGTCTCATCAGTTTCTTCCTTCATGTTCACTGTGGTTTGTTGTTGTCTGAACTCATGAACGCTAGTTGGTGCTCCAGTATAATCGGTCCGCCTGAAACTCATCCAGTGAGAAACGTTCCGTGGTGCAAAAATGAGTGCGATTAAAATCAATTTTTTAATATTTGTTAATTTTTGTGTAATTAATGAATCTTAAAGATTATTTTTTTTGGCATTTTGTTGCTTTATTGATAGTGAGAGATAGAAAGGGGGTGATAGAGGGGAAGACATGGGGCAAAAGGAGCTCAGGCCGGATTCAAACCCGGCTCCGCCGCAGCACACGGCATACATGGTTAGCGCTCTACCAGTGTGAGCTACCAGGACGCCCCATAATTAATTAATCTTAATTAACATGTTAAAGTCCCGGCCCTAATAAATACATATTATGCCTTAGCTCATACACTTTATTCTTTATTCTATTTTTATCTAAATATGGGATTGGAGCTTGGGGAAGTCAAGTGAAAGAGAAAAACAATTGTGTCTCTAATTCCGTGAGTAAATTGGAAGAATGGTATGCTTCCCTCTCTCTTGTTTTGCATCTAATCCAATTGTCACCATGTAAGGGAATTCCCGTGGAATCACATTTTCACCTTTTCTCTCCCTGGCTTCGGATTAAAGTCACCTCACCCCCACCTTGTCCTCTGTAACTGCTTAGCACCCATTTAAATCAACTAGCACCTCCGAACGCCCCTAAAGATGGATCGCTCTGCTTATCAGCCTTTTGTTGGCAGTTTGTCTTGGTTATAAGCAAACAAGGGGGTAGCTGCGCTGCTAATGACCTTGGGGATGGAACCATATTTGTGTGTATTTAGAAAACTGTGCGAGTGGTTAGGCACGTGGCTGTGTGTTTGTGTGTGTCAGCTGCACAGGCAGGTACAGGTGAATACATGTGTGTACTTGGCTACATACTATATGCATCTGACCTCCTCTCATGGCTGGTCTCTCCTGCTGGGGATAAATCATGGGGATCCGTGGCAGACTAACCCTGCTGAGGTGATTCATGGAGCTGCCTTCATGACCTTCCATTGAGGTACACAGCTGGGCCCACTCGCCCCACGTGCCTATTCATTTCTGTGACTAGACAACAGCATCTCTACAGCTGCATAATATTTTTATGTGCTAGCTGAGAAAATACAGAATTACTTCAATTAAAGGTGCTTCAGATAACAACATAAGAAAACAATCCTCCTAAACTGGATAACAAGAAAAAACTGAACATCACACACTGGAAGAATTTGTTAATAGACCAAATCTCAATGGAAATGTAATGGAAATGGCATCAATTAATCACAATATACCCCGATTTAACAAAACTTGGCCTACATTTATTCAAAAATTCACCTCTACAAATGCCTGATCCCAATTCCACAGAACTTTGCAACACACCTCTTTTTCCCCGTGAAATATCCACACATATAAGCACTTATAAATACAAAGTACACACACACACACACACACACACACACACACAACTATCAGAAATCAATGTTAACTACACCTGGTGTTGTAAATATCTACTCTTTATTTTTTGATTATTTACCTTATTTTCGGTTTAAGTTGTTTGACATTTTCTTGTTCTGTAAATAATAATAAAGTTGTCCTCCTTTTGGTGGGCCAATAAAAAAAGGTGCTTCAGATAGTTTATGTGTACATGACAGTGAGATTAATTGGATTAGTGTCAAAAGTCTTCCATGCTGAGGATTAGTAATGGGCCAAAATGAACAAACGTTTTAGTTTCTGAAACATGACATGACATGACAAGTATCATGAACATTAATGACACTTTGAAGTAACATTAATGCTCATGATACTTGTCATGTCATGTTTCTGACAGGCTTGTGCGGCTCTTATGTAGACACCTTCAAAATAAAGTGTTAGCATATCTTGCTTAAGTCACAAAGGCATGTTCAAAAAATTGCCTAAGTCACATTTTATTTTGACTTAGGCATAATAAATCTGCTTAAGTCACACAATTGACATAGGCCATTATCTTAAAGGGGTAAAATCACATGATCTGAGGATGTAGGGGATTTTACCATAGGTGGCCGGCGTCATGAGGAGATGATTTAGGCAAAAAAAAAAAAAATTTTGACAAAAAATGACTTAGGCGACTATTTTAACAGTGTAACGATATGACAACTATTCAAAAGTTTTAAAGACATTGCACTGAGTTGACAGTAAGGCCGCCATGCAGACGACTCTGCAGCGCAGTTAAATCTGGCTCAACCTTTGCTGCAAGACATTGCAACATCATCTGCCAACACTTCTTATCATCCACGGTCAAACGTGTGGGCGCACGTTGTTGGTACATCACTTTTCAATATGTACTCTATTGTTGCCTGGCAACCATTGAGCAATCATCCACAGTTGTAAAATCAAGTCTTAATGTGTAACAAACTGCGGTGCATCTGATTCGTCTAACTCATGGATGTACTCAAATTGGACCACCTGGACTGGTTCATGCTACCTTTGGAAACACGTTTGTGCCATTTCTACTCTGAACAGCTGCGAATAGATATGAAAAATAATTTATTTTGCAATCTCATTTTGTTAAATATAACCCATGTGTGAAACACTATGCCAGTCAGAGGTCCCATGCACTGTGTGGTACTAAAAAACAACTAAAAAAACAATCAACATTAACCATACACTGAGAATAGGCCTATCACAGTAATTATATTTTATTGGACTAAATATGTTATCCACGAAATAATTGCAACAAACAATATAATTTTAAGAACATTTAATGCCACTAAATGCATGCAATTGTGTGGAGGAGCAACAAAGCCCCACCCGCATTGAAACACCAACACAGAGAGCAGAGGAGTGGACAGAATCAATACCATCAGAACGTATTCACTCCAAAATAATTAATAAAATATGAACAACGGCAAGGCAGAAGAGACGTTAGGAAGCTTTAAAGCAAATCGGGGAAGTAATGAGACGGGGTATAAGGCATGAAAAGATGTTGTAGGGAGGGGAGGATTAAAACAACCAGGAGACTTATATTGATGTCCCACTTTAAAACATTTTTTATTTAAAATAATGTCACTTAACTTCAGTGGTTTTTATTAACAAACGTATGTCAATTCCGGTAGCATTTACGTCGCTTTACTTTACTTTTACTTTACTACTATACATGTACTATTGTAGCCTAAATGTAACAAAACACCAACCTTTTCACAATGGTGATGATAACATTTATGCATGAAGACATGTCAATGTCCTGCAACCGGCAGGGGCACTATTTTTGGAAATAATGAGTCGTATTTAAGGGGAGCGACAGAGCCCCACCCATGGTGAAACACCAACACAGAGGTGGACAGAAGGAGCACAACCAGAAATAATTTATTTATTATGAACGACGCCTGGACTTTGACCCAGGAGACTGGCATAGAAGTCCCATTTGAAAACAAAAGTAAACATTTTGAAAGCGTCACTTAAATTCCATCCATCACATATTTAAGTAACCAACATAACTATGTCAATTTAGGTAGTATGTAAAACTACTTCATTTCAGACATTTATGGCATTGATTTAACTTTTTAGGTACTTTTGTGATACTAAGCACTATTGTAGCCTGAACGTAACAAACGTGTGGCCTTTCACAATGGTGATCGTAATGTTTATGTATGAGGATAAGTTAATGTCCTGCAAACAGTAGGGGCACTATTAATGTTCATATTTTGATTTTTCTGCTCATGCATCTTAGTGTTATCTAGATTACTTTATTTATCCCACAATGGGGAAATTCAACCTCTGCATTTAACCCATCCTTTTTTACACACAAGTGAACACACCATGCAAGGAGCAGTGGGCAGCACATTACTGCATTATAACATCTTCTCTTTTTTTATTTTTTTATTTGCTACTATTTATTAGTCTATTTTTATATATATATATATATATATATATATATATATATATATATATATATATATATATATATATATTTTTTTTTTACTTTCCATTGTTATTATTGACTTTCACTTTTTTATTTTATTTTATTTTATCTTATTTTTATTTTTATTATTATGTATATAATTTTATCTTATTTTATTTTTTATCTCATCTTAGTTTATTTTTTTATCTAATTTATTTCTAACCTGCCTGCAGTGTTGCCTCACTGCTCCATGTTGAGATGGCGCTTCCTCAGTTCCTCAGTTTGTGCTTTGTTTTTAATAGGATGGGTGGATGGAGGGTCAGTGTTGGAGGGTTGGGGATGGGTGGAGGGTGTTTGCTTGTTTCTATGTTTCGTTGTCTTTCCATTATTATTATTTTCTCCTTTTTAATGTAAAGTGCTTTGTGTTGCATCTCTCTTGTATGAAAAGTGCTATACAAATAAAGTCTGATTGATAATCTGATTTATTATGTAAACAAACAAACAATATTGTACAATATATGGATATGACCTCAATAATTTTGTCTAAGATGGATAAATTGATATTGTAATTATTGTGACAAGCCTAACCGATGCACACAATTTTCATCTTAACCTTTCATCCATCCTGAGTCCTGCATGTTTTTCTTGTTTTGCCACCACACCTGCAAATCTCAGCACCAGAACCAACCCATTACCTGCAATTATCTCTAAATCAACAGCAGACCTGACCTGACCTGACACGTTAATATAAAACTCCCAACCGGACCAGTGAGCAAATCAAATCTGCTCCGAGCTCGCTGCTGGGAAGTACAGGTAAAAAAAACTGCAGGAGTGCACAACACGGAACTAGATAAATGTTAATAAACAAATAATGAATACAAATGCAGTGACACGTACAGATGGCACAAGCAGAAGTACCATCCATGCTTTAAGTAAATTATTTTTACTATCTGCACATTCACACCTCCCTGAAACTGTATGCAGTGCTACGCACAGCTGCACATTCATTCATTCGTTTTTTAGACACCAGGATATAACTGAAATGGTTGTGTGCTCATCTGAAACCAGCGAGCTCTTCTGAAAGATGCACTTTGCTCACTGAGATGATTTGTAGAAAAGCAGAAGATCTCAGATCAGAAACTCCATGTTTTTTGATTTAGGTCATTCCTGTTATGCAGCACCAATCCTGTCCCCATGCATTACTTCTTCATATATTCTTCAAAATGTGTCAAATATTTATAATAAATGTCTTAAATTATAGATTAAGGTCTTCTTTATCACATAAACAAGAGCGATACACATAGAAACATTTTTTTCTTAACTAACTGAGCCATTTTAGGTAAACAAATTTAACCATGTCCCCAGTGCAAAGACTATAAGCCATACAATTATAAAATATCCTATAGTTCTTTTATATCCTATGTTAATCTTGGTATCCATGTCAGCAGCTGCAGCGGCACCAGTTCAGCCTACTTCAGCTGCCTCTTCACTGTCACTCACACTCTGAGTGTTTATTTTGAACATCTTCTGGGAATCGTGTTCAGTAGTTTGTCAGTGCTTTGTGTTCTAAAGCATCTTATCTAATTCGCTGACAGCTGACAGTGTGGAGCGTAACCTAAAAAGTTTATTAAGAGTAGAATAACTGTACCAATGTAGTTAAAAACAATTGTTTAGATCTACTGCATTAAAATATTATCCACAGCAGTGGCAAACACAGGCTGTCTAAGGGGCTGAAGTGAAAAGAATAAAAAGGGCACGAGAGTGTGTGGTACATTTTCTGTTACTTTTAATCATAAATTCTCTGCTTTACTAAAAGGCCCCAGTATGACCTCTTGATCATGTAACAGCCGGTTTAACCAGGCAAAGAACTATATTTGGTAGTTAGAGTCAGGTAATATTTTGAGAAAAAAGTTGCAAATTTACTAGATTAAAGTGGCAAACATACAAGAAAAAAAGTTGCAGATTTAAGAGATTTAAAGTGGTAAATCTGTGCAAAAAAGTCGCAGATTTATGAGAAAAAAGTGGGAAAAAAGCCACTTTATTTCTCCCAGATTCACTACTTTAAATCTCATAAATCTAGGCATTTTTTTCTTGTAGATTTGCCACTTTAATCTCATAAATCTGCAAAAAATTTTCTCGTAGATTTGCCACTTTAATCTTGTAAACTTTTTTCTCAAAATATTATTTTCTGATGTTTTTTTTTACACATTCTGGCAATACGTAATATCCTCCAATATTCTCTAGGGTTGAAATTTAGAATTTGCAAGTATTTCAATGAGTGCCCTATTAAGGGTTAAAGTGGTGAATCTGGGAGAAAAAAGTTGCTTTGTTCCCACTTTTTTCTCGTAAATCTGCGACTTTTTTCGCACAGATTTGCCACTTTAAATCTCTGAAATCTGCGACTTTTTTTCTTGTAGATTTGCCACTTTAATCTAGTAAATTTGCAACTTTAAAAAAAAAAATATTACCTGACTGTAACTACCAAATATAGTTCTTTGCCTGATAAAGGGTTAAACCAGAAATAACATAATGGGATTCGTCAGAGATTAGAGGCGTTTTGGGGCAGAATATAAACAGTATAAGTTGTATCTTTTTAAGGTTAAAAGTAGACTCAGCAGCGTACGCATTCACGAAAAACGTGTTCCATACATTGGAGGTGTGGGTTGTTACAATTGTGGTTTTACAGAATTTTTTTAATGCCCTGACACAGACAGAAAAGGGAAAGAACTAAGGGCTTGGTAACACTTTACAATAACCATCTAAGTAATGTTTATAGATGGTTTATAAACCAATTATAAACCATTTACAAAATTCTATACATATTTAATCTTTAAATGTTTTCAAACAATTTCTTAAAGGTATAAGAATCATTTTGAAATCATTTACATACTTAATATGGTGTTAAAATATTATAATGAGTTCAAAACTATTAATAAACTAATAATTATAATGTAATTGTTTGTTTATGGTAAAGTAACTATCAATTTACATTAATTTACCATCTATTAAAAAAATAAATTATAGTTCAACATTAATACATTTTCTATTTACCATTCTAAATGGCCTATATACGGTTTATAAATGATGATTAAACCTTAATAAACTATCTGTTTACCATTTATAAATGGTCTATTTACCATCTATAAATGATGGTTATTGAAAAGTGTTACCAAGGGCTTTATTGGAGGGCTTTTATTGGAGAAGGACAGCTTTTTTCAGCAGCCTTTAAGATTGGACAAAGGCAGTGTATTCTGATGTCTGATAATAAAGAAAACTAAAAGGAACATCCACATGCTCTTTGATTCATTTTCTCACTCAAGAGAGGTAGTGATTCCACTACAAGTACAGAAAGTTCTCTGGAGTGTATCAGCTTATATGACATTGTAATGCCTCTTCGTAATGTCAAGGCCATCCTACAGACCACTATGTTATTCATCCATCCATTATCCTTGACCGCGTATCCGAACCGGGACAATCCCAGCTGACATTGGGTACACCCCGGACAGGTCTCCAGCAGGCTTGGAATTTCGTCATTTTAGGGGCAAGGCCATTTGGCCTTCCTGTTCACACTTATTTTTCGGGGCATAAAGGCCACATGACAGGGCATAAAGGCCGTTTGGTTAAATTACGCTGGTTTTACCTTTCAGATTAATACCTTAACATTCTCATTCACCAAGAAACATTAATGCACAATATATTAAATATATTAGAGGACTAAAGGATTAAAGGACCTTTTTGGAAAATGACAAATGAACCTGTTTTGAAAAGACGGCAAATGCATATATTTTGAAAAGATGGCAAAATGAATCTCCTGCCTGAGTTCATCTTAGAGTAAGGAAAGAGAAATGCCTCCTCCTGCCATAAAAAAGGAACCTGTTGAGGTGAAATTTACATCAGCTAAATGTCGAGCCCTTGTCCCTGAGCTAGGGAAGATGTTAGCGCTATCCCAACTAGCTAGCTATCGCTAGTTTTCATGACGCAAAAATGTAACATTAACGAGTTGACTTTAAATAGGCAAATACAATGGTAATTACCTATCAATAGTACTTTCTATAAAAACGTAAATGTTAAGTTCTGTCAAGTACTACCACATACTTCAGTCACAACATATCAAAACAGCTTGTCCCCTAGCTTACCTGTGCTGCGCATCAACACATGGCTCATTTGAATATTCAAATATACGCCATGGCCGTGGTGAAATTCCCACCCTGGTCTCCAGACTATCAAAGGACAGACAACCATTCACTCCTACGGACAATTTAGAGTCACCAATCAAACCTAAGCTGCACGTTTTTGGGCTCGGACCTGGAGCTGACAGGGAGGGATCCATGCAAACTCCACACAGAAGAGCCGCAGGCTGGAGTCGAACTGGCGACCCTCTTGCTGTGAGGCAAGAGTGTCAACCACTACTCCACTGTGTAGCCTGCACTACTGAGTACTACTAAGTTTTCTCGACTCGAAGGGCACTCTTGGTTGCACTTTGTCATGATTTCTCCCGTTAAGGACCCCTAGAGGGCACATCATTAACTTTTTCCATGGGAAGATCTTCTTTACCCCTCTTCTACTAGTAGCACACTCTTGATTGCATTTTATTATGTTTTTTTTCATTTAAGGGCAACCTAAAGGGCACATTATCATGTTCCATAAGGGCATTAAGGAGAGCACTTTTGCAGCATATTAATTCAAACATGCACTGCAAAAAAGGGGTGTCTAAAAACAAGATTAAACACTAAATCTGAGGGAAATGATCTTGCTGCATGGACAGATAATTTCACTTGACAAGATTTCTTAAATTAAGATTATTTAATCTAGAAATATGCATGTTGTATCTTAAAATAAGAAATTAACTCTTAAAACAAGATAAATTAAAGCTGCAAGCAGCGATGAACTGGCCCGAGCCAACCTGGTCTCACAGGAATCCGTGAAATAGCCACGGATTTGCTTAACTCAAAATCCGTGGAATAGCCATGGAATCACTCAAATTTCCGTGAAACTGACACGGATTTCGCTACGATGCAAGTTAATGACAGTCATATCCCGAGGCTATTCCAACATACAAAGTGATTATGTACATTCACTGAGTGAATATTTAGAAAATAAAACATATATTTCTCGCTAGAAATGTGATCAAAATCCATTTTTATGCAGAAACAAAGTCAAAATATTGATTTTTTTCACAAAAAATGAGAGAACTGTCCGCCTTGTTTTTTGTTCTGACCGCCGGGACCTTAAAAGTCACGTGACTTGGAACAAACCAATAGGAAAAAATATTAACTTGCATTGTAGCGAAATGCGTGTCAGTTTCACGGAAATTTGAGTTAAGTGAAATTATCTGTCCATGCAGCAAGATGATTTCCCTCAGATTTAGTGTTATCTTGTTGTTAAACACACCTTTTTTGCAGTGTGTGGACACCAAAGGGGGCAGTTGCGGCCCCAGCAATGATTTACATGATTATTATATTCCTGTTGACATTTTTGGTAAGGCTTTATATTAAGGTCCTTGTAATAACCATTAATTAACAAGTAATAAGGCCCTTGTGAGTCCTTATAAGATGCTTATTAACATTATTGTGTGTTTATAAGCCTATATAAGTGTTAATAATGGCATTATAATACAACTAATAGCAGGCTATAAGAGATTTATAATAAGAACATTAATAAAAGCCTCATGAGTATCTTATAATTCTTCATAATAGCATTACAAACACCCATAACCCACCCATTATGTCTTTGCCATGCCTTTATTAATCTTTTGTTTGCTTATTGATATTAAAATATACTTTATTGCTCATCTATTATAAGTTAACTATGCACTTGTTAACAGTTAACTATGCTTTTTGCAGCTAAAGGGATCTAAAGCGAGAACAATGCCTTATTACTTGTTAATAAATGGTTATTACAAGGACCTTAATCTAAAGTGTTACCCCATTTTTGCTATGGACATAATACAAGCTATATGCAGTGCATCTTATGGCAGTTAATTACATATTGTAGCTGCATGCAGGTTGTGTCCTTGTGGTATCTTATTATGGTGAGAAACAATAAACAGGCAGCTGTAGTTCACCCACTGGCAACGGCTGTCTGATAATCAATCACTAATTCTTGTACCTCAGTCGGAGTAGGTGTTCAATATTCTTTAGCTTATGAAAAGCTTTCACTGTCCCCACTGGTAGTGTGAGTGTGGTGTAACCTCTCTGGTCTTTCTTTATCCTCCACCCCCCACCCCCCCCACCCCCCCTCTGTGGCATCACAGCTGCCCTCCATCACTTTTCCAGGCAAACTGCAGTCACTGTCCTATTCCCTCTATTCTTCACAAAGCAGAACTCTGCTGTGCAGGGGACACTGTACATCCTGATAAAAGCACCCCTGCTGCTTACAAATGGGCCATCAATAAAAACATTCTGTCAAAAGGTCCTCAAAGTGAGGAGTGGTTATGTGTCTGTCTCTCTTTTCTTTAGACAATGTTGTGAATGCCCATACAACACATATGCGTTACAATACATTGAAATACTAATGATGCGCCAATATTTAACCCTCTAGGGTCTGAGCCTATTTGCCCTTTATATACCACATAATATTTACTATACCCATGTTTGGTATTTTCTCACAACTTCAACATGATCTGACAATTATTTTTTTTCACTTTAAGCAACTTCATTAACATATTCAGCCCAAAAATCATAAAACCTGGAATAAAATTTTATGACAATAAAAACCACAAATATGCTCAATGAACTGTTTAAGACAGGGATGGGCATCTGGAGGCCCGGGGGCCACATACGGCCCGCACCCTCACTTGAAGTGGCCCTCAGTACAACTACATGCATTTGAGCATGAAATCTTAAAAGTGCAGTGTAAAAATGCACAAAATGACTTCTTGCAATGAATGTTGGTCTGCTGTTCTTGCACTGAAAAAAAGAAATCACAGTAAGTTGTTATTTTGTATTTGCTTCAAACCTTTTGTATTCCTATTTATACTGTTATACATGCATTTGAGCATGAAATATGTGAAGTTATTGCACTGTAAACATATTAAACATTGTAGTTTCATCATATCTGGTGAAGTGCACGGTCCTATATGTGGCCCTGTGGTAGTGTCCATGAAAAATTGTGGCCCCCTCCTGCATTTAAGTTGCCCATCCCTGGTTTAAGACCTGAAAATGTAAACATAGGTTACAAATATGAACATATAAAGATACAATTCAAAGATCATAAAACTATACACAAAAAATTACCATAAAAACATGTTTATTTATAGGAACCGTGTTAGATGATTAGACCCCTTTTTCCATTATTACAAAAATTCCACACCTGCCTCGTCCCATCCTACTTTTACACTTTAAATATTTTTGTACTATCAAATAAAACTATCATATCTTTGGTTTTACATGACCTCGGCACATCAAACAAAAAACTGGAGAAAGTTTCAAGTCTGTAACTTGAAGTGAAGTCGACAGCAGCACTCCACGTGACCTCTTCTTTGTTAGACCCCAGAGGATTAAATTGATGTAATTGTACAGTACCTAGTGCCACTTAAAGCCATGTAGCTATATATTTGTGTATAAACTCCTTCCATAGCTCCATCGCTTTCAGCTTTTACCTCCCAGGGAAACAGAGAAGTTAGAAAGAGCAAAATAGAGCCAAATGTGCTGTGACATAATGGCAAGAATCAATATGACTTTTCCTTCCTAAATGGAAGATAATGGTATCACAATGGAGGCGTGGGGAGCTTGTCTACTCAGCCAGCTCTGATTGATCTGTTACTGCAAGAGTCACTTTGGGACCCGCAAGGTGTCTGGACACATTAGCTTCACCGTGTGTGAGCAAACACACACACACACACACATACACACATACACACATGCACACAAACCCCCAGGTTCACCATGTCTCTTCAGAGGAAAGTTCCTCGTCAGATCCTCTTACACAGTCATATATCATCATTATGCGTTACATTTATTCTATCCCAATGTATTCCAGGATTCATAATAGCATGAGCACTGTGTTACTTTTTTTTTAAATTCCTCCCTGTGACATCTACATCTGCTTCAGTTTGCGTTGGATTTACAGCCAGATAACAGTTTCTTTTTCAATTTTTCCTGGTTGTTGATCATAATCAGTTGTAACCAGAGTTCTGCATTAAAAGGATACAATCCCTAGACTAGAAATCACATAATAGCACTCTTAAATGTCTTCTAATTAACTAATTACATATACAAGCATCTCTGGCTATAGAGTAGCTACAGCATATTGATTAATTTATAACATGTAAGACACAACATGTAAATAAGAAAACCATTTTTTGGAATGGCTGCCTCTCGCTATAGGGTTGAAATTTGGAATTTGCAAGTATTTCAGTGAGTGTCCTATTAAGGGTTAAAGGGTCAACAACCACTTTGCAGCTATTGATCATCAAATAAAAATATATCACATCACTCAGTGTAACTGCACTTGAATTTAACAGAAAATAATCAAAACCCAGACAATAAATCCTCCATACCAAATGTTTGTTTTTTTAAGATCGTCAAAATACAGTTTATTGTAGAAAGAAAATGTAAAAAACAGGCATTATTGTCAAAATGTAAACCTTCCGACAGATCTGTAATGGATCAGTTTAAAACAAAGCAAAACTTTTGATATTTCTGTCAAAAATCACTTTATTCTACATGTCTCATTTTAAAAGTCATCAAAAATAATCAGTTTGGAGTAACTAGATCCTGTTAAAAACATTAAATTCTGCGCTCCTAAATTATTTAACAAAGAAATAAAAATTGTGTTTTCTTTTTTTTTTTTTATGATTTATGTCATTATTACTGTGTAATAGATATTTTTAAGTTGTTTACACTTCTAGCCATGATTGTGCTGATTCCATAAAGTTTTAGGACTTATATATTGCAGTGAAATATAAGGCCACAGTGATTAAAATATAAAAAGAGCAGAAATCACCTTGACACTTGGGGTATAGAGACCAACAAACTTTATTAAGCAGTATAAAATTTGCCCAAGAAAAAAATATTTGTGTTGCATGCAACTTGTTTGAAATTAATCACGATAATTGATACTGTAGGCATACAAGGATGAATTGAATCCCAAATCTCATGTGCACTTAGACCATTTAAGTTTTCCCATATTCATTACACTGCAGAGAGAATATTTTTACATATATCAATAGGTGTTTTATTGCCTGATTAGTAGTTATTGATGAATGATCCCAGTCAGAATATGATGCGGCTGCTGAATCAGAATCTTTTTTTTTGTCTGACTATCAGGAGAAAGTTGTTTCCCCAGATTTTTGGGGGGATTTTGTCTATTGGTTTGTGGGGTTTACAAGGATCTGTGCCTTGCCTGACAAGTTTCTGTCATTACCTGCAGAAATCCAATCAGCTGCATGTTTCAAACCATACCCTGTCGTATGCTCTCTGTGGTAAATTGCAGTGTATGACGAATATACTTTTCTGCCTTGATGCAGCCTCCATTAATAAAGGCCATTTCTGGGTAACATTCTTTTTTTTGCCTTGATTTACATTTTTATTCTCTTTCCAGCTCATATACCAGGCCTTAATAACAAAATTGGGATATATTTTCAGGTTAATAAGAATATTTTTAGCTTTATTTTGATGTCAGGAGTCTGTTTCTTATCATACCCTGCAAACTTAATTAGAGGCAGCAAAAGCAGGAAATGAAACCCAGTGCATGAAGAAGCAGAAACTGCAGGTAGATGCTGGAAGGGCAGCAGAGAATGAGCAGTTAGAGCTTTCAGCTTGGTCACCCACAGGTCCACTGATGCTGATGATGTAGATACTCAACTTAAGGTGCAAATTAAGCTCAAACATATTACTACATCCCATAAAACTGCAAAGCTTGTAGTTTTTTCACTTTAGTTTTTTTACCGTCTGAAAAATAAGACATAACAGGTAACTTTAGAGGTGCTAGCACACAGCAAATTGAGAAGAGTTGAATTCTTGGTGTTAAACTAGACATACACTAGTAGAGTGGATAGAGTTAATCTATTATAATTAACTCTCACTCGATAAATAGTTGTTGTCAAAACCGAGTGTAAAAACGAAGTGTCATTATATCAAACCTGTAAGTGTAAATGTTTTAATATTAACTCAGAACTTCTTAAACTAAACTCTGATCCTGTATTTCACACCTCAAGTGTTAACGTCGAGAAGACATACATTGTTACAAAATCCTGCTTGCATCCAAAAGGAGCCACCAGTCAGGTCAAAGGTCTGGAGAAGGTGGCTATTTGCCGTTTCCATGGTTTCGTTCACCTATATGGAGCATATTAAGATTGTAACTTATGTACAACAACTTCCTTACTTACTACTAATTAGCAATAATTCTGAGTTTATTGAGGGAAAACTCTTAGTTAATGGCTTACTGGTTTTATAATAAGGCCATGCAGAATAAGGCATTAACTCTAAGGAGTCTTTCTGAATGCTTTTCATCCTGCCTGTATACACCACTTAAAATTTTTTTAAATGCCATGTTGGTATATTTTTTTCAGTACAACCTCACCTACATGACCTAATATTAATTTTTTTATTCATATTTATTAATTTTGTGTCTTTTGTTGTCTTTTTTAAAGTTATTTTGTGTCTCTTTTTGGTCATTTTTGTGTCTTTTTTGGTCCTTTTGTGTCTTTTGTTGTGTTTCATTTTAGTTATTTTGTCTTTTTTGGTCATTTGGTGTCCTTTTGTGTCTCTTTTTGGTCAATTTGTGTCTTTTTTTAGTCATTTTGTGTCTTCTTTTTAGTCCTTTAGTCCAACATAAAATGTGATTTTAAATCTTTTTTTTACTTTCAAAACACTATAATGCTCAATAAAAAATGTTAAATGTTGCAAATGTGAACAAAGGTTGCAAATATAACATAAGAGGGTTACATCCAGTTCTATAATTTTAAACAAAATATATTTGACCTTGTCTCCAGTTTACAGCCAGAACTTTAGAGGTAAATTTACAGTAGGGCTCCACGCTGCTTTGTTTTCTAGTCTGGATGTGATGAAGAAGTCTGGATTTGGTGCTTTTGGAGACTCCAGAGGGTTAATAACTACTTAATAATGACCAATTAAGAGCCAATATGTTACTTATTTGCATGCTAATAAGCAACTAATTAATGTTGAATATGTGTTCCTTAATTTAAAGTGTTACCGAAATAATTAATGATAGTAATGTGACTTTTATCGATTTATAAATTGTGTCTATTGGTGAATAAATCGTCCATCGTAAAAGTCAGGTTTCTTTTCCTCTTTGCTAAAACTCCTCTCAGTCATGTGCATTTGTTTACAATGAAGCCGACGGGCAATCAATCAAACATTTGCACCCTGATTACAACAAGAAATGAAATAAATATAACTGACCTTTAACTTTATGACCATTTATGCACATGAAAGCTCTCTTTCTCATGTCACTATTTGATCTCTTTTTTATAAAAACATCCTGGAAGGGTAGAGCTGAAATTAAATACACATATGGCATAGGAAAAAATAAATAAAAGTCCCCCCCCGCCCGCTCTCCAAAAAAGTCAGCTCCCTTCAGCACAAATTAAAATGACAATACCCTCCTCCTTTCTCACCTTCATTAATTCACCAACTCTGATAAGTGAAGGAAGGAGTGCAACAAGATCGAAAGGACATTGCTCAAAGAGAACAGAGTGAGAGTCAGCTTCCCCCTCGTCCACCCTACAGTACACCAGAGAGAAGGAGGTAAACAACTTTCAACACATAAATATTTAAATGTTTCATTAGATGCTGTCTCGTGAGGAGACTAAGGAGAGCTCGGGGATTTAGCTCCAGCAGCAGGCGCAAAGTCAAACTCAGTCAAAGACAAATCCATTCTGTCAATAAGAACAAGGAGTCTTTGGAGGTGGTGAATTATACATATAAATATGTAAATTAATTATATATGTATGCCTAGAATGAGGTATCAATTTCTGTTAAAATATGCATGTGTAACAAGTGATTGGCTATACATCTTGGAAGTAAGTGCAAGCAAAGACATGTAAGTGACTTTGTCAAGAAGCGACAATTAATGTATTGTGTCTGTACATATCGAAAACACGTCACATTCTCCTTCACTACGTGTTGCAACCTCCGGGTCTGAGCAGGGAGGCAAATCAGGAAGTGCATTAAGCTGCATTCTAACGAAAATTCCAGCAGGGGGCGCTGACGGCGGCTGAAAAAGCATTTTGGTCCATTCATTTCAATACAAAATGAGAAAACTTCTCACTTGATTTATTCCCTCAGAATTTTTTTTTAGGACACTATGGCCCGATTTATAAGAAAATAGAAGATAAAGAATCTATGCTTTGGGGCGTGGCTACCTTTGATTGACAGGTCACTAACAATGCGAGCCATCATCAGGAGAGAAGAAAAGCAATGCATATCCAGCATAGACATAATCAAGATTATCATATTTATTATGTCTATGGTATCCAGCCGTGAACTTGTTTGTCATTGTCCGTGTTTCCGTCCGGTTTGGTCTCATAGCTTTGGCCCTTTCGCTGTATTTTCACTTAATGACAGTTTATTGGAACATTTTATTCGTTAAAAATGTCTTGTTCAGCGTTTGGTTGGACTAACAGACACTCCAAGGAGTTGCTGTTCATTTTTCTGAGGTCAGTAACATACATTTTGTTTTTGTTTTTTTGCTAGCCAAAACCAACATCCCAGTTAATGCTCCAGTTAATGCTAACATGAATTAGCAGCGACTTCTCTCAGTCAGGTTGAGGTGTAGAGAGGCTGTAGTCAGTGATCAGATCCCTCTCCTCCTCCACAGTCCAGATATGGTCTGCTCCCCGTATCGGAAACAAGATGGCGATGCAAGATGGCAACAAGTGTAACGTCGAACTCGATGCTTCCAACGGGCCACAAACCAATGGGTGACGTCACTACGTCCATTATTTATATACAGTCTATGGTAGCTTGTGATGGCTTTAACAATACCGTTACAAAAGACAATCCATCATGTCAAACTCTTTCATTTTGTATTTTATTTGTATTATCATTATTTTTTAAGTAAGGATATTATATATGCACTTATGAAACGATGGACCAGCCACCACCTGTATCCTCCACTTTTCTGTCTCTCATTTTCCCTGATGATAATGCTGAAAAATCCCAAATATTTACTATATGTATATTATCTAATAATTTAAAAAAACAACACCAAGCATGACTCTCTCTCCCTTGATCTATAAAGCATTGTTGCTTGCGGTTTTCCAATGTGGCCTGTGTTTGTAAAAAAAAAAAAAAAGAGGTTCAGCCTTTGAAGGAGGAGGGTGCCCGAAGCACCAGAGCAAACTGCTCGGCTGCCTCGTTTTCAGCAGTTAAAGCCTTGTCTGAAAAAAGGCTTCAGTAAGACTTGTGGTAAAAGCAAGTCTAATGTTAAAATTTTGAAAATGTCCATTACAGTGTTGGACTAACTGGCACTGAAAAACAAATGCCCCCAAAGAATACCTTCCCTTTAAAAACAATTGCTTCCAGCATTCCCCCAATGTATTCTGAACTTCCCCCATTGTGAAACGCTATGCTAACTGTAGCTGCTGTCAGCTAATTTCCTCAGTTAGCTGTGCTGCCAGGACTACCCAGAACAGGTAGAGTGGTGGTGTTTTAACCCCTCACCAAGGAGCTTTGGACCATGGGGAGAAGGAGGTTATCAGGCCCGGGGCTGGGGCAAATGCTGGCGAACCTACAGACATTATGGCAGAGGTAAAAGATGTTGATGGAGGAAGCTAAGAAAAATGATAGAATGACACTGGATAAGAGAAAATCTTTGGCTGCCTTTTATGTAGAGAGCTTCCCAAAATAACACACAGAGTGGGCCTTCTTGCTAAGTAATATTAGCTGGCTTGCTATGTCCTGTGTTGTTGCACTTGCTGGATGTTTGGCTCTGTTAGCAAAGTTATCAACAATTTTTTTTTATATTCATAATTGTAATCATAATAAATGGACATATACATCTTTTCTTAAATAATCTCAGTGGAGAATTATATTGCACTCTGAAAATGTAGAGGCGCTAAGTTGCAAAAAATACCAATTCTACTTCATGTTGCTTGATGATATGTCAATGTTTGTGCTTACCTCATGTCACCAAATCAGTGATACATAGTCTCAATTTACAACTGCAGACTTAATAGATTACAAGTTTTATTACAATTTAACATTTTATCATGCAGAAGTTCCTGTTAATTTACATTTACATTTAGCATACGCTTTTATCCAAAGCGACTTACAGGAGCCGACTTAATGACCAGTAACTGCACTAAAAAAATTGTTAGTAAAACCATTAATTACAAAAAAATGCCTTCTGACAAAGTGGTTCCAGATTATGTTGTTACATTACAGGCATTGATCTGGATCTATTTACATTAAGTTTCAGGCCCGTATACCAACAATGCAGTTTTCTCATCTCCTCAAGTAAATATTTACATATACAAACCCCCCTTCCACACTAATGTATGCTCTCAATACTCCATGCATCCCAAACATTCCCAAATGTTCTCCCAGTCTAATCTCCATAGTCCCATGAATCATGTCTTGTACACAAAGGAGGAAAATGCTTGTTTCTACATAAGCCCATCCAGGAATCCAATGTCAAATGTTGACAGACAAGATTTGTAACTCGTTCGCAAATCTTTCTCTGCTCCTCTTCCCTTTTCCTCTATTTACTGTGCATAAATCCTGCTTGTGTGTATATGCTACATTTATCTTAACAACTAAAAAGAAATAAAGAAAGTGGTTGTAAAGGCCAATTATAATGAGTAACCACCTCTGTGTACATGAGCAGAGTTTAATCCTGGCAGCTGGGCCACAGCCTAAATGGTGTCACAGTAACCTACCATCCTTTGTTATAAATGCACCATCGCCATCTTCCCCCATTCATCCATTAAGATTAAGCAAAAACACACTTCTCAGTATTCTTTACTGCTAATTCATATGCAGATTAAACAGTGTTTCTCAGAGTGATAAAATATAATTTGACAATGTATGTTGTAAAACAGAGTTAATAAGGCTGGCACAACTGAACTGTTTTGTAAGAAGTACCAATATAACAACAGCAGGGCAAACAGTAATTAAAGCTACACTTAAACATACACACATACACAAAAGTACATAATTGGTGTTGATTTATTTCTTTAAATATCTATAAATGAAATGAGTAAAACTATTTAATAAATAAAAGACTTCATCGTTTAAGTACAGACTGTGTAGTTTGCGGGAGAAGGAAATCAGACAGCATTCACAGTAATGTAGAGAATGTTCAATTTATTTGCTTCTTCTTCCATCTGAGTCTAAACGCCTGATGGATCCCATGGTCTTTCATACGTTCCTCAATCTACAAGACAAAATAAAACTTATTGTTCACAATAATTTGCTGTAGTTATTATTATTGTAATTATGTTGCTCTGTAAGATTTTGTTTGCCATTTTTGAGGCAGCACGTGGCCTAGAGGTTAGAAATCGGGCTTGTAACTGGAGGGTTGCTGGTTTGAATCCAGGACTGAAGTGCCCTAACCCCCCACACAGCTGATATGTGCTGCCCACTGTTCCTAACCAGGGTGTGTTCACTGGTGTGTTCAAAAAGGATGGGTTAAAATGGGGGACATATAAATAATAATAATAATAATCATAAATAATCATCAAGCCAAGCCAATGTGAACCAATGGTCAAATGATTTTTCTGGAGTTCTATTCCCCAACTTGTCAGATACGGATGCTTGTTCTGGTGTTACTGTTAACACACTGGGGAGCACTATGCTGTGATGCTGCACTATGGTCACCGCTGGCAGACTAAAACAGTAAAATGTTAAAGTTAAAAAAACAGTAAAAAGGGCACCTGCTGCATGCTGTGGGGCAGCAGCGCACAAAAAATTGTCAAACAGAGTTTTCCACATTTGGACCCTACTTATGACTTGATTTATTATTTCAGTAAAGATTCTCCAAATGAGTTTATGGTCTTAATAGCTCATTTTAAGTCTCTTTTCATACAGCATGATGTTCATTTAGTAAATTATGGTCCCATTTAGAGTAAAAGAGACTACCGAAGCACACTGTGCTGTTTTTTTGTTTGTTTGTTTTTTACCCCTTCTCAGTGTGTTTTTTGTTCTTGAAAGTTTATTGTAAATTTTCTACAAATGTCTTGTTCAGCTTTTGATTGTACTAAAAGACACTCTAGGAGTTTATTTTTGCACCTTGCTTACCAAGGTAGCTAGCCCCGCCCTCTTGTTGTTCACTTCTTGCCCCAAAAAAAAAGATAGCCAAGGCAAAACACCAAACTCTAGGCTTCAAAAAACCAATTGGTTATAACACGGTGGCTTTTTCTTCTTACACTATACAGACAACTATTTTGATTTTTCTACTGATTTATATCAACATCTACTATTTAGTGGATTTGTAGAGAGATACATTATTCCTAGAATCTGTACAGCATTTTGTGATCTCTAAACTTCGTCACCATGATGTTGATATTTTCTGTTTCTGTCAATTCTTATTTCTATCTCAACAACTGTTGCCTATATTGCCATGACATTTGGTGAAGACATTTATGTTTTTTTCAGAATGAAGAGGAGGAATGACACTGACTTGGTCTAAAAGAGCTTCTTGCACGCTGGGATCATTCAGGTCCAGCGGTCCATGTGACTTCAGTACAACCTTAAATATCTGTGTAATGGTAACTGTCAAATAAAATAGAAATAATATGATTTTAGCAAACTCTACACAGCAACGACTTGTATATACCAATTTAACATCTACAGAAACAGATCAAATAAACTTTTGTAAAAAATGTGAAACCAAAGCTCTTCAGTCATAAAGATTTGGCAAAGATACATCATGTATGTTTGATGACTTTTGAAATGAAAATGTGCTCAATGTATTTGCATGAAATCTGAGTATTTAGTTGTTGTTGTTGTGGCTATCATTGTCATGATGCGTTGGTCTATATTGGGTCAATTACAATTTGTCATTGTGTAAGATGTTGTTCTATATCGCATCAAACTATATTATGTGGTGATATCTCCCATCCCCCTGTGTTATTATATTATGTATTATATTATATGTTGTTTATTTTTTTAATGTATGTGGTATATATATATATAATTATTATTATTTTTAATATTATTATTATTGTTATTATTATTATTATTATTATTTTTTAATTCATTTAATTAGTTATTTTATTTATTCTTGTTTATTTGTTTTCTCTCGGTAGCGCTTCTTGCTTTGTTTGCCTATTTATTTTCATTGTGTGATACATATAAATGAGCCATGTTATATATTTTTATATATATGTTGTAGCATCTGCCCCTCATCCACATACACACACGCACACACACACACACACACACACACGCACGCACACACACACACGCACACATACACCTGTGATGCTTCTGTGCAAATCGTTTATCATTTATGTTTTTCTTTGTTGTTGTTTGCGCTGTATGTCTACTGTCTCTACTTGTGGTCCACATGGTGTAGTGTATTTGTCTCTGATGTCACCTTGTTTGTTACTTTTTGTTGTCATTTCACCAATAAAAAAAATAAAATAAAAAAAAATCTGAATATTTACCTGAACAGAGAAATGCCATCTTTTCCGGACAACGAAAATCAGCCCATCCAAACGTTGTACCCAACACACAAGATTCTATTGCACCGTTAGTTGGCTGATTCTCCCTCCAGATCATGAGGGTAGATTCACTCTTGTCAGACCACTTCCAGACTCCATTGTCATAATGCAGTCCTATCCAGACACTTCCAGTGCTTTCTGTTATTTTTCTCACTATTTCCTCGTCCTCTGCAGTCTCTACGGTTGCCAGGTCAACAAAATTCTCTCGACAGTAACTCTGAGCGTCTAGCCAGCTTTTCGCCTGCTCAACGACGCGGTATTCTCTGGTGACGCCCATTGAAAGTGTTAAAGGTGCTGAAAGGAAATGAGTCCAGTGACTGTTTGCAGAAGTTTGTAAAACTTATTCACATATTTGAGAGAATGCTTATCAATTAAAAAAACATTATTAATAATCTACTAACCTAGGAGCAGCATGATCACCAGTCCTGTCTTATCCATCGCTGTTTTGTACAGTTTGTCGTCTTGATAATTGGAGAGAAAAATTAAATTAAATTAAAGACAAGATAAGCCTTTAGAGATACCCAGAGGGATAATTAATTTGTTGCAGTAGCATAAGGGCAACAAAGGGTATGGATAAATAGAGAAAGCAAACAAATAAAGAAAAGAGGTACATGAAACAGATAAAGATAACAATTAAAGTTAAAAAAAAACAACAATTACATGTGGAAAAAAATGACAGTGGAGGGAAACGAACAGTTTACACCAGACTAATATATATATATAGTATGGTTAAGTAATGATATATGCTGATATATTTCTATCATAGAAATAAAATATAGTATATAACATAATAAAACTAAAGTTACATATGTAACTATGGTTCTATGAATCCTGGATGACTGCCAGAAACGGTGCATACACACTGAATGACTTCATCTTGCACATGTACAGGTCGAGTAGTTATACCAACAAAGTCACTTGTGACCCCCTGATGATAAGCAATGTAGTATAATTTATAAAATCAGACAAAAACACAACCAAAATGTACAATAAAGTGCTATAGTATGAGTTATATCTTATCAGCTCTTACCTGTTGTGTTTTCACTGACGTTGTGTTGGCACTGAACACAGAGGTGACTTTTACTGGTGCGATCCCTTTAGTTTGGAGTCATTATGCAAACATGCAAAAAAGCATGGTGTGACATTCAAAGACGGCCATTCAGGGAAAACACAGAGGCCTAAAGATCATTTTCCCCTTTGCAATTCACACAAGATGCATTTGATTGTTTTCATGTAATTCTAAAATTATTCATTCATTGATGATTACATTGTTGCAAATAAAAAATATTTCAAGCATCAGTGCTTATGCTTGTGGAAATAGTCTAGTCCCAAATAGCTAGGTGTTAGCAAATGATGTGTATACTCTATCAGGGAAGTAAAGCAACACCAGAGGCCAAGCAATGGCCTGTTCCAAGAAGACACATTTTGAGCGGGCATTGCACTAGTTTAAAGTCATAACATAACAGCTGGGAGGCTGTTTTACAGTTTTATTTATTGGAGTCAGTATGATTCTGATGATAAGCAAATAGACATTGTAGAAACTGAGAACATAATGCTGATCATTGAAATGAGGTTTGCATATCAGGGAAGTGAACTTGCAAATGATGGCTTAGTGCTTTCAAAAAAAAGGATATGACCTTGCCTGGCAAAATTCTTTTGAGTGATGTAAGTGCTTTCCTTACTTTCATGACTATGACCTTGAAAGATTGTGTTTTGTTTTTTTTTTATATACAAAAAGATTAATAAATAGATGAATTCTCGTTCTTCGAAACTATGCTAATTATACTATTCATATTGTCAGGACCATTCTATGCAGACCCAATTTGAACAGGCAGTAATAACAGTTTTACCGTTTCACTTATTGGAATTTTGGTTTTTAACTTTTTCAATTGACACTGTAGAAATTGAGACCATAGTGTTGATCATTCACATGAGGCTTGCATGTCAGTTAAGTAACCTTGCAAATGATGGCTTAGTGCTTTCACGGATAAAAGGATATGACCTTGTCTGGCAACATTCTCTTGGGTGATGTAAGTGCTGGATATTTGAATACTTCTTGCAAGTCATAGGGAGTAAGGGTGGATGATGGACTAGGGCATGTATCCTGAAACCTGCATGTGGTTAAGTTCATAAAACAACACTTTGTTGCATGAAATATTGTGGTTTCTGTAAAATATGAACACAAACATTAATTCTCCTGCTTCAAAACACATTTTCAGTATTGAGCCAAGGTCGCAATCGTTCTCAAATCTTAAAGTCTTTGACAACCATAAAACTGTGTATTATGCTCTATTGGCAGGAAAACCAGAGACTTTGCAGATTATTGCACCTTAGTGGAACAGAAATATAATTTCTGGGACACGGGTTTGATGAAATCAGGTGAGCTGACAACTGGTTCATTCAGAGAGGTCATCAGGGGGTCATCCCTATGATCCCCGGGAACTTTTTTTTTAGAAAAAAAGGTCCTATGTTCCCTGTTTTTCCCAAATAGGGTCCTATGTTCCCCTGTAGCACTACATACTGGGGAGCATAGGACCCTTTTTCTGAAAAAGAGTCCTATGTTCCCCGTTTTTCCCAAAAAGGTTTTTTTTTTTGTGTGTCTCTTGTTCTGTCTCTTTGTAGCTCTTTTGCACCTTTAATTGGTTTTTGCTCTCTTTGTAGCCTTTCATGTCTCTATGTTGTGGTTTTATGTATATCTGAATTTCTGAATTGAAGTTTGTAGTCATTTTGTGTTTTTTTTTGTTTGTTTGCTTTTAAACTTTTTAAGAATCTTTGTAGTGGCCTTGTGTCCCTTTGTAGTCATTGTGTTTCTCTTTTGGTTGTTTTCTGTCACTTTCTAGTTGTTTTGTTTCTCTTCGTAGTTGTTGTGGTCTCTTTGTCGTCTTTTTTGTGTCTCTGTGTAGTTTTGAATCTCCTCTGGGTTGGCACAAGTCTCTTTGAGTGACAATTTGTGTCCCTGGGCCTGCGTCCAGTCCTTTTAAATAACACAATCTACACTGTACTTTAACACTTAACAGCACTGACTTTTCATCACATGTATTTGTTTGTTTGCCTGCATTCATATTCAAGTTTTAATGCATCTTCTGTGTGGGTGCCAGAGTATATATGCAAGTCCTGGAAAGAATTACAAGAAAATTGGATTCTTACTTGTCCTTGGTAAGATATGCATGAATAAGAAAAGAATATAAAAAGAATCGATCCCCAAAATAATGCCCAAGCAGGGCCAGAGTGCAGCCAGCATGCTTTACATATAGAGCGTATCCATTTATACTGTATGGCAACTGAAAGTTTTGGGAATAAGAATCATTTTTTTGCTGAAAAGGTACTGTGAGCGGTTTTTGGATCCCTGTTTTCCCTACATCAGCTCCCTGCCAATTGTTTCTGGTGGCTAAAGCTCCTTAAACTAAATTAGTACGGAATCAAACCATCCCCACTCTTTGATTCTGTATATGATAAATGATTGATTATAGTCATTAGCCAGATAGAACACTGAGCTCTCTACGCGCTTGAACTAATTGTGGTTTGCAAGTCTGGAAGTTCTTAGTGATCTGACTCAGGTAATTATGCTGCACTTTCATTTTCCCACTGAGGTCTTGCAAGAGTCTTATAGCTGCATGCTGAAATGACCTGGCATTACTGCTAATCTGTCCTCCAGAAGCCACAGCTCTCCTGCTCTCTCTCTCTCCTCTAATAACATTCATTTGTTATCCTCTCCCTCACACTATCAGTTGAGGAGAGATTCTCTCTGCGGGTATTAGCCTAAAAAGTGAAGACTGGAGGACACAAGTCATCATTAGAGTATCACAATTGGGAGTAATCCGAATTCAAAGAGAAGGACATTGGTGCAGGAAGGGATCTAACTCACAGGATAAATCTCCCGTTACTACTGCAGTGTGTCTCCAAATGTTGGGATTATCTCTAAGTGTGCAAAAGCACAGTGCATTACAACTTGGGCTGGGATCACAGCGAACAGGATGTATTACTAGGATCAAAGCTCGGAAATCTTAAAGGACACATCGGCAGCAATTATGATGATGAACTATTGACGATTGTCCAGTCTGTATTGATTAATTAAATAATATTGGAACGAACTCTGGATATGGGTTGCAGGAAATTAGACTGACAAGAATCGTTTACTGTACAAAAGTAGAACTTCTGTGTGACAACATAAGGATTGGACAAATTATTTACGTTTAGACTAGAAAATTGGTGAAAGCAGTGGTATTGAATGTCATGTCAATGCAGGTCAAATAATGTAATTTGCTGTTGCGGCTTTGTCTGGTATTAGGTATATTTTTGTGGTACAGTGGTATAAGAAAAAAAAGTTTAATAGAATTTTGGAAATGTTTACAGGGGCCTCAGGCTTACTGGGGATTTCCACCGGGCGCGTTACAGCAGCAGCACGTCTCCACCGCAGTTTTGCTGCGTCTTCTGCCCGCCGTCAATTCACACCGGGCGCGTTACAGCAGCGTCACGTCAGCTTAGCGAGCCGGTCGTATACACGCGAGATAACGAGATCACGCGATAATCCTGACCATATGGGAGACCGCAAGATCCCGTGATAAACTCTAAACTCTATTTCTACAGTCTATGGATAAACTGTGTGTATAAAGTAAACAACAACAACAACAACAACAACCAACAGCTTACTTTGCTTCTCTGACGTGAAAGATCTGTTGATCTGACCATCTATCATTATAAAAACAATGTGTTATGTCATAAATGATTGTATGATGTTCCACTTCAACAATCAGTCTCTTGTCGTCCGTGTCGCCGATCCTCTGAGACCCTTTGATTGATTGATTGATTGATTGATTGATTGATTGATTGCTGATCTGGTGCCCCGGTCATAACATAATGTTGATGTGAAGTAGTTTTAGGCTGCATGAACTGCGTATTGTGTTTTATTTTGAAAGGGGCGGAAGTGTTTTACGCTGATTCTGAGTCAGACTTCCTGTCGGGTGCGATCTGCTCTGTTGAGATTCATGCGATTTGGCAGCAGCGTCTCGCGGAGAAATAGAAGTCCTACCTAATGCTCGCGTAGAGACACTGACGTGACGCTGCTGTAACATTACGCAGCGCGCCCGGTGGAAATGCTCTCATTGATTAGTAACGCGCCCGGTGGAAATCAGGCTTTAGCCACATCTACCGTTTCTGTCATCTGGCTCCTCTGCCGTTTCAAACCAGAGAGACTCTACTCTTTACTGAACACCTTCACTCTTGATCTACACTGATAACTATGACAAGTATCGCACTGACCGCACAACCTAAAAGCACTTGTATTCTAATGGACTCAAACTTAACCCACAGCACTTACTCTTGCTTTGTTTCTTGACTTCATCCTTGCTTGTGTTGTATTAACTCTCATTTGGGAAATCCATGTGTCTGTTTGACCCCCTCCCACAACTCTAAGTGGACTTTGTCGGACTTTATATTCTATAAGCTTATGTTCACCTTGGAAACTGATAATTACAATGGCCACTACTGGGTGCCGCCTCACAATTCACAACTATGGGTCATCATAGGTTGCTGTACATACCACAGATGAAGTCGCTTTATGGCAGGAGAAGTCTCATGCAAATAGGAGTGCACAAAAGGGAAAGTGTTACGACCTTAGTTTGAGGTCTTGGGGTCACAGGAAGTAACATATTTGGTGAACACAAATCTATGCAGAAAAATGGCCGCAGGGACTCTAAGTTGAACAATTATAATATTTATTTACAGGCAAAAGAAATAAACCGAGATAAACCAACTAAGTAGCACAGAAAAAGGAAGCAGCTAAATCTTCAGGGTCTCCAAGGCCAAAATAAACAAAAATTAACCACTATCTGGAAAATAAGACAGACAATGCTAAGCTCCCTAAATAAGCAAAAACAGAAGAAAACGGGTTAACAAAAATGGCAGAGAACCCCTACCAGGCTTCCAGACACTCTAAACAAACAAGTTGATTGTAGATATAGCTGTAACACAAAAACACAGCTGTTAAGAACTGCTACAACACAAATTATGTGCAGTCAACCAAACAGGTCAGTGGTAAGAGAGAGGGGAGATCACTGGATGTGAGTGGACCAGGTATGCAGAGAGGGGCGTGGCAGGACCTGAAACACACAAGCTGTATCCCAATGACAAGGAAGGATCCTCAAACGGCTGGATTTGAAGGATTCTATGTCATCGACATCTACCGAAGGACTGTCCCAATGTCCAGGATCCTCCAGAGGACAGAGTCCTTCTTCTGCCCAAATTCCAAGGATGCATGTGTGTATCCTCCGTGTGCCCCTTGTACCCATAATGCCTTGCACACACCGGTCTAGACACACTGACGAGCCTAGAAACAGCGACGCCGGCGGAGCAATATGCATTTAAATATACAAGTATTTTCAGTTTACACTGAATCTTATCACATAACTTACAAAGCTTGTGTTCAAAGTCAAGCAAAAACATATACATAAACAAATGCCAGAATATCTAGCTAAAGATAATAAACGCCATCTTGATACATTGCCAGTAAAGTTAATTAATGCCGTCTCAGTCGCTAAAGTTATTGTTAATTAATTTATATGCGTCAGATGATGATGTACTATGTGCAAAGTATATGTAGCTATGCCATTCAAAAAATATACATTTGTTTATTGTGTCACAGGGGCCGACAGTCCGCTATAATCCTTTATTGTTATTTATAAATAACTGTTTTGAACCGCAGCGCTGAATTTGAGCAGGACGTCCAATTACGCAATGACGCACACCTACACACTCTGAAGGCTGCTCCATTTGTGCCTTATCACATTGAAAGGAAGGACTCTGGCCTCGTCTCTGGACGACCCGACTCTGAAGGAAGGATCCCACCAAGGAAGGATCCTTGACTTTGGGATACAGCCACAGAGAGAGAAAACACACCTGTCCTCCAGAAAGAGGCTAGAGACAGTCAACGGCCATAACAGAAAGGATCATATTCCACTATTACCTTAGACCTGAAAAACTACAAATTGTTAAAACGCAAATCTTCGTCCAATTAAAAATATGGGCAGGGAAAAAGAATGAGGACTGTTCTTTCCATGCAACTTAGCAATTTGTACTGACTGGGTAAAAACTTGCCATGCAACAGAAGGGTTAATTAAAAAAAAAAAAAAACAAGCTTAGATCATGTTACTTCATCAACATGAATAAAATGTGGTGTGATTCAGTTCAAATTTGCAACCCCACCACCACCCCCATCACCAGCGACACACACAGACACAGCAATCTCTCTCCTGTGACATCAATGCAATTACCCTGGCATCAAATCATCTCTTACATCTGCCATCCTACAGATGTCAGGGCGCCTGCAGCATCGTACATTCTATTCATGACAATCCTGATCATTTGTTTATGTGCAGATTTGTCAGTGACTGTAGCTCCATTATTACACATTGTCAGAAGCTCCCCCTCCCCAGAACTATACATCATCTGCTATATTACTATAAATTATGCACTAGTCTCGTGTATGAGGCTGTGCATGCGTGTGTGGTCTCACAAGTTGGATGTGTGGACTACGGCACAGGAATGCTAATGGACATCTCCGCTGCTGCCTCTTGACAGTGGTTCGTTTTGTGGTAATCGTCATTTGTGAGGAGGTTCTTTCTCCCGAGGAGACGCAGGAAGATGTACAGCACAGACATGGAGAGAACTGATAAACCCTCAAGACGGCTGTGATCACATTTGACCATTCAATTTAATTTCAGCTCAGTATTAAGCAAGTATTTCATTCTGTGAGCATACTGTGCACCATTTAACACTATATTGATAAAAAATTGAATGCTCTTATGTGCAATTGTCTGCCTTACAATACAGTAATATTCAGTTGGGAAATAAAAATACAAACATATAATAAACTAAATAATATAAAACCAGGAATCCAATTATGTGGTAATCCTAGTATTTATTTTTATGAAGTCTTTTATTATTTATTTATGTTATTGGGCTCTATGTTTGGTGCTTTACACTCATGGCTATTGTGCTTCTACTCGACACTTTCAAAATTTAATGCCAACATAGAGGCCTGGCTGGCAAAAGTATGAAGGGCAGAATGGAAAATCAACATGCATTTTAAGCCCTAAAAAATTATTATTTACCAAGTATTTGAATTAAATAAAACATTTTATTCAAGTAATGACATATTTATTACACAGTTATTTATGAGGTGTGTCCTGTGTACTCTAATTACATACACTGAAAAAGATCCTTATAGGTCCCAGTGGGGATAAGAAGTTTGGCAGAAGATGGCAATAAATGGAAAACTTGAGGTTTCAAAGTCCACAAACCAATGTGTCACGTCACAGCAACTACGTCCGCTATTATTTGTATGGTCTGTGATGCAGACATGGCAAATTCAATTTTACACTGCCCCCCAAAATGAACACTAACAAGACACCTGGGACATAGTAAATAGTAGGGAAAGCACAGGTATGACCAGCAACACAGAGGGGCCGATCCCTAAGATGCAAATCTATAGGCGCTTCTAAAATTATTTGTCAGAAAACTGTTTTTCAGCAAAGTAATTGGCTTTATACTCACCAGAGAGGTAAATCTGGCTTCTTATGCAACATGCATGCGTTCACGATTAGTAAATAATGGGGTGACCCTGAATTATATAGTTCATCGTAATTAAATACTGATTCAGGAGTGAGGGTAGAACGGAGCGTGAGATGGACAGGCGGTTTGGTGTTGTACCGGACCGCTGTGGTAAAGAAGTAGCTGAGCGGGAATGCAGAGCTCTCGATTTATTGGTCCATCTACGTTCCAACCCTCACCTATGGTCATGAGCTTTGGGTAGTGACCGAAAGAACGAGATCGCGGATACAAGCGGCTGAAATGAGTTTCCTCCGTAGGGTGGCTGGGCTCAGCCTTAGAGATAGGGTGAGGAGCTCAGACATCTGGAGGGAGCTTGGAGTAGAGCTGCTGCTCCTTCGTGCATCTGGTAAGGATCCTCCCGGGCGCCTCCCGTTAGAGGTGTTCCGGGCACGTCCAACTGGTAGGAGGCCCCGGGGAAGACCCAGAACACGGTGGAGGGATTATATCTCTCTCCTGGCCTGGGAACGCCTCGGGGTCCCCCAGGAGGAGCTGGACGTTGTGGCTGGGGAAAGGGACGTCTGGAATGCCCTGCTGAGTCTGCTGCCCCCGCGACCCGGCCCCGGATAAGCGGAGAAAAATGGATGAATGGATGATATCAACCTTTCCTCTGCATTCAACAAAATAAGAAGTGGTAACATTGTCAAGTCTGCATCTTGCTTGAGTGATTGGCTGCCTGGGCCATGACATTGACCAGCGGTGCGATTCCACTGTTGCTCTGGAAAAATGGGACTATTTAAAGTTTTATGCACGTCAAGAAAAAGCTAGAAAACACGACGTGCCAGAAAGGAGCATTTCTGGCAATGCAGCTCAGTTTGATCGAAGCCTGACAAAGCCATGTTCTATCCAAGTGTCTCAATAAACCATGACAGTGTGTCAATGAAGCAGCATGCACAATACCAGGAGACTGGAACTAAAGATCTAAATGGAATTCAACCATCATTAATTGTATTGCTTTAATTGCCTATGATGACATGTCATAATGGTTCCTGTAAAAAAGCCCTACGCCAGTTGGGAATTCTCAGAAGCTTAGGAACCTAGGAGAGTCCGGAGAAGACTTTTTTGTTGTTATTTTACTGTTTTCTTGCTGCTTCCACCAGCCGCTACAGCTTACCTCTCTGCTGTCTCTCTGGATAATTCAAAATCATCCTGTGTGTTGTGAAGTACATACTGACAGGAGGACTTGTCATATGACCTGGCAATTCTATTTTTTCTTTGTCCTGTGCAGCAATCCTTGCCGAAAGCTTGAAAAACTCACTTCTTACATCTTCAGTGAGGGCCTCTGGCAGACCACGCTGACGCAGATTCCATCTCCTGCTCTATTGTCACTTATCTACTACTGCTGCAAGACCCGCTTTGGCACTTGTTTTTTTTTTCTGAGGGTGATGAAATGATTTGACAGTGCCTGCAAAGTTCTCAGAATATCAGTTTTCAAAAGCTGTCCTCTACCTTGTTCATCTTTTTCTTTTCCTTGCACTTTATTTTAGGCTCAGTTTTTGTCAGTTTATTAGGTAGAGGCCTGCGACAACATTTAAATTACATCAGTTTCAGTGTCCATTACTGCAATCCCTCTTTGTAATCCTTACTTGATGAAAGCATTAGCTAAATCAACATCAGAGATAAAAAGCAGTCAAGCTTGTCAAATCACATCTGTTTGGCCAGCTTAAAACACCGTCCAGTGAGGGCTATCAGGAAGACAAGCACATTCTTATTTTCTTTATAGAAGATTAGGGAGCTTCTGTTGAAAGTTTTAGAAAGTAGGTTCATCATCACGTCTCGTTTACCGGAGCTGAAGATTGTGTTTGACCACAAAGTTGTTGCCAGTTGCATCATCATCTGGTGCAATCCCCTTTCCAGCTCTGCAGTTCAAACAGAGCGGAGATAACACAGATAATTCCTGTGGATTAGAAAACGTAACAAATAAAAATAAAAGAGACAACAATTTTTCATTCATTCTGCCCTACAGTACACAATACACACACAATGCTCTATAGTGAGCAGCATGCCTGTGAGTTGTCATCATTTTGCATCATCACTCACAGTTGTAGTGTTGCAGAACTGTGTAATGTTAGATCTGTCAAAGGCAAGGCATTGTATTGGGAACTAGTGTGCTAATGTTCATTTAAGAGACTAAATCTGTATTTCCCTTTCCAATTTAAACTTATTTTGTTGATTTAAAAAAAAACAACACTTTGCTGTTAAGTATATTATATTTTCAAGCACTTCTAATTAGCAAACTAGCATGCTAACTAAGATATCGATCAACATTAAACAGTTCCTGCTGAACATCAGCATGTTAGCATTGTCACTGTGAGAACATTAGCTTGCTGATGTTAGCATTTAGCTAACCTTGGTCAAGCGCAGCCTCACAGAATCACTACAAACTGATCTCACAAAATCACGTTAAATGATCACAACACCGAATTCCATGCTGGTGGCGTGTAATTTTCACACATTATGCGCCACATGGTCATTTCATGTAATTTTGTGAAAACAGCAGCTTGTTCTAAAAATAGCACACACGTCATTATATTTACATGTACGGTCCGCAGTTGTAAAAAAGGCTGTAGTGTCTGTGAATTTAGGCTACATAACCACCGATATAGGTTTAGGGCAAAAAAACTTCCTGGTTAGGCATCATAAAAGACCGTTTAAACAGTAAATAAATGTACGGAAATGGCGGAAGTGAAGTACTTAAGAAGGTAAAGTGAACCACATATGTTACGTAAAAGCGTGATTCACAAACTGTGAGCCAGTTATGTAAGTTACGTAAACAACGTAAGTTACGAAAACAACTCCTGGGTGAAAGTCTCAGCATCGCTGCCAATCATTACTACTTCTGTTAAACCAGGGAATGCCCAGCACAAATAAGGATCCCCATTGATATTTTATTGGAATTTTTTTCCGTGCTGGTGACACGCAATTTTCACACATTATGTGCACTCCAGCATGGAATTCGGCGTTAAGAAGTCACAGTCATTCCACGTACTTTAGTGATATCAGGTTGATGACTAGTTTAGGTTTAGAGTCTTAAGTCTTGTATGGTTGTGAGTCTCACTCCCAATGCATCAGATGCCGACACTCTCATGTGATACCAACACACAGGACATCCTTTAGCGTGTGTAACAGACCCACTGGGCTTTCCATGAAACCAAATATAAACAATACCGCAGGGACATTAGACACTTCGAGTAAGGGATGTAATACAATACGTGATAAGGTTCCCTGAGGCTGAGCAGGTCATACCCTGGACTATGACCCTTGTCCCTTGGGAAACCAAGAGCCAGTGTTGTTATTTAGAGTCAATTTAGGTAACTGCGTCCAGTAGTTATGTGCACAAGTCATTGTTTTTAGGCCCAACCCTGTCCTTACTCTAAAACTCTAAAAGTAACAGAGAAATTTGTTCTTGTTCCTGAGGCGGCAACAAGAAAAAAGTTCTTTCTGGCACTTCATATTTGACGAGAAATATGAAGTCGAAGACGACGAGAAGTCGTCACAGGGCCCCCCCAGTACACGTCTCGTTCCAATTCAAATTTCTGACCAATCAAACAATAGTTCTTGGACACCACACAAGAACAAAGTTCTGCCCAGATGATGTGTCAAGAACAGAGACATTTTTTCTCTCTCCCAGGGCTGCAAGAATAAAATGACCTCATTCTGTTCTTGCAGCCCTGGGAGAAAGAACAAATTTCTCTGTTCTTGTGGAGTATGTCTTAGCCTTAACCTTAGTCAAGTGGTTTTATTTCCAAGATTTAAACTTTCATATTCTCAGGAAACCGTTATTTTGAAAAGCCATTGTGCATAACACCAGCTAAAATGAACACACCATTCCAGACACTTCCAAAAGTGACCCTCCAGGTTGCCTACGGTCGGTATGTTGGTATCAGATGCTGAGGGTCGGGACAAAACGTTGGAATGAGAATGCATTGGTAATGATAGGATCTTAATATTCATTTACTCCACTTTTGCATGTTTTTTTTAAATCAATTAAAATCAAACTGCTAATTTGCCTCTTTATGATTGCTTGCGGCGCCAGTTTAAAAGACGCTGTGGTTTCACATTATGAGTCTTTATTCTCAACAAGTTGAGTGTTAACACAATTGAACTTCCTTTTGTGCGATTTTATTTTTCCTACATATGTCTTTGATGGGTGCATTAAGCTTAGACACTTAGAATTCACTTAGACACATAGAGAACCCATGCTGACATGGGGAGAAACTCCACCCAGAAGATCTGCAAGCCGGATTTTACACCGAAAGTGATAATCACTGTGTTGCAGGAAAATATAGAACTAGTCAAGGGAGTGATGTCAAACAGTGTGTACAAAAGCAATTTTTTTTTTTTTTCTATTTCTTTTTCACCATGTAAACTGTACGGCCTTATATATCTGTACAAATGGCTGCATGACTGACAGTAAATGAAAGATTTATAGGTAACACAGTAGTAACTTCCTATTTTTAATTGTTTTTAATTGTTTTTATTTTCATTTTATTTTATTAATATTTTTGGTGTATTCCTTGTCTGCGTGCTGTGCTATTTGTTTATTTTTCTGCCCTTTTCTGTGGTTTGTCATGTGAGTGCTTTATGTGGGAAATAAAATAATATAAAAAAAAAAAAGCAAATATGAAATGAAACATATACCTGTATGTTATTATGAAAACAACACATTATATTACCGCGATGCATGAGCTGTCTTGCTGAATGTCCCTTCCTGGTCATACACACAAACACAAACACACACACACACACACACACAGTCCATATTTATATATGCATTCCCTCAGAGGACGGGAGCAGAGGGTCAGCCATGTTGCAGCCAAGCAGTGAAGCTGTTTATTAGGGGTTCAGTGCCTGGAGCAAGACATGCCATAAATGTGATACAGTTTTCTCTCTCCGTCTCTCTCTCTCTCTCTGTCTCCTCTCTATGTCTCTCTGTCATTGTGATGTGTCTGTCTCCCTCTGGCTGTCAGCTCCAGGTGAGACAGGTGACTGCTGTTTTTTCTTTCCTTTTTTCTAATATCCATCCATATGAGATGGTATATCCAGACAGAATGATGACACATATCTCCATGGAAACGCTGCTATATCTATCCTCTGTCTCCTCTCTACCTCTCTCTCTCTTTCTCTCTCTCTCATTGGTGTGCCCTCTTCCACAAAAGATTGAAACCCTTTAAATGTCCAGACCCCTGCTGTGAGCCCTCTGCGTGTTAAGATCTGCATACAAACTGCTCCCTTTCCAGCCACAACACACACTCACACACACACACACACACACACACACTTGTGCTACTTAATAAATTGTGTTCAGCCACTGGCCTGCTGTGCCCCATGGGTCAGTGTGTGGAGCAAAGAGACATTAATCATTCTGAGGGTGTGTGTAAGCAAACACTCGCTGAGCATCAGCACCATGCACCTTGTGTGTGTGTGTGTGTGTGTGTGTGTGTGTATTTGTGCAGTATGCAACCATGTTTTGTCTGTACGTGTGCGACACTACTTCTATTCAAACTGAGGTGTCTCCTGGTTTAATGTGTGTGTTTTACTGTGTGTCTTCATGTGTCTGAGGTAAATGTCGATCGACCTGTCTGCCTGCCCTCAGGTCTCCTTCTCCACCTCCTCCCTCCTTTACAGCAAGCCTGTATCTCTTCAACACAGCTTTATTGCTTTGTCCTCTCCTCCTTCGATTCTCTTCTCTCCACTTTCCTCTCATTTGTGTGATGTTTTGTGCGCCTTTGTGTTCCCGTTTTTGCTCGTACAATTCATTTCACTCGCTCATCTCCTCCCTATACCACTTCCCACTGGATGCTTTATTTTCTCACCCTCCTTCAATCTCACTCCCTCACATGCATTATCTATTAGCTGTGGCTTGTCAGGGCTCCAGTCCTGTGTAATGGGAGACAGGCGGGGCAGATTGCGCAGAGCCACATTAATTTGTAGTGGCTAACTGTTCGTACACCAGAGCAGAAATCAATGTGCCACCTCCAACCTTTATCTCCCCAGCGTCGTCACCGCTGACACTCGTACACCAGTTGCCCTTTCCAGCACCCGCGGTTTCCTTTGTCTGCCAACCCATACTCACATCACCAGTATACGTATGTCTTTAAGAGTTTTTCCTCCTGCAGAAAATTCAGCTTTCTCTCCAACAAACCAGATTCTCTCTTACATGTATCAGAATCTCTCTTTTAGCTCGTGGCATGCCTCTGTGACTACATTCAGACTGCAAGTAAATCAAATTTCTCAAATCAGCTCTTTAAGACTGCACCCGTTTTTTGATCTGACCCATATGTTCTGGTCCTGTAATAAACTGTATCATTTTTGGACTACAATATTTCAAACTCTATCTGAAGCTTTTAGCAGAGATATCCAACCTAGTGTTGAAATGGCTATATTTGGAGTCCCAGGGGAGGGTTCATCAATGACAAATAAAATTAAAAATGAGAGAACATGACTCTATTTATCATTTGATTTATTACCTCAGTAAACACTTTCCCAAGGACTTTATGGTCTCAGTATGATGTCCATTTTGTAAATGATGGTCTTTAAGAGGAAATTGATAAAAACAGTAAAGTAGGGTATGCTTTAGGGTGGTGCTACATTTTGATTGACAGGTCTATGGTCACTTTGCAGATTTGCTCCATGTTATCCTCCATCATGGCAGTAGCAGAACAGATTCTGCTCAGCACATCTGGCTCTCTGGATTTAACCCTTTATCGGGCAAGGAACCATATTTGGTAACTTCAGTGGGCATCCAAATGAGGCTGTAGAACCACATGGATTTCTCCCAGATAATCAGCGAAGATGAGGCATCTGACCAATCAGTACAATAATAATAATAATAATAATAACTCAATTTACCTTGATTTATTTGCAACAAAAAATGAAACATTTTGGAAAAAAAAGTCATAAAGTAAAAGTCTTGTAATATCCTCCAATAACACTTTAGGATTTCAATATTCCAAGTATTTCAATGAGTGAAATGAGTGGGTAAATGTTGTGTGTGGCATTGGGAGTGAAACAGTTTGTGTGTGTGTGTGTGTGTGTGTGTGTGTGTGTGTGTGTGTGAGTGGCCAGAGCAAGGGGCATAAGATGGTTCTGTAGAAATCCAGTTGGAGTTGCATTTTCAAACCAACTCCAAGTCCTTTCTGTTTTTTTTGTGGACAGATGTTATCTGTATGGATCGAGCAATCACAACCAAAGAATAGAGAACTGGTGGGGCTTAAGGAGGCAATACTCACAGTTCTGGATGAACCTGTTCCAAGATTTTAAAGACTCAGTCTTCTTTTCTGGTGACTTCCTGGACAAAAGTCTTTATCAATTCACATGTCTTGAAATAACAGAGGTAAGAACTGCAATCAGAATCAGAATCAGAATCACTTTATTAGTCCCTTGGAGGGAGATTTGTTTTGCAGCAGGACACAATACTTTTATGTTGTTTTTTCCCCCATAGTGCTATATTATTATTACTGTGACACCTGCTTAGCCACCTGCTTGTGGTTGAAGTATTCAGATGTTTTACTATTAGTGAAAAAGAGGTCACTCCATGTTCAAAACCTTACTAAAGTAAAAGAACAGTATTATCAGCAGTATATATTCAAAGTATGAAAAGTATAAAATGTTCCCTGTCAGTGTTTGGATGTTTTTAATTGCATAATACAGTTTAAATATTGCAGATGTTTAAGTTGGAGCTGATTTGAACTACATTACTGGCTACTTTAATGATCATGTGTGAACTGATTTTCTCAGTTTCTATTTGTGTTTATCTTTAGAGAGAACTGCAGGAAATTGTTCACCTCTGGACACAGAATTCGCCCATGCAGAAATGCTGTGTCTCCAGGTGGGCGCCCAGTGATACCCCAACTTTTTGGTGCCAGAGAGTACCTGAAAGAGGTTTACCAACAAAAGACAGAAGCCTGCAGAGAGGAATGCCTTCAGGGAGGACCGTATCCCTGTGGTGATACAGTGTTTGACATTTGCTGCCTTGCCATGGCAGAAAACAGTCTTCATCCACCCACCTCTCCAGAGGAAGCCACTGAGCTTTACATGATCTTACATGCTTACATGGGAGCTCATATTTAATGATCACAACCTGCTCTACACTGTAAAAAATAATCTGTTTATTTTACAGTAAAATACCGGCAGCCTGGTTGCCAGAACTTCAGCGTAAAAATACATTGAGTGGGTTTTCTACTCTAAATTTAAATGAAAATATCAGCAAAAACTCTAATTTAGACTGAATACTCCCGTTATTTTTAGGGTAATTGTGTCATTCATTCACTCATCATGGTATTCTCCATTATTTTACATGAAAATGTTATATTTTTTTACAGCAAAACTGTGTTTCCTACAGTTTATGACAGTAAAAGTAAAAGTTTTGTGCTATTCTTTGATTTACGGTAATTAAAAGTGTCTACTACGGTAATGTACAATTTTTTTATTTCACGCCCTATTTCTGATGTAAGTTGATAGTGTTTTACTGTAATTTGTACAAACATTTTTTACAGTGTACTGGATCAAATGACTGGATGTAAGCCTCCACATACACTAGTAGAAAATCTTATGGACCGTGAATTTCTAACTGTGAACTCCTTACTAATAGACATCTAACATTTGTGCTTTGTATATCCCCTTTCTATTCATTATGGAAAAATCACACATCATAATAAGTGCTGGCACTCCAATAGCTGCATATAAAATATTCAAATAATCACATGTTACATGTTGTGGAAAAATGGAAAATCTTGGGTGCATTGTAAAAAGAGCAGCCTACTAAAAGGACAGTCATTATCAATTATAAATCAAACAGTTTATTATCTATTTTCCTTAATGGTGCGTATGCTGAATTTCAAATGTATAGCTCTTACAGACACAATGCCTGTTAATACCAAGCAGTGAAACCTTTTTCTCTTTTGATATTTAGTTATTTTTTATTGTAGCATTTAGGAAATATACATTCCTGCTTTGTGTTTCTCCCATGAAGTTACTGTATGTCATTTGCAGCCAAACAATTACATGTAACAAAATTTGGTGAATATGTGTGTATTTAAAATTAGTTGGTGATTATCATGTCATCTCCGAATGAAATGTCACTTGATAGATTTATGTTGAAATGCAGTTCTCAAAAAACTTTCAGCAAATTAAGGGTATGATTATCTTTTATTAGGGCATGCATATTTCCTTGAGTTTAATAAAATTTCACAATGGAAGCACCCCATAACAAAAGGAACATGTCCAATTTTATGATTGTGGATGGAAACATCATCATCATGTCTCACAGAGCAGGACTCCTGAACGACATGACTCAACCGTGAAGACACAATCTGTTTGAAGACAGGTGTACAAAACAAGACAGCAACCTGTGATTCTATTTGTGAAAAAAAAAAAGAACCTCAAAGAACCTTTTAATGTAACAAGGAGATTTTCAAACGCTGTCAGTATTAACATCTGACATCAAAAAATCAAATTAAATCAAAATTGCTTTATTTATGCCCAAGGGGAAATTCAGTTAGTCTGGTAGAATCTTTTGAATCTCTCCATCCTGCAACAGAGAGAGAGGAGCCGTCCACTGCTGTTTTTTTTTGGTCCATAAAGGTTTTGTGTAGTGGATGATCCGGATATTTCAGGATGGCCTCGAACATCTTGACAGGTCATTAAATAAAATAAAATAAAATCAAACTTTATTTATATACCGCTTTTCATACATAAAAATGCAACACAAAGTGCTTTACAAAAAAAATAAGCATAAAAACAGACAATAAAAATGACAAAACCCACCCCTCCCTCCCCCACATACACATCTGTAAGTATACATACACAAACATGCACACACACACATTTAGTCATGCACGCACACAAACACACACTCAGACTCACACACAGCACAACACAGGTCATCTCTCCACCACCTCCTCCAGTGTGTCCAACCAGGCTCCAACCACAGAACCAGCTCTTTAGACCAGTCTGTCCAACCGCCTCCATCTCTGTGTCTGATGCTGCCTCCCCAGCAGACTGCAGCATAAAACAACACACTACCACCACAGACTGATAAAACATCTGCAGCATCTTACTACAGATGTCCAGAGATCTGAGCTTCAAGAAGAAAAAGAGGCAGCTCTGCCCCTTTTTGTAGAGAGCGTCAGTGTTTAGGGACCAGTCTAACTTATTATCCAGGTATACACCTAGATCAGGCGGCAATCTCCGTGTCTGAGCGTGGAGGCCAACCAGGAAGTGCCGTAAGCCTGCAATCTACCGAAAATTCCTGCAGGGGGCGCTAAATTTGGCTGCAAAAAAAATCTGCCCATTAATTTCAGTGCAAAATTTGAAAACTTCTCACTTGATTTATTACCTCAGAAAAAATTTTCAGGACAACACTATAGTCTCAATCACTAGTAAAAAATCATCTTCAAGATAATTTGATGTCAATAGTTCTAATAATGGCCCCATTTAGAAGAAAATAGAAGATAAAGAATCGTATGATTTGGGGCGTGGTCACTGACAAGTCGAGCCATCACCAGGAGAGAAGCAGAGCAATGCGTATCCACGGCAACGTGTCAATAAAGTTATATATAACGTTATATAGATAGAAAAGAGGACGTTTACAGATTTGGTCTCATAACTTTGACCCTTTCACTGTATTTTCACTTAATGAAATAGTTTATTTGAACGTTTTGTTCAGTAAAAATGTCTTGTTCAGCGTTTGGTTGGACTAACAGACACTCCAAGGAGTCGCTGCTCAGTTTTCTGAGGTCAGTAACATACATTTTGTTTTTGTTTTTTGCTAGCCAAAACTAACATCCCAGTTAATGCTCCAGCTAATGCTAACATGAATTAGCAGCAGCTTCTCTCAGTCAGGTTGAGGTGTAGAGAGGCTGTAGTCAGTGATCAGATCCCTCTCCTCCTCCACAGTCCAGATATGGTCTGCTCCGCATATCGGAAACTAGATGGCGACGAGTATAATGCTGAACTCGAGGCTTCCAATGGGCAGTCCACAAACCAATGGGTGACATCACGGTGACTACGTCCATTATTTATACACAGTCTATGACCTAGATACTTATAACTTGGCACCACCTCCATGTCCACCCCACAGGTATTCACTGGCTGAAGAGGGGGGCCTGAACCTGCTGAAATCTCTGATCATTTCCTTAGTCTTTGAGGTGTTCAGTAGGAGATAGTTCTTGTGACTCCAGTCACTGAAGGCAGGGGGGAAATTACTCATTAAGACAGAAATTATTACCCCAAAAAACAAACCAATAAATAAATTACTCTTCACTTTTTTTTCAAGTGAATGAAATACGCTTCCGTAGGTTTGGATCCAATTTTCAAAATCAAAAATCACATTTCATGTGTTGTTTCTTTTTCCCTTCTGAAATGAATCTGCCCACAAAACAACAATGTGTGCATGTGGTCTGTACAAGGCCTTTGTCAGTCTGTCGACCAATCCACTACTTTATTCCAGACTGAATGATCTCCACAGATATGGAATAGATTGTTTTACAGTGAGCAGGTAAATACCTCTGCCTCACTGTAGACTTCCTCTGATCAGTAATTCTTCCCACCTCTCCTTATGTTTTTTTCATGATGCAAAATTGTCAGTCGCATCCTCTCATACCTTCAAAAATAAGGATAATTTAGTTTCCCTGCCTGCGAATGATCAAGGGATCCAAACAGCGTTGATGTCCAATGTTCTTGTCAACTTGTCCCTCGATGAAATCAAAGTGCTTGGAATACTTTCACAGAGACGGACTAATTATGCTGGAAACAAATCAGGAGATACAGGCTCCACTCAGATACTGAATAACATTTTCTAACTAATATCACTGAAAATGAAACTCATTACACTCTTAATAGGGAAAGAAATATGATTACTGTACCTCACTCCCAGTCTGGATGTTTTGCTCATTGCGCTTACATGTCTGGATGCTTTGTGTGTGAGAGCTTTCAACTGTGTAAAGTATGCATGTCTTGTCCTTCAGTGGGGCTCAAAAGAAATGTTTTGATGAAGTACGCATCAAAAGCCCAGGCTCTCCACATGCCCCGCTTATCAATAAAAGCTTTTAATCAGAGAGAATTGCATGAGAGGCAGGAAGTATTTCATTTTCTGTTGTGGATTTCATTACTTAGGCATCAAACTAGACGAGGCGTACGATGGGGCGGCACGAAACCGTTGGAGTTTTTGTTTATTTTATCTCCCCATGTGGAAGGAGACGGGATGAAGGCAGATGCCAAGTTAGGAGTTGAGCTTACTTACTAGCTCTATTCCGTTTGAAGTGAATTAAAGAATGTCTCTTCATCATTTTTTTGTGTAATGAAATATTTAATTCCACCAAGACTGTGAAGAGATTAATTAAAATGGGGACTTGCAAGCGAAATGTTCTTTTCTTCTCTCCTTTCATTTTATTGTCTGTGATTAGGAATGTTCTCTTGTACTTTGGGAACACAGGGAATATTTTCAGCTAACTAGAAAGTTCTGTCTGAGAGAGGCTGAGCTGATTTTAGAAGTGCTGACTTATTGATGTGTTTGCTTCGTGTCAATTATTGATGGGCATTGAAATGCATCTTTCACTGGTTTATATTTCAGGAGGTCTGAGGCCAACTTGCTACATCACTGATATAAACTTTTACCACCCTGAAGATCGCTATGGACGGCACCTGTGTAACATTTAAACTGTGAGCACTTTGTGAACTTATTAATACCATGTGCACTTGTTTCTACTGGATAGTTGTTGTTGCCATAGATCCAGCCCCAGAATTGAGAACTTTTCTGTGAAAGTTTAAACTGGCCTCTGTCCCAAAATGAAAATGCTCCTCCTGAATCTGTGTATCTTTCGTTTTTTCCATTTTCAATTGGCAATCAAAAATCAAATAATGAAAAATTGACTGGTTATTTGTTTTTTATTATAACACAAAAAATGAAAAAAATGCTTTTTTTTTCATTAGGCTCAGATCAAAAATACAATATGGAAAAATGAGCACCAGGACTGAATTTGATTTTTATATTTAATTGGTCAGGTTTACGTGACCCTAAAGTTATAAAAAATAAAATAAAATATATTAAAAAAAACAAGCATTTTTTGTTGTTGTTTTGTTTTATATTAGACAACAAATAACAAAATAACCAGTAAATTTTTCATTATTTGATTTTGATTACCAATTGAAAATGGAAAGAACGAATAATACGCTATGGGTTGGGTTAAAAAAAATATGTTTGTTTGACAAATTATGTTACGTACAGTGCCACACTGTAACCAAAGTAACTAAGTACATTTCCTCAAGTACTGTACTTAAGTACAATTTTGAGCTACTTGTTCTTTACTTCAGTATTTCAATTTAATGTAAATTTATACTTCTACGCAAATATTGTACTTTTTACTCCACTACATTTGAATTAAATTTTAACAGTATATTCATTAGTTAAATGAGCCTTATCTTTACAAAATGTAAACACTGCTTACATATAAGCATCAATAAAAATAATCTCATAAAATATTAAGAATAAGTAAAACAATCTGAGTGGGTTCATTCTGCATAACGAGTACTTTCACTTTTGATACTTTAAGTACATTTTAATGCTGATACTTTTGTACTTTTACTTCAGTAAGTTTTGAATGCAGGACTTTCACTTGTAGTGGATTCATTTCACAGTATGGTATTAGTACTTTTACTTAAGTAAGGGATCAAAATACTTCCTCCACCACTGTTTACATAGCATGCATGAGTTACATAATGTAACAACTGTATCCTGGTTGAAACACAGCTTTTTTTTTTACCCATCTGTCCACCCTGCACTCCTCCCTGTGCGGACTTTCCCATTCTTTATGCAAATCACTTGACTTGCGCACCACTTGCTCAAGTGTCTAAAATTGCTGCTGATGGTTTAAATTGGAGTTAGTAGAAAGTCTGTTGCATCTTATACAGATACTAAAAAGTGTCTTCTGCGTCTGTATCACAGGACCATGAATCTGTGACAAGCTATTATGCAACCTGGGAACGAGAACAGCCTGAGATTTCAGCTCCACTAATAATGCAGAGATCTTTTATGTACAAGTTGCCTCTGCCTTCTCATTTTATGTTGTTCTGCTAGTCTACTTATTGGGGCAAAGTTTGAGAAATCTAATGTCTGTCACCCAACAGCCAGAAGGGCGTTTTTTTATGAGCTAGTTGGACTGAAAACAGTCCTGCATTAAGATAATATATGAGCCGCTAAGATGGGGGTGTGACATTTCAGGTACCAGTGACATGATTATATATTATATGATAATATATTCAAGAACTAAAGTTTGAGTTATAAATGTCTGCCTTTTATCAGACACTAATACACAACACAATGGTTTATAATACAATGAGCAATTTTACTATTTTAATAATGTGACAAGGGTTATGTCTATTGTCATGACAGTCTCCAGGTGAACGGTAGCCATAGTGTTACACAGTAACACTTGTAATCTACTAGTAATGTGCATTTTCCTATATTTGAATGGCTACTGCAGATGAAATGGCATTGCCAGGTTTATCTTTTTTTCCTTTCTCACTGTGTCCACAGAGCAGATCCATTCAAATGAATGAGGTGAGATTTTTCTTGCAAGGCTAATGGTCTTAGTGCAGCCTTACTTATCATTTGCCATTTAAATGAATAACTTAAACCCTCCATCAATCCAACAATGCGTTAAAAAGTGCACTATTCATCACGTAGAATGCAGTATGCAATTATGTTGCACATTAAAGTAGAAGCTACCTCACATGCCACAAGGACAAGACTCTCGCCTTTTTTTACTCTGTTGTGTCCCACGCTTGGTGTGGACCTTTCTCTCTTAACGTGAATCATTGTTGCTTGTGCATATTTTTTTTTCTCGCTTGTAATTCAGTCTGAAGCTGCCTCGTGGCTTTTATCGAGTCCTGAGTCCTGTCGATTTATTTTTTGAAAGTTTTCTTACTGCTTTTGAATCTGTTGTTGGTTTTATTCAATTTTTTAATCCTATTTTATTACCTGAAACACTTTTACGGGGCTGCACGGTGGTGTAGTGATTAGCACTCTTGCCTCACAACAAGAGGGTCGCCGGGTCGATTCCGGCCTGCGGCTCTTCTGTGTGGAGTTTCCATATTCTGTCCGTGTCAGCAGAGGTTCTTACCGGGTTTTTCGGCTTCCTCCCACAGTCCAAAAACATGCACTTAGGTTTAATTGCTGACTCTAAACTGCCCGTAGGAGTGAATGAGAGTGTGATTGTCTGTCTCTATGTGTCAGCCCTGTGATAGTTTGGTGTACCCCGCCTCTCACCCAATGACAGCTGGGATCGGCTCCAGCCCCCGCGACCCAAATGCAGATAAGCGGTTAAGGAGAATGAATGAATGAATGAATGAAAACTCTTGTACTCTTCCCATCTCTTTTATTACTATTTTGTATTACATTATGTATTCCTGCATTTTATGCACCCTTGACTTCCCTAACCACATATACCTATATTAAGGAAACTCAGGGTCATATTAAAGGGTAGGAACAAATGACCAATGTGGTTGTATCCTAATTCATCTTTAATTAGTTACTGAAAGGGGTGTATCACATACTCCTTATTTAGCTTCACATTTGTATAGAGAGTAGAAAGGGAGACCTATCGTGCATTCTTTATAGTCAAAGTCAAATTTATTTCTATAGCGCATTTACAGACGGCTGAGCCACACCAAAGTGCTTCACATAAAAGTGCAAAAAGTGCAATAAAATACAGAATTGACAAAGTTGACAGAAACAAAAACAAAAAATAAATAAATTTAAAATAAATTAAAAGAAGAAGGGATAATTTTAAAAGCACTGTGGGATTACTAGGGGACACTATTCCCTAGGACTTGCCGGAGGAAAACTTGAAGGCAAGAGAAGAGAGGTGGGTTTTTTTTTTTGTTTTTTTTAAAGATCATTTTTTTGGTATTTTTCATGCTTTATTGAAAGCGACAGATAGAAAGGGGGTGATAGAGGGGAGGACATGCGGCAAAGGGAGCACAGGCCAGATTCGAACCCGGCTCTGCCACTGCAAGGACTCGGCCTTAATGGTAACGTTCTACCAGTGTGAGCCACCGGGACGCCCAGAGGTGGGTTTTTTAGTGAGATTTAAAAACATTTAGGAACTGCTCTGCACTGCTGTGGAGGGGGAGGCAGTTCCAGAGTCTGGGGGCTGCTACTGAAAAGGCCCTGTCGCCCCTTGTTTTTAATCTGGACCTGAGCACTAGAGTCTATGGTTTTGCCGATGCACCCCGACTTATGTTACCTTTGGACGTCTGTATTATTGGAATCTTAATTTGGATCACAGGCTTCCTCCAGCTTCTTTAGCCCTCAACATGTCTGGAAATGTTCCTGTTAAATTGAAAAGTTCTCCACAATAAAAGGCAAGAAGAATCACATTTTGTCATGCAGTGTAAACCAACTCCGTACTGAATATTTCTATTCATGTGAAAGTATAATCATACCTTTCAGTTACAGAATTTGCATACTGTTAGTATGTAGTGTGAAGAATTCAGATGCAGCTTGTTGCCGTATGAAAGCAAAATGCTGCACAAAGATTTGCTTTCTCTCTACATCGTCAACCATCCCCAGTCCACCACCCACCACACTTACACGCACATACAAAGACACACAAACACAGGGTACACTCATGCATCAGAATGAGAAACGGCAAGGTGTCCTAATCTTAACGGGAGGGAGTGGGGGCATTTGTAATTTCTTATCCGCCGCTAATTACAGCGGTAACAAGACCCAGGAGAAGTGACGGCTGCTGGTTTAGACGTCTGCCGGCTTGACAGCAGGGTTAATTAACAGCCTTCCACCAAGATTAAGATGGGACGAAAACTAAATAGATCAAGATACGCACACATACTCGAGCACATGCACACATAAGCAGGCGCTAATGCGGGCGCGTGCACACACACACTAAACGGCCTTTCCACTCAGACTTTAAATTAAGATAGCCACGCTATCCCATCTATTTCAGCAGAAAATTAGCCTCCTGCAAGGTTGGACAGGCTCCGCAGACACAGAGCCACTTGCCTCACATCTAATGCATTCATTCATACACCTGTGTGACTTATTGATACTGGCATGTGCAAAGGAGAATCATTCTGTTGATCCTCTGAATATGGCTCATGAGAGAAAGCAGAGAAAGTAAATGGCATTAGGGGGCTGACAGATACATGGCTGGAAACCCTTTAATGCCCGTGTTGTATTCCCCTGCTGAGCACAGACAATGATCCGATCCATCTTAGCTCTCTCTGTAATGTCATAAAGTGCAGCTCCAGGTCTGAAAGATTTGTCTAAGCCCTGCCTAATATGTCCCCATCTCCACCTAGTCTGGTGGTGGGTGCACTCATGCAGACACACACAGAGACTCTCACTGCCAGGTTAATGTGGCACCACATTCATTGGGCTGTAGTGTGTGTTGCCTCCCTTACCAGCTGTCCTAATGTAACTCCTTTAGAAGACTCCATTTGGACAGAGAGCCTGTATGAATAAAATAAAGCACTTTCTCCCAGCGCTCCCTCTCTTTGCTATCTTTGGCCTGCAGGGTTATGAGATTGGAACCTGGAGACACACTGTTGGTGTGTTTTGCCCCACGGGGACACACGAGGCTTGGAGACAGAGACAGGCAGAGACAGAGGGAGAGGAAGTGTTTGTTTGTCGAAAACACATCAATGTCAAGTATTTTTTGCACATACTGTAAACAGTGAACTGTTAGACAAGGTGTCAAACGTGTCAGTACTAAACTGTGGATTTCGTAAACATCCAATCATACACATGCTTATATGTAAATAACATAGACCGTATAAAACAAGAAAATTACATAGACTATATAAAATAGGTAAATTAACATGAAATACATCTGGTTGGTGTGATAAAATAAAATAAAAATTTTAATATATGATTTTTTTTTTCTGAGGCTGTAGTTGTCTCAGGCTTAGCTAAGATACTGGCATTATATGAAACTAGAGGATCTAAGGAACCGGTTCCAACCATTTCATGATATCTTCTGACATGGCCAAATTTAAAAGGGGTCCCTTGACCTAAATATATCTAAATGAAAATGGGTTCTATGGATACCCAAAAGTCTCCCCTTAACAGACATGTCCACTTTATGCTAATCCCATGCAGTTTGGGACAGAAACCAAGCCATTTTCTCATGCAGTACAAACATGTTCTTTTTGCCCAATTGTGTTTGAATATTTCTACATACCAGGGTCTCTAAACAGTCTAATACAAGCCATGGACACCTTGACACCCAATCTCTACACAGAATGATTTGGGATTTGCTTGTCACATTGACCAAATGACTTGATTCCTGCACATAACATAGTTATTGTGTCGAAGTTTTCTGTTCATAAGGGGTCATTTTGAGACTGGTCTCCCCTCATAAATCATAAATATAGAGCGTTTTTACATGCAGCAAAATACGAAACATATTTCAGTTTTAGACTGTCCTCCGCTGACATCTTGCAGACATAGTAGTAATTAGGGATGCACGATATTATCGGCACGTTATTGCTATCGCCCGATATTGGCTTGAAAATGAACTATCGGACATCGGCCAACACGCCTATATCCGCCGATATAATAAAGTGATTAAATAATGGGGTGCACATCACCTCTCTGTTGCACCTTGTTTGTAGCTCATAGAATTGTGCAGCATAGTCTGAGCCAACTATTTATTTATGTTCTGATAAGGGACTGAAGCTGCTTATATTTTATTTTACTTTTTGTGATTTTGTTCGCACAGTGCAGATTGAGTCGTCACATATTGGGCTCCTGTTTTAAGTTGAATTTGAATTTAAGCAGCAGTCTCTAAGGTACATGTAGTTTTATTCAATTTGGGTTTAATTGCTGTACAGTTGCACTTTTCACATGTTCCCAGTGAACACAGGTTCTGTTTACTTATTATGTCAATTGGAAAACTGGCCAAATTTGGCCAAAATATCGGTTATCGGCTAAATGAGTTGTAAAACATTGGCATATCGGATATCGCCAAAAAATCCAATATGGTGCATCCCTAGTAGTAATGATTGACGACAATGCAATGAGTTTAAATAACAAATATCACACACAGGAAGGGAGGGAGGGAGAGGAGGTGGATGGGTCGAGCAAACGGCAAACTTTCTCCAAGGAAAACAGGGTTTGTGTCCCATGTGAAAACGAAACTAAAAAACTTTTTACGTAACTTCTGTTTTTTACGTAACTTCCGTGGCTCTCATGACCCTTGTAACTACTTCACTGCCGGAAAAAAGCAGCCTTTCTTTACAACCGTGAACAGTATGTGTATGTATGATGACATGTGTGCTATTTTTAGAACACTCTATGGTGCCGTGAGCCGCGAAACACTCATTTTCACAAACCATCATGTGTGTCGTTATAGGTGGTATTGACAAACGGTCTATCCTGTCATTTAGTTTGGAGATCTTGTTGGTTATTTTTTTTAATCCATTACATCTGTATAATTTTAATCAGAACAGAAGGTTTTTGAAGAACAGTCCTATAGCTGCTACTCCTGTGAGTCAACTAACAAACCTGTATAGCTGCTGCAACCTCGTCCCATATGGAATATGACTTGTTCATATTCTGACTCTGGCACAGGAAGTCCCCATTCTTAATCTCATCTAGTTCTGATAGGCTTAGCTGTTTTTCCAGCCAAAGAAACAGGTGTCAGTGAGCACAACAACCCCCTTATTCAATCACTTTTATAAAAAAAAATCAAAGACATGGATGTGATTTAGAGGTCTGCAAACCAGGCTAAACCCATACTATTCAGGCCACACCCAGCTAGATAAGGTTTTTCTAGACTAGAGATGTCTCCCAGTGCACATAAATTGCAGTGGCACACTGCCTCTCTCCTATGCACATTCTGATTCATCCGCTGTGTGAGTGGTGCCGTCTTCGATGTATAATGCAAGGCTGGGGGAGGGTCCGTGTGGAAAGTGGAAGGAGTCCTTGGTCCCGTTAGAAAGAATAAGTTGCAGAGGCATGTCTGCTAACAGCTTCCTACATTAGCACCCCCAGAGAGTCATGCCTCAATGACAGCACTGTGCTCAAAGAGGAACTGGGAGAAAGGGACCGGCAAAATGGGGGGAGAGAGGTAGGGAGGGAATAGAGTGAGTTGTCTGACCTTAAAGCAAAGGGAAAAAAAGCTACGGGAGAAGGCTGCCGGAGAGAGAAGGGCGGACGAATGGGGGAAGACAAGTTTGGAAGTTGTAGCGGCGCTGGGGGAGAAGATGGAGTGGCCGCCACGTCTGTCGATAAGGACACCGAAAAAGAGGCGAGAAGGAGCGAGTGATAAAAAGAGAGGGGGGGCGTGGGGGAGGAGAGGGTGATGACAGGAGGGATGGAGATGAGTTGGAGCAGCGGGGAGGAGGAGGGGAGAGATGTCTGAGATTGAAATGCAGAGAAGAGGATGGGGGAGGGGGGGTGAAGAGGGGGGGCTGAAAGTTTCATGAGGGTGTCACGATGGAAGCACCAAATTTTCCCACACCATCTGTGAGAGAAGCATTCCTCTGAGGCGGCTGATGCAGAGCTTGTGTGTGTATCTGAGTGCATTTGTGTGCTGCGGTGTGTGTTCGGGGACTCGAGGAGGTCTGTCTGGCCAGAGGATGTGTTTTCCGTTATTCACATATCAACAGTGAATTCAGCAGGGAAACGAAGGGAAAATGTAAGCAAAACAGAAAGAGACAGAAATATCCATCATCCCTGGTCTCTTTCTGTGTAATTCATAGCCTTCAGCTCCACAATACATTTCAATTGTGCTCTCCTAAAACCCCTTTTCCTGTTTCACGCTGCCATTCAGCATCCCCCACAGCTACGTTGTGATCTCTCTGCTGTCCAGTTTCTCTCTCCTGCTGTTACAAAACGAGCTGGGGTCTCAAAGCGCATTTAGCCCGTAAGAAAAAGCTAAATGAGGAAGGTCTGCGTCCTATTTGTCGTTAATTGGCACGGTGCAACCATAGATTACGGAACATGACAGTGTCTTTTTCAGAGAAATCTATCTGCCGTGACCCTTCTGCCACTATTACAGCAAGGTCAGAGAACACAGAGGGAAACCAATCAATACAATATTGAGTGCGAGAGCGGACCAGGTCTGGTGCGGGGCGGGGACGGGAAGAGGGGAAAGAAGAAAGAGGACAAAGGGAGAGGAGAGAGAGAAAACTGGGAGGGTGAAAACGGGGATAAAACACACAGAGGAATGACCACAGAGGCGAAGAGTTGGAGGGGCGGGGGGTGGGTGGGGTGGGTGCAGCAGGAGATTGCGAGCCATGGATGAAGGATGGAAGAAGGTAGAAATGGAGGATGGAGGAGGAAGGCCCGAAGGTGGCTGCAATCGTGCGGATGGCAGCAATATCAGTCTACAGCAATGCCACAGGCACAAACACACAAACTGTCACCCGTGGATGACTGCTGTGTTTGAGAGATGGTCAGTCTGCAGAGAATATTGTGTTGCCACAGGCACAAACATATATTACCCCAGGGGAGGTATCTGATAACACTGTATACTGTAAATTGTACTGCATGGCATGTGTGTGTGTGTGCGTGTGTGTATATGAGTATACAGGTGCATCTCAATAAATTAGAATCTCATAGAAAAGTTTATTTATGTCAGTAATTCGATTCAAAAAAGTGGAATTAACACATTATATAGATCCATTACACACAGAATGAAACATTTCATTTCTTAATGTATTTAATTTTTTCTAATTATAATGATTATGGCTTATGTTGCAGGTTCAGATGTGAATTTCACAAAAACATTTATTTTTGTCCATTATATTTTCTTTTAATCTCCTGCCTGTATGTGTATGTGTGCTGGGTCTGTCGGCGCAGTCACGTAAAACCGTACGTGCAGTCGGCGGTCAAATCTGTCACTAAAAAAAACTACCATTCTCTTTCATGAAAAGCTCATATAAACATAATTTACGGTTGAAACAATGTCGGATTAACATATATAATGGATGATGATGTCACAGATGTTGCCTGTTAGTTTCGACGTAGTCTGTACAGTTTATGTCGAGTGTTTTGTGTGTAATTATCTGCCGCTAAATGTGCTAGCATTGCAGCACCCATCTTGCTCCCATCAGAGTTGTGGGAGAACACACCACGCCGCTCGTCACACTGTATGCTGTTTTTTGTTTTGTTTTTTGTTTTGTGTCACTGCAGTAAAATGCCGTGTGTGGAAATCCTGGGTCTCCTTATTCTTCATTTATCGAACACAACACAGAGAATATACAGACCGGTTAAATTACATTTAATGAAGACCTAAAATTCAGTGTCTCAAAAATGTTTAAATATTACAAAAGACCAATTTTTAAAGTATGTTTAATATGTAAATGTTGGCCTCTAAAAGGTATGTCCATCTATATGACTCAATACTTGGTTAGGGCTGTTTGACTTGAACTACTGGAAATGTACTTTTCCATTGTATTCAAATTTATTGAGATGCACCTGGACATGCATATATTTCAGTGTGTGCTGGGTGTATATTGTGTTGTATTTCTTTTGAATTAATTTGTATGGAAAAAACACATAAAATGTTTTGGTTAATAGTTTACCCATTTCATTGAATTGTGTAACCATACACTCTTTTCAGCCTTGCACTCTTCTATCACATGTACAAATAATTTGCAAACTTGCTTTAAATTTGAATTCAATAAAATGACATCCCTCTGCATGCACAGTGCATTCTCCCATCACATGTGCAGCACACACTGCTGCCACCACAACAGCACCATCTGAGCCAGAATCACATGCTTTCATGTGACTTTTGATGATAATATTGGAGTGAATGTATTTGATATTTTGGTGTGAGTTCCCCAGTGTTGGGGATAAACATCCATATCTGCCTCCTCTTAAATACAGTGGAGCTATATATAATGGTAGCAGCTGACTGCTTATTAGTGAAGTCAGACACATCCACCCGGCCGTTTTAAAAGCCAAACCGCACTGCGAAACATGAAAAAATATGCATTTATTTAGCAACCCAAACCCCACAAACTTCATGCATTATAGTAGGATAACACAGGACTGACATCTTAGACAAGGACAGAGAGGGATTGAGTGCTGTGGAGCAGGTGGTGTGTGTGTGTGTGTGTGTGTGTGTGTCTGTGTGTTTGAGAGAGTGACAAAGGTGGGGGAAGTGAAGAGAGATTTTTTTAAATTACATTTTAGTCTCTTCTTTTTCATCGAGAGCATTGCTTGTTGATATTGTCACAGTATTTTATGATGTCAGTACCGTCTTATCATTATTTGTTAATGTTTCTATTAATGAAATTAACAAGCCTCTACAGGTTATATTGCCAATGCAAAAATGTTTCAACGGTCAAACAAGGTGGAAAAGTTGTATCAACAAATGTAAATTGCAATGGAAACAGATATTGCGAACAAATAATCATTCATATTTGTGTTTTTAACAGTGGTAGACACAGACCTCTGTGGCTGCATTAGCAACTTGAGTTCAGCCAGAACAGACCCAAGCAGAGGTGGTCTAACATTACCTCTGGACCACCACCACTCCCCGCTGGATCAGCTGCATGGTTAGACTCAGCATGTCATGATTCAATTCATGGCAGCCCTCCCTTCTTCCTTATATCTGTTGGTTGTTCATTCCCTGTCTGTCTGCTCCTCATGTTTCTCTCTTTCTGTGTGAGTGTGGTGGGCGTGGCTTTCCCTGCACAGGCAGGTTATTCTCATCCCATAATCAAGCCACCAGTATGAAGACTCTGGATCTCCATCCACTCAAAGCGCTTTACGCTACAGACTGCACTCATTCACCCGTTCACACACACATTCATTCTGGTGGCAGAGGCTATCCTGTGATGCCACCTGCCATCCATTGGGAATTCATATTTGGGGTTCAGTATTTTGCCTAAGTAGGCCAACCTTGTAGGCTGCCATGGTCAGGGATCAAACCACCAACCTTCCGATCAGCTAGCAACCACTCTACCAACTTTTCATTTCCATGCATCCCCGGTTGGCGGGACTATGACACAAGGAAACAACCCAAGTGAGGGTAACAAGGATACAAATAAGAGAACTGAGAAAGGACCAATGTATTGTATTGAACATACTAAATCCTAAATGACCCACCCGCCCCGCCAATAAAGTGAACATTTCTTGACCTGACCCAACCTGCGGGTTACGAGTCGGTCTGCGCATCACTCGTGAACAGCACAAATCACAGGTTATCAGATATTTTCTTTGAAAGGTATGTTTTGGCCATTTTCCAGGCTTTATTGATAGTGAGCAATAGAGTGGAAGACACACGGGAAAGGGCCCAAGTCGGATTTGAACCTGGGCCACCCGCTCACGAGGACAACGCCTCTACCAGGTGTGCCACCGGGATGCCCCGATTTTGAAATTTTAAAAAAAACAAACCTGGGCCTCTTTCATATGGTCTTAAATCAGGCCTCAGTCTGAACATTCATGTCATTTTCATGCAACTTTTACGTCACTCTAGAGCAAGTTAGACTGCGCACAGTAACATGTCAATGTTGCCAGCCAATACATTGCAACTCCTACGTGCTTTCTCATGGAGAGGTGGCCTGAGATGAGTGTCTTGCCGTGAGAGTCCTGTGGAGAGGTGCTGACAGATGTAGCCAAAGGTATGCCATGACATCCTGACATTTTAGGTGAAATCTGTTTCTGTGAAGCCATTCATGTCACGGTCCCACCACCCATGGCTCTCAGTCCTCATCCACACTAACCTCTGTAGAGACGTAGCAGCAGTTGCTTGACAAAAAGCCATTTTTAAACATTTTGCTCTCTTTCTTTCTTCTCAAAAATCTTCTTGTTATAATCTGCTCATAACTTTGCCGGCTTCCACCACAAACGCCAAATTTGAAAAAGTTAATGTAAACAGCCACACAAAAAAATCGGATCTGAGCAAAAAATCGGAATTGCGCATTAAGACTGCAGTATGAACATAGCATTAGTTAGATCACCATGTTGCGACCTCTTCTTCTTTAATGGTATAATGTTGCCCGACTGGAGAATTGGCGCCACCTACTGCTGATCTCCAAGAACCAACTCCTAATATTCGCACAATGTTAATGAATGGAAACAAACATTAATTCACATTTTCATTTGGATGGAAACCTGGCTAGTGTCTACATCATGGCTGTGTGTGAGTTTTAATTCTATGTGCGCATTTCACATTTGTCCTTTTCACCTTCCCCTATAAAAGATAGAAGACTCCCTGTTCAACATGTGCACTCGCAGAATATTAACCATTACTCCTCCACAAATAGTCCTCTCTGTGTGATGTCTGTTCCTTTCCCTTTTTTACCATCACACACACACACACACATACACACAGGCACTCTACCCCCCACTTACTCTCTCTCAAAAGTACACGCCATGCTGGCCCAGCAGTGCTCGAATGAGATTCGTGTGTGTTTTCGCCTCCTCGCCGTTCTGAGGTTGGAACATAGCTACGGCTGTTTCCTGCAACCACCTGTTCTCCCTCTAGGAAGAGACAGAGAGACTGAGGGAGAGAAACTGAATACAGCACAAAGTTAGCAGTCTACACAGAGAAATGGAAAGGTTAGCAAAGAAAGGAAGAGAGCCAAAAACTTTTTATAAAGAGACTTGAGATAAAGGGGAACGCGTATAAAACAAGAAGGAATGAAAAAAAAAGAAAGACAAACAATAAGATAGAGGTAGATGAGAGGTTTCACATTTCAGGCTGGAGAACAGAGATATAAAGACAACACATATTAGCGTGTGTGTGTGTGTGTGAGCTGCAGATAACGAGGCGGCGTGTGTGTGCGCTCTGTGTTTACTCTAATTAACTACATCAATACTGTCAGACAGCTTTTCAGGCTTTGATCGGCTCCCGGAGTCTGCCAAAAAGTCTGCAAAACACACCCGTCAATCACAGCCATCGTGCCTTTATGCTAATCTCATTCCTAAAAAACACAAAAGGAGTGGCAAAGTGATTCGTTCGCTGGCGGAGGGAAATGAGTGTCGCCGGTCAAGTCGGATGGAAGGGAGCGCTTCCTCTTGATTGTGATTCCACCCTCATTCCATTCCACTCCTGCTCCACCCATACCTCTCACACACTCATGACATCCATTACTTTTTTTTGGCTTCACACACACACACACAGACACACACACACACACACACACACACACACACCTATGTACACATGCACCGCTGGCCCGATGTTGAATATGTAAATCGACATCTGCTCCAGTACCCAATCTCCAGCCCTCACCATGTGTCTGATATGCTAATGCGGCCAACACAGTTTCTTCACTCCACATCTTCCCCTCCTTTCCCTTCCCTCTGCTTCCTCTCCTCGGCGCGGGCTCACCCTCGCCTGCCAAGGATGAGCAGATGAGGCAGAGGAGGGAGAGAGAGAGAGGAGAGAGGTGCTTCAAACAAAACCTGATAATGATGTTGTTATGGATGGATGTTACACACACAAACAGGCATGTGAGCAACAGCGAGAAGCCGGGCTTATTAGAGAACAATAGCAGGGAATCCAGGAGAGATGCTGAGTGTGGGAGGAAGGACAAAGCTCCAACTCCTCGGGCGCTCTCGGTGCTTCTCTCTCGTTAACCGCTCGGACAGCTTTTCACAACAACTTATAAGCCGTAATGAGCTCAGAGGGTGACATCTCGCAGTCATATTTGACACAATGATGCTATATTGATGCAGTTCAAATGCACCTGCAAGCACGCAGACGCAGCCGCTGCATTTGCACTGAGCAGCAAGATGGACGGCGTCCCATTCCAGGAGCATTGTTCTCAATCCAAGTCCAGGAGTGTGCTTTGATTTATAAAGGATGAAATGGGACGAGACCTGTTTCCCAGAGATCCCCAGTTGGCTGTGTTCACAGCTTTTTGCCGCTTTGACAGAGTTCTGAGTGAATACATGAATGTTAAAAGACACTAGCTGTGGCTTTCCTCTTTGCTGGCTTCATGTGAGGCTCCACTTGCTGCGAGGGGCCCCTGCTGCAAACGATAGGGGACAGTGTAGGTCTGGGTGCTTATCCAAATGTTGTGGGGGGTGAAAGTCTGACACAAATTGGACTCGTCCCACATAGCCTTACCGCTTCCTCCCCCCCACAGATGCAGATGAGAGCCATATGTCTTTATGCTGCTATAAAAGAACAGGAACAGGTAGACAAAATTATCAAACACCTGAGTCGAGTTCTCTTATTACATGGACCAAGTGAACACATTTATCAAGCAGGATGTCGTTTATCAAGGGAATGCATGACCCAGTTGGATTGCAAAATGAATCTGCACTCATTTTCCTTAATAAATAAAACGTTATCAGTTTGATTCTGGTGGCAAAGTGAAGACAGCAACACATCTGGATGAAAAAGTGTGTTTCCAGGAGGACAGATGTTTGTATCGACATGTAAATGTAGAATCTGGAGGCAATGGGACAAGGTTTTACTATCAAGAGTGCTCTGTTTTTTCTTTGTAGTCCAAGTAATACTGACCAATCACGTTTGAGCAGGTTATGATTAAATGGAGTTAAACAGTCCATGTGGAGAGCAAAGAGGCAGAATTTATGGGCCACAATGCAATCTCACAATCTGTTCTAAAAACATGTTTCTATGATCTCTAAGGCAATATTTTTGCAGTGTGATTTGTACGATATCTTACAAAACTTTACAAGTGACAACACATGTTATCATCATTTTAAGCAGGTTGTTAATGTTGTAAAATAGTTACGTTTGGGCACCAAAACCACTTTCCTAAGGTTAGGGGAAAAATAGTTTTAAAAAAAAAACAACACTATTTCCAGTCATAACTGTCCATAAAATGAACACCATCCTACTGGTTGAAAGTCCTGGATTCTTCGATATATCTACCTCAGATACTGGACCTTTGTGGCCTTTTTAAACTATGTTGCTTTGTCAGCAGAAAAAAAACATTCATGAGCACTAAATCTAAAAAAAAGCCATTGGTTATTGTCCATAAACTGCACATGAATCATGGATGTAGTCACCTTGATGTCATCTATTTATTGTGGACTCTGGTTTTAAAGCCTCAAGTTCCCAGTGGTTGTTGCCATGTTGGTTTATGGCCGCTGTTGTATTCTTGTTTTGCAACACATTTTTTCAGCACATGGGCAGAACTTATAGGGGGTCGGGATGATACTACGTCATCAGCCAACACTAGCTAGCTTGGTTAGCAATGGGCAATCGTAATTCAAAATGACCAGCTGACTCCTTAGTGTTTTTAGTCCAATTGAACACGAAACAAGACATTTTTAGTCACTGCTAGGTTCCAGTTAACTTTGATGAAGTGAAAACACAGTCAGAAAGGGTCAAAGTTCGCAGATGAAAACACACCATGCACTGTAGTAGCAACCTGTCAATCATAAGTTAGCCCAACCCTAAATCATACCCTGCTTTATTGTCTATTTTAACGAGTTTACCACGGAATACACTGCCCTATAAAGCATAACTGCAGTAACTACATTTTTGGTCGAAATTGAGTTATAACTAAAAATGAACTCCATAATATCTGTTTTACCTTGTGACAAAGTTAAAGATTTCTATTTTCCTTTATTTCAGAGAAATAATGACACAAAAATTGCAGCAACTACAGAATCTAACTCAAAACCAAAGCAGACCGCAGTAAGTTCACTTACCACGGTCTGATTTGACTGTGATACAGTGCAGCATTGAATTTCTTCATTGTGTTGAATAGTGAAGACAATAATAATATAAATTATACGTTTATTTGATAGGGAAATTATTGTCTAGATAGTGATTAAGTAAAACAAATGAGATAAAAGTATTTTAAGACTAAAATATAACATGTCTATGATATTTAGTCTAAAATACGCAAATCTTTGAATAGAGTTGTTAAACACTTTTAAATAAACTTATAACACAATCAAATTAAAAATGTTTATTCACTGAAAACAAAATATAAAAGCTGAAAGAAGACGACAACATTGTAGTTACTGCACTCTGTTTATCACTACTATTAGAACCTTTTACAGCAAAATCAGAGTGCAGTAACTACATTTTTGGGGTCAAAGGTCAAATAAATTATCATGATTTATTTTTAAATTACATTGTCAATACATGTAAAAATGACCTACATATAACCCACTTTGCTGGCCAGTACAAAACGTTAAAAATCTTTAAAGCAGTTTTTTCTCAGTTTTCCCTTTTGTGTAGTTACTGCAGTTAGACTTTGTAGCAGTACAGCTAAACCCAATAAATATTGCGCCTTGTCCCCAGAGCTTAGTCATCGTCAGACTAGTTGGAATATATTCTGAGATTGCTGTAGTACAAGCAGTTGTCTGTTATGTTCTACATTCACACAGTGGCACAACGCACCCTCAAATGTTATTTATTTCACATGATGAAACGTACCACTTAACACTGGCAATTTCATAGTATCAGCAGGTCGTGCAGAAATCCTGCCACATGAAAAAGACTTTGTCCTTCAGCTAAGTATTACTGCTGCTTTTCTTTTTGTTTTCCTAATTCGAGCATATATTAACATCATTACCATTATGAGAAATTAAATTCCCAGCAGCAAATTAATGCCGGTCAGAGCCAGACTCAAAAAATATGTTGCAATTCCCTTTGAACTAGAGTGCAGCTCTGAGCGTTTGACCCAATACCAAACACAAGACATAAAAACAGGGCTAACTTCAGTCACAGAGGCAACAACAGACAGCTGAAGGTGATTAACAGTTGATGATAATTAGTAACATGTCAGCCTTAAAAGAGCTAACAATCAGCTCCTGTTAGAGTCCAGCCAGTGTTAGTCACACTGCAAAAAACATGAAGCTTACCAAATATTTTCTTCTTATATCTAGCATTTGTATCTTAATTATATTGTTTTGAGTATAATTTACCTACTGACCATAGCTTTATGTGCTTATTTAATTATTAGTATTATTTTTATGTGCTTATTTATTATTAGGGCCGCGACTCTGCCTTTGTAAGAGGCTTTGTAATTAATTAATCGAAATTAATCGCATTTAAATATTTGACCTGAGAACAGTTAGAAGTAATTTTTTTCACATGGATTTTTAGTAGGCCTATACCGTTGAATAATGACTGAATACATAAGCTTAAGCAACAAAAATATTGTTTATTTTTGTTCAAGTCCAACAGACCAGTGCAATTTTTGCCATTAAGTGTAGCAATAGCATATTTAGAAATATAGTACATTTCATAAATCCAGGTAGCCTATAGGTAGGTAGACCTTCTGTAAACTAGAATACTTTGTGTTTTAAAGTAAAACACAATCCACGCTAGCTAGCACACTAGCCGCTAGCTGCTATATGTTTTGCATTGAGGTGATACTTGAGGCTCGATGTGTTGCGGTGATATGTGAATTCCTTGTTGCATAGCAACGCAACCGACGCTTCCATCCGTTGGTTTTTAGTAACTAAATGTCCCATCATCCACGGGGCCAACCAAAGCGTCTCATCAGCTTCTTCCTTCATGTTCACTGTGGTTTGTTGTTGTCTGAACTCATGAACGCTAGTTGGTGCTCCAGTATAATCGGTCCGCCTGAAACTCATCCAGTGAGAAACGTTCCGTGGTGAAAAAATAAGTGTGATTAAAATGCGTCAATTTTTATAACGCGTTACTTTTTGTGTAATTAATTAATCTTAATTAACGTGTTAAAGTCCCGGCCCTATTTATTATGTTATTGTTTAAAGATTTCTTTTTAGGATTGACATTGTGAGCTTTTTCATGCTTTTCAAGCTATTCAGCTGTTGAAGATGGTGAGATTTTACCTAAAATATTGGTTCTAATTGAGAGTTTTAGGTGCATGTAGGTTGAACGCTATTTCAAAAGTAATTTCTACCACCAAAATGTGCTAGTTTCAAGTATTGCTGGCTCCAGTTGAGCTTTTCAAGCCACAATTGCTCAGAATAAGTATATTTGTATTTTTTTTCCAGTGCCTAGATATTTTTTACTTACATTTTTTACTTATTTAAAGAATTCTCACAAAGAAAAATTTGCACTGCACTGGCAAATCATTTTACTTGTTTCGAGCATGCATTTGCTTAATTATAGTTATTTATTTCTTATTTTTTGTTGTTTGGTTTTTGCAGTGCATGAATGCTTCATTGTTAACCAGGCAATATGGACCAACAAGCAACAAGTTTCATGGCCTCTTTTGCATCTATTGTTAAAACACATTACCACACGCAGCAAAGGCTTGATAGTTTGTTTAAGGTTTGCATACCTACACACGCAGGTACTACTGAAAATGTTAGCTCTTGTAAATAAAGAAACAGGGAGGTTATTCTTTAACTGATAACCAGAAGAACTGTTCTTTTTGCCTTGATCATTAACAACACCACCAAATCATAGTATAATGTAATGTAATATAATAAGTAATATAATAATAACATTATTAAAATCATTTTAAAGTGCTCTGTCCGGTATGGTTAACTTACGTTGCAACGTTGGAGTTTGGGGGTTATTTTGTCGGTTTTTGACTCCTTTTCATTCTCCCTGTATAAACGACTAAAAAAGTGTTGGTATCATTGATTTCAGCACAACCTCACCTATATGACCTGATTATATTTTTTTCATTTTGACTACTGGATCAACATTTTCAACACACAAAAACACACACACAATATTACAAAAACCCACATAAAAACACTTCTTTTTTTTCCAAAAAAAAACCCAAAAAACCCACATAAAAACCCATTTAAAACACAAAAACACACCGAAAACACATCTTTTTTTTTTTTTTTTTTTTTACAAAAACAACCCAAAAAATTACAAAAAACACACATAAAACACACAAAAAATGACCAAAAACTGACAAAAATCACACAAAAAAAAATAAACATAAAATATTGCATTAAAAATGCTGAATGCAAACTGCAAAATTTGAAAAACCTCTGCTAAAAACGTATACTTGATCAAGGTGTTTTTACCGTTGCTGATGCACTAAATTGGACATGGAAACTTCTGAAAAAGTTGATAGCAGGGCTTGATGCTGCTTCGTTATGAACGTCATGAAGAAGTCTTGCGCCGGTGCTTTCGTGGACTCCAGAGGGTTAAGGGCACTATTTTAGGGCAGTCAGTTAACCATTTTCCTCCCCATTTATATCATTAAGACTGAATATTAACTGGCGGTTGAGTCATAATTCCAAAAGTATCACTATGTGAGTTGCGTCGCTAAGGCTGCACTTTCTCTGTGTTGATAATATAATCCTTAAAGAAACTCCGGCAGGATGTAGAGAAAGTTACTCCACCACTGATCACATCTCTTTACTGAAACATATTGATTTGTATTGTTTGGCCTTTTCTGCTCTTTCATTGATTAGAACATGTGATACAGTCTGGGGGGATGGATTCTGGAACAAACTGCTGAAAGCAGATATTAAGAGCAAATTCCTGGATGTAGTAATGAATATGAACATAAATATCTAATTATTTGCTCTCTCTCTTTGTAATATTGGTTATTTGTAAACCTAACTTGGATTAGGCATGGTCACACTGACAATATGAATATCATGGCCACAATGTAAGGGCTGCAGAACACACATATAATTGCTGTGAAATGAAAATTGAGATCAATAGTATTAAATCTAAAGCTGTAACATGTGGCTACAGAAAGGCTGAAAATAGCTAATTTAACTTTGTTTGTAATGAATTAGATGTGATGATGGTTTATTGCTTAAATAATTGGATGTCATAATAAATCATTATTTAATATGAAGTCACTTAAGAGGTGCTGTGTGGTACAATATTATTAGTATATGCCGAGAATATAAATCACCAGTAGATGTTTCCCAAAATCAAATGTTTCCAAAATTTTAATTTTCCATTTGATATAATAGAAGGCCTAAAAGTCTGTAGGGTACATCATTTGGGGAAAGCATGATAGTTGCCAAGGAGAGAATATCCTGCAGAGTCTGCATCCAATTTTGTATCTAATTGTTCTTCAGCTGTCTCCATCATTCTGAAACCAGCACAAAAATGTTTTGGATGACCAATTTCCAGTCTTGCCACAGAAAAAGAGGCAAAACTGTCTATTTTAACTATTTATAGGCTGGGCAGGACTCTGCTGGAAACAACTGTACCTATCTTTAGACCTATTTTTTGTTGTACAAAACTGACAGAATTAATTTTAAGCTTCAAATCTGATAGATTTGACTCTAAACCCAAATTACTAATTAATTGTCACAGCTGACATTGGGTGAGAGGTGGGGTGCACCCTGGACAGGTCTCCGGACTATCACAGGGCTGACACATAGAGACAGATAGCCATTCATGCTCTCATTCACTCCTATGGGCAATTTAGAGTCACCAACTAAACCTAGGCTGCATGTTTTTGGACTGTAGGAGAAAGCCGGAGAAAACCCATGCAGCCCTTTTTTTAAATTTATTGTTATTTTATTGATGATTTTTGCTGCTGGAAGACTGGAATTGTCCCCATTGTGGGACTAATAAAGGAATATCTTTATCCTATTTTATAATCTGGGCTGCTCTAATGGCAAATCAAGGATCCATCCGTCCATCCGTCAATTTTCATCCACTTATCTGGGGCCGGGTCGTGGGGGCAGCAGGCTAATCAGGTCAGTCCAGACGTCCCTCTCACCAGCCACTATGTCCAGCTCTTCCTGGGGGACCCCGAGGTGTTCCCATGCCAGGTGAGAGATATAATCCCTCCACCGTGTTCTGGGTCTTCCCCTGGGCCCCCTACCGGATCCCCAACAATGCCAAGTAAAAGTTGTTGTCAATACTCTGTACAAAAAAGCAGCCAAAAGAGAGCATTTATGGACATATATTAGAGTTTTGTATGGATTAGCATAGTGGTTGTGGTAGTAGTAGTAACGGCATCAAACAGGGTCATCCCTATGTTCCTTGCATAGGACGCTTTTTCTGAAAACGGGTCCTATGCTCCCCACTGTTGCAGGGTTAGGGTTAGGGTTAGCTTGAGACCTGCAGGTTTGCCACCCCTGACCGAATCTTTCCTCGTCTGGGCCTATTTGCATATGCGCGTCAAACAGCCCGTAGGCCTATTTGCCATGGAATTTGGCAGTAATGGTGGAAAAAGTAACAGGCCAGGGAACATAGGACCCTTTTTGGGAAAAGCGTGGAAAAAGGGTCCTATGTTCCCCAGTCTCATACAAAGAGGGGAACATAGACACGCTCCCCATCAAACAACCCCCATCACAACTTTTCATCTCATTCTTCTCCTCTCTGGCTGGCAGGAGCCATCCCAGTCAAAATGATGGTCCCCTTGAGTGTTAGGACCCATTTGTAGCCCAACCAATGCTATTCACAACTTCAGCCTGTTCATATCCAACCAAGGTAGTCTATGAAAGCTGTGCAAATTGTTGTTCAACATTGTTTTGGCACATTTTGGGAAGGCACGAACATAAACCGTCTAAACATCTTTCAGATAATACGAAGCTGTGTTGTCTGCACTCCAACAAACAAACTCTAGGACTAGCTACTAGCACCCGGAAACAAGTCACAAGAAAGATTTCAGAACTAGTCTTTATCATTCACCAACAATACAAAAGAGATTGGTAAAGGAAGCTTCAAATTTTTTTGTCATTTGATCTTGACATTGAAGTTTAACAGCAGTGTAAATCGGCACTGTATCTTTAACATTAAAAGCTGACATTACAGAAAGGCTATTACACCATGTTCTATGTTCAGGATCAGCAACACCAGAATCTAAATGTAAAAGAAGATAAAGGTCTGACACAGTGAAAGGTTTGACTGCACAGCTGATTATGTCTGCAGTGTATAGATCACAGAATGAGGCCACAGCTATTGTATGAGTCTAGCTGAGGAATGTCCCATGCTACTAAATCACCCTAGACTTCCATAAAGTGGAGTAATTTGCTTTTTATAATCAGAACACAAGAGTCGCCAGCTCTGCATCCCAAGAGATGTAAAATCATATTCTACAAATTGAGCCTTGCAGTGCCGACAGGCTCAGACACTCTTTAATATACATGTTACATCCACCAACCATCAAACCATAATACCTGTATGACCTGTCCTTATAGACCAGGTGGTAAATATACAGTAAAAAGTTTTGGTGTCATTCCAATTCTTAGCACTACTTCCTCTCAGTTAACACCACTGCATACTTCACTGCAAGTTATCTCCCTGCACTCCCCCAGCCTTTCTTTGCATTAGCATTTAGATTTAGGTGAGTTCAGATTGTTTTTCTATATGTGTTCTTGTTCATCCAAATGTTGTGTACCCATGGCCCTGCCAGAGGCTCACAAACAGTTCGTGTGACCCTATAGCCCACACAGATTTGTTTCTCAAGCATTGGAGCAGAACCAAACCACAAAAATTCAAATGTTTTTGTTGCAGTGAAGCCGTGACGTGAGTGTCCTGACTAAAATGCAGCAACTTAATCTGCAGGGCACACGGCAACACTGTCACATATGGGAAATGGAAAAGAAAAAAAAAAGAAAAATGGTGAAATAACTAAACAGAAGTAGCAACTATGATAGTAAAATTTAATTTGCTAAGTCCTGTCCACCACTACCGTCACCCCTCCACCAACCAGGCTGAACACTGCTTGGGTTGTTCCATTTTCGACAAGATTAATTAGGATCAAAGACTGTATAAAGTGGTAGAACCACTCTGGGTTACCCATTGTTTTGGGGACTACTGTTTGGAAGCCTCAAGTTTGGCATTTTGCTTTTTGCCATCTTCTTTTTTTTTTTAGGTTACATATCTTGGATGGGCCAGGTACCATCACCACTGCGAGGTGACTAGATTGGCCAGCAAGGAACATCCTTAATTCACAATAACCATTACATGCATAAGAATGCTAATTTTGGCTAGTGAAAAAAAGGCTCAAAACAAAATGTACTTAACTGGAAAAATTAAGACCTGACTCCTTTTCGTACAACCGAACGATGAACTGAAAGAGTCAGAGATTCTAAGACACAAAGAAACAGGTTTGTGGTTCACAGTGTCATGGATTCGCAAGGATTTGCTTCTATTCTGGTTGATAGGTCACCATGGTAACGATCCCGTCAATCACAAGGTAGCCACGGCCAAAATGTACAAAATCAAGCTGTATTTAGACCATAAAATTATGAGGAAATGTTTCCTGGGGTAATAAATCAAGTGAGAAATAGTGTCATTTTCACATAGACATCTACACAGTCTGTCTTCTTTTTGCAACCACTGGAGTGGTCCTGCTGGCCATTGGATAGAATGCAGGTTTTGGTGATTTCGCAATAGGCTTCACTTTTCAGTCCAGAGGGTTGAGGTCCCACTTGATTTACTTATCCATTTTACCCATCCATGACACCCTGGAACATGCTCCAGTCCCTGTATGACCCTGCATAGTATAAGTGGTACATTTACAGTAATGGATGGATGGTCCTGGTCATGTCCCCATCATCAAATAAAAATAATTTAATCATTATTTTTTAAAGCCAATTCAGATGATAATCTTTTAATCTTCTTGCTTAAACATCACATGGAAGATACTTGTTATAACAATATATCAAATTACCATGTTTGCTTTAAAAAGAATTTCTTGATTTACCAAGATAAAGTGGTATGTTGTAATCAGAGGAAAAGTTTCTGACTACAAAATAAATTGGTATCTAATCATGACCAGAAAAATATCTGTGTAAAACGTGAAAAGGATTGTGTAAAAGCCCTATCTTTACACTTTTGTGAATGGAAACAATCAGGGTATGCCTTCGGACATGAATACCTTGTGATTGACAAATCTTTACTTGACCATTTCCTGTCAGCACAGAAGTTTATTTTGAAAAGTTATTATGCATGTAACTAGTGAAAAACCATTCCCTACAAGTTCAAAACCAAGACAAAGGGGTTCTCTGTGTGTCAGTATCACACATTAAAAGCCGTAACAAAGTGCTGGTATCTGACAAGTTGGGATGAGAATACATTGACAAAACATGACATTCATGGAAAGACAGTCACTCTGCTAAATCAGTGCAAAAAGAACAAGATACACAGATCAGAGCAGTTTAATTAAAGCTATAGTGAGTGTCTTGAATTGGTTGTTTCACTGCTTGGAAAAGCCAGATGATGCCTTCAGCACACCCTGAGCCTCATGAAAGAACACTGTGTTATTCTAAACACTCACTCTTTCTTGCCGGGCTTGCTCGTACACTCGTTTCTAGTTTGATTTAACAAACTTGTCACAAAGCGCTTGTTTGGTCCTGATGAGTGCCACCTGTTCATTATGGTGCTTGTTTGTGAGTTTTCATCATTAGCATCAGCAATGCCCCTAAACTGCTTTATGGCTTTCTCATTTTGTGAAGTTTTATTCACAAAAATGTTACCAAAGAGAAAAAATCTTCGAGTTCTGTTAGTTGAACTCACAACAGATTAAACAGGATCATTGTTCTAATTAGAGGACCTGAAACAAGGGGAAACTAGTCTTGTTAAAACAAAGCGAGGTGGTTGTGCAAACCTGTCACAGAGAACAGTTCAGTTCAGTGAAATATGTGACGTTTGTAGTAAATCAACAACTATAGGCTTTCAACAGACTCATAATCAATAAATAATAGGTAAAAATCAATAAAGTCCAACAAGTACATTTTTACACAGGTTTTGCTCAGGTAGGGCATCCTGTTCATTTTGTCTCTTTAGAAACCAATGGGTCAGGACACAGAGAGAATATCCATGTTTTATGCAGTTTATGTACATAAATGACTTATGAACAAATCTCTTCGTACAAGAGGTCCTTCCATACAGCCCAGAGTCCACTGCCTTCCACAGTGGTGGATTATTCATAGTTTGTCAGGTCTCTGCAGGGAATGTCTAAAACTCACTCTGTACGATCGTGTAGTGACAGAGGCAAGAGGTCATTTCACAGAGGCGACTTCATCCTGCGGTGTAAACAGTGCTCCGCCACGATGTTCCCGTGTTTCAGCATAATCACAGCCTTCAAACACGGCAGGTTTCATCAACAGCAGGATGAAGTCAGACCCCTTCAACAGCCTCCCCAATCACCCAGTGTAAACACCACAGAACCTTTGTAGTGTAAACATCATTGAACCTTTATAAGAAATAGATTTACAGCTCCTTCATCTCTCAGTGCACTGGAGGATTTTTCCTCTTGGAGAAAGTTTCTGTATGAAATCAGGCAGCAGGGTGACTGAAACTGTTCTGAAGGCTGGTCCTACCCCTTTTTACACTACATACTCATATCATTAACATGTTTGCTTCATTATGTCCTTTGTTTGTAGAGGTGCATGACCGTGTTGTGCAAACTACGTACAAAATTGGTGGATGTATACACACATCCAAAAGCGTGCACAAGAGTCCTGCATCAGGTCGGGTGACCCGCAAAAAAGATTTGCCAGGTGTTTTTTGTGGGCTTGAGCTGAGTACTCATATTAAATCAGTATTCGGTTTACATGACTCAGTTTTTACGGGTAATCCAGGCGGCAACCTCCAGATCTGATCAGTGAGGCAAACCAGGAAGTGTCTTGAATTGCATTCTACCAGCATTTCGGTCCATTCATTTCAATACAAAATGAGAAAAGTTCTCACTTGATTTATTACCTCAGAATTCTTTTTTTATGACAACACTATGGTCTCAATCGTAAAAAATCTTCAAGACAATTTGATGTTAATAGTGTAAATAATGGCCCAATTTAGAAGAAAATAGAAGATAAAGAATTGTATGATTTGGGGCGTGGCTACCTTTGATTGACAGGTCACTAACAATGCCATCCGTCATCAGGAGAGAAGAAAAGCAATGCGTATCCAAGGCAACGTGTCAATAAAGTTTATATATATATATATATATAAAGGACATTTAGCGGTTTGGTCTCATAACTTTGACCCTTTCACTGTATTTTCGCTTAATGACAGTTTTATTTTCATTAAAAAGATGGCTGAAAAGCTACAGATATAACAGTGTACTTGCTCATTCCTATTATTTTGTCATAATTGTATGTCCGCCATGTTCTTCATTAAATAATGCTGGAAAAGTGCCATTTCAAAAATAAGTTAAGCCATTAGCTTGTTCCTGTTCTTTTGCTTTTCATAGGTAAAAGAAAAATCAATTTAAAAAAAATCCAATCTGCTAGTGGACCGAGAATTATTATAATTAGCTGTTTATCTACTGTAATGAAGTATTTTGACTAGAAATTAAACAAATACACTGCAAGACTGCTCTTTTGCACTGAACACTGCTGCACAAATATGTTAAAATAATATGAAAACAATAATAATTTACATTTGCATTAATGGCTGCATTCATTATTTCTGGTCCTTCCCAAATCTCCTCAGGGTCGGATGCAAAATGAATGAATATAACTGAGGGAAATTGACGGATTCTCTTTACTGCTTTACCTCCAAACAAACTGTCTTCTGCACCACCTGGAATATGAAAGGTGCATTCCTAACAGGCACATTAACACCGATATGATGAAAATAAGAAAAGCATATAAGCATAAATTGTATTTCCTAAATTTCTTTTGTTTTAAAATATATCATCAGGTTTCACATGGTTATTATGGGATTTGCTGTTCCATGTCAAGCTGAGGATCTCGTGTTGGATCTCACAATGCTGGATCTGGACGAGGTCTTGAAAATGTGACCCGTGCAGGACTCTGGCGTGCAGCATTCTGTCTGTCATGTAGGGTGACGTTAGGGTGCAGCTTTCCCATGGTGTCAGCGATGTTATGATAAATGAGGGCCGTTCGACTTTAATTGAAGGTCAGCTGCAGCTGAGCCTTTCGTTGTAAAACCACTTTGATCGCTTTGTGTTATATATTTTTTTGGCAAAGCTTGTTCCTTTGCCAGCCCTGACCCTGGTTTAAATCCAGACAACTAAATCCTGCTTGTGATGTCATAAAGTATATAAAGCCGAACTGTATGTTTGAGATTAGAGAGAAGAAGTTTCTTCTTTTGTGTGTGCTGTAACCCAGTTTCAACAATGGGTGAGGACTTCATAACTGCTGCAGTGTGTTATTCTATGGACTTAAGGTGAGTTAGTTAGGTTAAATTAACAACGTATCAAGTTTTAGAATTGATTTTAAGATTTTATTACTTGTTTTTAAAGCCCTGAATGGTCAGGCTCCTGCCTATATCCATGGCGCTGCTTTTACCCTACGAGCCTACGATCCGCTGGCACAGCTTTGCTTCTGGTCCCGAGGTCCCGTTTCATTACAAACGGTGACCGGGTCTTCACTCCACAGCTGTGGAACTCCCTGCCCGGCAATCTCAGGCAGGCAAGCTCAGTGGCTTCTTTTAACTCTCTTTTAAAGACTCACTTTTAGCGTTTGGCCTTCTCCAACCCTTTATCAGGCAAAGAACCACATTTGGTAACTTGAGCGGACATCTCTGCCCTACAAAGCAAAAAGGCAGTAACTACGCAGAGTGCAGAACTGAGAAAAATGACTTTAAAGTTATCCTGTAATCCAGCCGTTTAGTCACTGTACAAACAACTACCATTTTTATCCAAAACGACACACATTTAAGATAAGATGTTTTGTCACATAACAAAGGATGCCTTGAAAGTCATGAAAATGATCATAATTCATTTTTGACCAAAAATGCAGTTACTGCCTTTTTGCTTTGTAGGGCAGATCTATAACAGGTCTCCTCGCTCTCCGTGAGGTCACCACATGGATTTCTACATCACAAATAGTGACACTGTGGCATCGGACCAATCAGTAAGTCATACAAGATTCAAGCTTTCCTTTATTGTCATTGTATTAAAAAAGTATTCAACTAAATTTACGTGTGCTTCAAAAAAGACATTCAGACATTACGCATATCTAATAAATAGTCTAAAAAGATAATAAATAGTTTAAAGGTAAAAGATAAAGTGGTGATGGATGCAAATGATGTGTTATTGTCTATTTAGGGTTGCTGTGGGAAAGAGACTATAATGAATATAATAATAATAATGGCTCAATTGACCTCGATTTGCAATATAAAAAAGAAACATTTTGCAAAAAGTCTTGCAATATCCTTAACACTTCAGGGTTGACATTTTCAATTTCCAGGAGTGCCCTATAAAGGGTTAATTTCCTTTTATTATCATTGTGTGATTACCTTGTTGTAAATGGTAATTTTTTAAGCCCAATGTCACTTATTTTTGTGGTTTTATTTTGTTGTTGTCAGTTAATGGTATTTGATATGTTTTACTTCTGTTGTACAGCACCTTGTAACTCGTTTTTGAAAGGTGCTGTATAAGTAAAGTCATTATTTTTAAGTGTGAATAAAACATTTCATTAGTGTTAGTATCGACGTCATGTATTGTGATATCCCTAATTGCTACAGTGATTAGAAGTATTTAAGACCTAGCCTTCTCCTGTGGTTGTGTGTGTATGCCTCTGCTGATAATCTGAGGATCAGCCATGCTAATAAAGACCTGCAATCTTTGCCAGCATCTAAGTGCATGTCTACATGTTTCTGCACACTGTGTACTGTGTGAATGTCTTATACTTCATAATAACACCGTCTTGGGTGCTTGGCTGCACTGTAGGTGGACAGCTCGTTGTCAGCCTTTCAGCCTCGACATATTGTGCGCACACACACTGCACACAGCCACACATACATCGCCCCATCATTAGAGTCTGGAGCAAAGACACAGACATAGGAGGGAGGTGGAGAAAAGATGGATAGACGGGGGAAAAAGAAGACAGATTCAGGAGGGAGGATATTCAGGCGCATCATTAGCACCAGGAATGGAGAGATCCAGGAATAGAGGAATATAATGAAGATAAGACGGTTCATTTGGGATTTTAAATTTACAAAAATATGCAAAAACGTGGAATATGAGAAGAGACTTTTAACTGCCTGCATCCTGTCATGCCTGCACAAAGCAATATGTTTCCAAAGCCGCCCTCATTATCGATTGCTTGAAATTGTCATAAAAAAAGGGCGACACACATAAAGCGCAAGCTAATTAACGACAAGTCTGATAGTAATTAAAAATAAATGTCATAATATTGTGTGAATGTGCTAACAATTGATTTTTTCTTTTTTTTTCTTTGGCTCTGGAGCATTTCAGGACAGCGTTTGTAAAATAGATACAAAGATAAAGCAGCTTCCCGACGTGAAGTTCATTAGGAGAAGCAGTGACAATTAGCTAGATATGCTCACCAGACCAATCAGACACACAGATATTTTATTCAATTTCTCTGTGCACAAACGAACCAATTTCCAAAAAAAGACATTTCTGCAGAAAAAGGAAAGTCGCTTTGGAAGCAGTTTGTAATGAGCAAGACTTTGGAAGTGACAGTCACTCTCCTTTATCCATCCTGCTGGGCCTGAAATAGCAACAGTACCTGGAGTTTGATTATCATTAATTCAGTTTAATTTCCTCTTCCATAACTCAAACATTCATATCCGCACATGAATTATTGGGTTTGAATATCTGAGCTTGCATCACCAGGAAAAAAGGCTGGAAGATGGACTTGAAATTTTAAGCAGGGCTCAATATTTGAATAGTGCGTTCCAGGAAACCGCATAGAAATTGTATTGACTTCCATCACTTGTGTTTCACTTTAGCTCTCAGAGAATATTGAGCGTATTGAAACAACATCAGCCAGTCTCCAAGGCACAAAAGCGGTGTACAAGAAATGGAAAAGGCTGCAATTATGGGCTAAGAGGGAGATTGATGAGAGGGATTCAGAGATGACAAAGCTAAATACAAACAGTGCTTGACATTAGCCCTTTGATTCATTGGGACAAAACTGTCCACTTATACGTCTATAATTTACCCAAAGCATCTATAAATTATTTTATTGTTTTATTACTAATGGATCGCATGACTACTGTTGTGGTTTTTCAGCCTGTAACTTTACTGATTTTGTTTACTCTCACCACCTGAGGTTGCCTTACCTGAGGTTATTGTTCAGCCGACTGTGTTCTTGGCACAAAGGCAACATTATACTTAAGAACTACAGACCTTGAGACAGAGTGGATAGCGAATGCAAGTGATTCACAATTCATGGTGCTATAAGTGGGAGCGTGTCTATGTTCCCCGGTTCCTATATGTTCTCCTCTTTGTATGAGACTGGGGAACATAGGACCCTTTTTCCCGCTTTTCCCAAAAAGGGTCCTATGTTCCCTGGTCTGTTATTTATTCCACCATTACTGCCAAATTCCATGGCAAATAGGCCTATGTAGGCCTACAGGCTGTTTGATGCACATATGCAAATAACCTAACCCTAACTGCTGTGCAAATTTCCCCCCTATAGGGATAGGTGACCGGAATACAGTCCTTGAGAATTTTCCCGCGAGTAAAAGCAGCTCATGAGATTTCCCACAAGAGGTGGTGGAGACCAAAACAGAGCTAAAACTAAAAAAGATATCAGACTGACATGATCGGATGGGGCGGTAGTGGTTAGCACTCTTGCCTCACAGCCAGAGGGTCGCCGGTTCGACTCCGGCCTGCAGCTCTTCTGTGTGGAGTTTGCATGCTCTCCCTGTGTCAGCGTGGGTTCTCACCGAGTACTCCGGCTTCCTCCCACAGTGCAAAAACATGAACTTAGATTTAATTGGTGACTCTAAATTGCCCGTAGGGGTGAATGAGAGCGTGATTGTCTGTCTCTATGTGTCAGCCCTGCGATAGTCTGGTGACCTGTCCAGGATGAACCTTGCCTCTCACCCAATGTCAGCTGGGATCGGCTCCAGCCCCCCGCGCCCTGAGTACGGATAAGCGGTTAAGGATAATGAATGAATAAATTAATAAAAGCAGTTAATGGTATATCCCACAGGAGGTGGTGGAGACCCAACCAGAGCTAAACTAAAGACAATATCAGACTCACTTGACCGGATGGGGGCTACACAGCGGTGTAGAGGTTAGCACAGTCCAAAAACATGCACTTATTGGTGACTTTAAAGTGCAGATAACCGGTTAAGGATAATAAATGAATGAATGATCGGTTGGCCAGAAACACGACTGTAAATGAACACTAGTTTTGCTTTAGCTGGATGTGTAAACTGGCAACTCTTTAACAAGCTTACCATATCAACTTAATATGTGATCGCGCTCACAGCTTGACCCCCAAGTTGACAAAAAATGAGTTATTGTAGGTTCAAATTTAAACACAGAAGTCAGAATTTTTGCGGCACGGCTAAGAGGCTAAGAACGAGGCCTTAGCAACAACCTCAAAATAGGGACATCAAGGTGACAGTAATGCATACATTGTAGAAAACCTGTGAAAGAAATTTTGGCAGGTGAGGAAGACAGGACATCGGGCCGAGAATGGAAATGAGAGACAGCAAATGTGGAGGAGGAATAAGAAATGCAAAAAAAAGGGGAAAAGAAAGAGAGACAGAAAGTGGAGGACAGGGAAAGAGAAAACAGAATGCTTATGTGACAGAATCAGCAGGCGTTTTATACAACTGGAGAAAGAAAAGTCTTTTAAAGAGCTGAAGTGTTCTAATATATGTGTGTGTGTGTGTATGTGTTTGTGTGTGACCTCATCTGAGCATGTGTGTATGTGTGTGTGTGTGTGTGTGTGTGTGTGTGTGTGTAAGGAAGCTGTCATCTACTCCAGGCGAGAGAGTTCCAGCAGTGTGTCAACCTAATGGACAGAAACTGGGGCATAGTGAATTATTCAACAGCTTTTTAGGGGGAGAGGAGACGCTTCCAATATCTTCCCTTAGGAAAAACGTAAGGACCCTGTTCTCATAATACAGACACATGCACACACACTGCACAGCATGTGTGCTGAACAACTATGCCATCAGTTCAGTCTCTGCCAACAGGTCCTAAACTCCCAAACTAATGTTCTAAAAACAAACAGCAGCAGCAGCTTGCTCAAACCCACTGAGACTCTCTCCATGTTAGTTAAAAGAAATACAACAAGCTGTTGAGAAATTGGTCCACTGCTCGACTTACTTACGGAATACTAAAATCATCCTTGTGTGATTTACTTTGAGAGATGTAACATTAGCTGCAGTGCCCCATTAGCCTAAACCTAACTCAAATGAATCCCTGAACTGATCATATGTCACATTAGTCATGTATGTTTGCCTTTTCGTATTGATTTTGCCATAAATGAAACTAGCCTCAACCAAAGTAAGCCAATGCACAATCCAAGTAGTCTCTAACAATAAGCTAACACTGATAATGGGGGTAATTGGAGTGGAGGTGATTAGATTTGAACACATATTGAAATGGTAGCTGCAGAGAAAGGAAAAGCTTGATAGCAAGGCAATGACTAGCTAGTTCCATGCTATTGTTTCAAAGGCCTGCTGCGCCTCATTTCTGCACGGTTTGGTTTACATCCTCAAGGGTTCAATGCAATGAAATACATCTCTGTACGGACAGACAAAAATGCCACCACAGTATAATGAACTCTCCTACTTTGACTGAGGCGGTGTAGTTGATGTTAAGCATATATTTTAAAATTTCAAAATAATATTACTCAAATGTCTGTGTTACACTAGCTCAAGGATAGGCAACCTGAGGCTCCAGACCGTCTGCAGTGTCTCCCTGTGGCTGTGACAAAATAATTATACGAGATGTATTACTGTTTTCTTTACATTTTTATTTTTAGTCATCATTGGCGTCAGCCCATTGGAATTTGCATTCAATTTTTAAAATGTGCAGCTAATACATGGCAATAAAAAGTCAACTAAAATGTGCATCAGAGCTTTTGAAACTTACGAAAGTCTACGGCCCGGCGCCTTAACCTCTAAATTTTGTCAACTTCAAGTCTAGTTTTGCCGACCGCTGCACTAGCTGAATTAGTTTTATTTAATTATACAGTTAAAAATATATTATACACAATTTGACTATCAGCATAGTCAAGTACCTCAATTGAATGAGACAGCCTGTTAGCTAATTTGCCAATCTGTAGCATTTTGCTAACTATGCAACGGTCCGTCTAAAGTTGACATTTTTCAACGAAAAATAATAAATAACTGTTTTGCAAGCACATCAGAGATCGTGGAGGTTCACATGGGAATGCATAGACTTCTGGTTGTTTCACATAATTAAACAGGTGTATGTAGAAATGAGTAATGTTCTATTGAACCTAAAGTCCATTTCTTTGACAGCCTGTTGTCTTGAAAACAAACACCCATTGCTCCAAAGGTCCATTGCTCTGAAACTGCACACCCTAACCCCCTAACCCTAACAAACAGAAGCACTAGGTTAATTATTATGCAGGATGACATCATCAAACCTTGACTGTGACTTGTGAAACATTGAGAGGCCGGGCGACTGTGTAATGACAAGCGTTTGGAATAATAGGTTCTTGGTCCAAGGTGACATTTTTCCTACATTTGGGGTTTCGGAATAATGGGCTGTTGGAACAATGAGCAGTCCTTGACCGGCTCACAGAGGTTGTAAAAAAAAATTGATTGATTGAAGTGAAAATTCCCTTACGTCAATTGATCTACATGTATATAACAGAGTAAATATAGGGTAGATTGTGTTCTTCATGGAACTTCCACAAAGCTTCACATAGCAAATTTGCTAAACATATCATTAAACCAATGCACTGACTAATCCAACTCTTGTAGTTGTAGCTTGTTACCTTGTGTGCTTGTTACTTGTGGCAGCTGTTGGAGGCTTAGGGAATATATGGTCAAATGAGATCAGCAGAAAATCTGAAGAAAGCATCATAGTACTAGACTGAGTAAACTGACAGAAATGGCACAGCAAAAAGCATTTAGAACCAAGATGGCGACAAAATAAAAAGATTCTCTGCTGCAGGTCACCACTTAAAAACCCTTTTACATGGACAAACCATCCGTCCGAAAGTGTTTCTCTCCTTTTTGTCCCTGAACTCTCAGCTGCCAAAGAGTCAAACCTTATGTAACACATGACATTTACAACAAGGTCCGGTTCCCTGTCTACCTATCTGCCACTCTCGCCTGCCCCCCTTCTCAAACTCCTCTCCTCCTCTACCCCCTGCTTCTTTCTCTAGCCTCCAATCTGACTCACTGACATTTAATTAGTTGGTGAGTGGAGGACGTCTCACAACATCAGCCCTGTAGTGTTACTGACCTTTTCCGACTGGGTCACTCATCTGCCATTAGAGCACCACTCCAGACACAGACACACACACACACACACACACCCTCATCATCCTCTTGGTACTAACAAAGAATACTTCAGTGTGATGTTGAAATGAGCCAGCTGGTGATCTGGCAATTGACAGTAAGGTGCAGTTTTCTTTTGCATAAATGAGATGAAGTCACACGGACATGTTTGATAATTTGTGACGCAGCCAGCCCATGTGTGCGAGTGTGTTTTCACATCTTTGTACACTGATGTGAGTTTGATGATTTGATGAATGTTGTTTGTGTGTGTGTGAAGCGGCTTCCTTTCACTGGGTTGCATCACTCTAATCAGCCATGATAAGAGGAGACTAACAACAGTTATCCTTTCATCTCTGGTCAGTGCAAAATGCCCTTTGCAATACACATACACATAGAGGGCTACACACACACACACCTGCACAAGCAGTCAAAGCCAATCAGAAGTTTCCACTTCTGTCCCCCCCCACACATCTCCTCCACTCCTCAGCGCTGTGACATATCACCCAGCAACATCAGCTGCCAGACACCTCCTATCAGGATCGGTTTGGAGGCCTTTTAATCCACCCTCTAAAGAAGTCTTTCCTGTCAATGGAGGAAAACGTGACCCCAATACCAAAGGCGGAGGAAGGAGGGGAGGGGGTAGTGGAGGGATCCGGGGTGAGGGCCTGCCAGAGCGAGCTACCCAACTGGCCCCGCATGCCGGTGTTGGGCTGCAGCCCAGACAGTTTTTTTTTCGGCCAGAGAGGTTGGAAAACATCCCCCGCATAGAGGAGAGGCAAAATACAGCTTTATCATGAAGGGTGGTACGGTTGTGGATCACTGGACAGAGAAGGGACAGGTCTGGAGAAAGATGGAGGAAAAATAGCTCAATATAGAGAATACCAAAGTTTATTTATTTAGCATTTTATGACTGATCCTTATCATATTGTGTATTGTTTTTTTGGACCATTCAGCTGCTTGAAAGGCCTTTCAATTTTTTGATGCCAGTGTTCACTTTTTAACTTCATTAAATCTGCATTACTTCACTTGGGGTCAGGGAAAAAGGCTGTAAACACAACAATTGCATATAATTACTGTATGCAGTTCTAGAAAGCTTGTTTGCAGACATAGTTTATTTAAACATCAAGCAGACTCAGAGCAGCATTAGGGTTATGACCGAAAAGGATCCATCTTTTGTAATGTATGCGTTCGGAAAGAAATTATAGAATCATGTGTAGGTTGAGGCAGGCATTAGTTGGTGAGGTTAAAGTGGGGTTTTTTTTGTGGTGGTGGTTTGGAGGGGGGTGTTTCCAGGACGCTGGTTTACATCGTTAAGCCTTTCTGAGGTCTTGTGGGCTTAATTTAACGAAACATCGATGAGGGAAGGAGCCCACTTGATAACCTCAATGACATGCTGCATACCGCTGGTGGCTAGGATAGGTAGCTGCTGATTGGTCCATATGAGGAGTGACTCTGTACTCTGCAAAAAAGGGTGTCTAAAACAAGATAAAAACACTAAGTCTGAGGGAAATTATCTTGCTGCATGGACAGATAATTTCACTTGACAAGATTTCTTAAATTGAGATTGTTAAATCTAGAAATAAGCATGTTGTACACTTAAAATAAGAAATTAAGTCTTAAAAACAAGATTAATTATCTAACACTTCTAAATCTAAAGTTTTTTTTTTCCTGGTAAGAAACAAATAATTTGCAGTGTAGACGTATTAGGGCGTAGCCTAATGTCTCCTATAGGGTTATATCTGATGGTTGTAATATCACTTGGTTGGTTACTGGTTGTTAATCTGAATTGGATTACTAAATATTTTTCTAACTAGGATTATGGCACAAGGGATAGTAACATCTTGTACTGTGTATTAACGTATGCATTAAACCTGCATTACTTCACTTGGCGTCAGTGAAACAGGCTGTAACCACAACAATGGCATATAATTACTGTATGCAGTTCTAGAAAGCTTGTTAGCAAATACAGTTTATTTAAACATCAAGCAGACTCAGAGCAACATTAGGGTTATGACTGAAAAACCCATCTTTTGTAAAACCCTTGTAAGAGTTCAACCATGAGTAGTATATAGAAGCCAAAAAAATTGAGTCCTTTCAGTTGCCTTGAATCGTGTATTATGCTAGTAGTTGATGATGTGAATGCAGTTCAGACAGTAAATTAATTACTGTGTGCTGTTGCAGGGAGCTGGGACCTCAGACTGCATCCTGACTGAAATCTTTGCCTCTAGAACCAAACAAACAAACAAATCAAAGCGCTCACTGATATTTATTTATTTAAAGGGCAAATTTTGAAACTAAACAACTTTACATCCTGAGATTTTTCACAAAGTCTTGGGAGACTTTGCCAATGCATTGCTCATCCTGGCTGAGGTTTGTCACCACGATACAACAGAAACACCTGAGAACATTGTGTTCATGTCTGGGTTTCACCAGAAAAGTTGTTAAATCTGGTAGCCAAGTGCAAAAGGAGGATATCGATGCACAACAAAAATATCAGTCTCAGTCTGAATTAAACGAACAAGTTCTTTGCTTGATATATAATTTTATTCTTGTAGGAGACTGGTCACATTTACATATCACACATCACGTTTTCCTTCCCTTTTGATTTAATATGTTACCCTGACAGAAATTAATTACTCGTTGGAATTAATAGTTCAGAGCAAAAGGCAGAGAAATAAAAACAGAGCAAAAGGCAGAGCACATAACAGTCACTTCATCACATTTGGCATCTTTATAATCCCAGTAATTATTAAACATAATGGCAGAAAAACAAGTTCTGTTGGTTTAAACAAGGAATGTCTGGCCAATATGAGGGGGGTACAATCCAACCAATAGGTTATTTGAAAGAAAGAAAGAAAGAAAGAAAGAAAGAAAGAAAGAAAGAAAGAAAGAAAGAAAGAAAGAAAGAAAGAAAGAAAGAAAGAAAGAAAGAAAGAAAGAGAAAGAAAGAAAGAAAGGGGAACAACAACATTAAAAACAAAAAAATCTAAGCTGAATAAATAAATAAAATAATTTTGATCATTATACAGGCACAGACTGTAATAAACAATACCCAGAATTTAGCAGCATAATAACTGAATGAGGTGCCTCCCATAATTTGTGGCAGAAAGACATTTTAGATCAAATGTCTGAAGTACTCAAGCAGTATTATATATGTCCTACCTTTTGCTTTTTGGAAAAATTGTTTCTATCTTGCTAGCTAATTTGTAAGCTAGCAAAACAGTAAATTCATCCAATTGTGCTGTGTAACAACTATAACATCCTCCAACTCATCTAAAGTTGGTTGGAGGAAAAACAGATAGCATTCAGAGTCTCTCCGAGCTAAATATGTTCAGCTAGTAAATGTGTCAGTTTGCGAATTGGAACTGGACAGGAAGTGCTTTTTCTTTGAGAAGCTGTGGCTGAAAAATAGTTTTAATGAGAGCAGTAGGAATGAATCACAACAGTGCAACTGTGGGCCAGAAAACAAAAATAACAAGTAAAGAGACACTAAAACTCAGTAAAGCTGAGGGTAACTGCTGTGAGTGATAATGTGTTTGTCACTATAACTAAGTAGCTTGTTTTACATTCCACATAGTGATTTAATTGATTGTAATAATGAAATATAACACTATTGATGAGAGCAGCTTTATTTATTTTGACCCTTTGATGCACAACATATTGACACCCCTTCTAATGCACAACATAGGTCAATAATGACCCGCGTTCATTTAGTTATTTGATGCTTGCTGTGTGTTTCTGTGCTCTATCTTTTGATATCAACCTACTTTATGATTGAATATTCTAATTATTCTTTAAATATCTTGTTTTTGATAACAACAGATCATTATTTCCATTTTGCCTCTCATACTTTATTAAGAAAAAAAGTTTTTGTATTATTACATAGCTAACTGCTTGGCTTAGCTAACTACTTAGCCAAGAAGTTACCTAAGTAGTTAGCTTAGTAAGCTACTTAGCTAAGTACTTAGCCAAGAAGTTACCTAAGTAGTTAGCTTAGCAAGCTACTTAGCTAAAAAATGGATATGGGTAATTTTTCACCCATGTTGAGCATTAGAAAAGTAGTGACACAAAAAGGGATTTTATTCAAAAATTAATAAAGGAAAACATAAAATTAGGATGTATGATGATCAAAAACAAACTAATTGAGGAAAACCTGGAATACCGAATGATGAAAATAATTTATTGCAAAGATATAGAACATAAAAATTCTGTCTGGTCACTTTAGACCTATGTTGTGCATCAAAGGGTTAAATGAGTGGAATATAGAACAAATGCAGGTATTGTACCACAAGGATGCCATCACTAGATGTATTGACTGTTTAACGTTAGCATCAAAAACAGAATCTCAGCAGCTCATTCTGTTAGCTTTGGTCATAGAAAACATTTCCAGACACATGGCCCTTTGTGGAACGTGAGTTGACACTCCTGAAATGGTGATTGAGGCCCTGAGAGCCATCATTATATCACTGGCATTGTGTTTGTCCATGTGTCATGTCACTTCCCATTTTCCCATCCTTCTGTGGCCAGAGGAGCCCGGGCCATGGCACTACATCGTCTCCTTGGCTTCCTGATGTGTGCTGCTCTCTCAAAAGTCAGACAACTCTCCAGCAATGGTGTCCAACTCCGTGCCATGGATGGTCAAGAGAGTGTAGTTTTTCATTCCAACCAGAGGCTCCGGCAGCTGTTGCAGCCATAGATGGTGAATTAATCAGCAAAATCACCTGGTGCAGTATTTGGAAGGAATAAGCTGCAGACTCTTGGCCCTTCAAGGCGCTTGTTTGCCCACCACTCCACATGATGTCCAACATACTCTGTAATCACAGTGAAACCACCAACTACACAGCTATAAAAACTGCTCCTCAAGCCTCCATTTGGAGACAAAATACCCTGACACCTCAGCCAAGCTGCCAACTAATGTGTGTAAACAACTACAGCAAGAAAAGTGTCACTGATCCCTTTGATTTCAGACCGTCTGGAACCCCTGTAGAGTCCAAACCAGATAAATGTAACCAGAGCAGAGCAGCCCAGGGCTACACCACAGCCTTTTCACAACAGATGACACCATTAGGTCAGAGCAGACTGCCTTTCCATCACTTCTCCATCCCTCTCGGCCCAGTCAGTTTCTGACCAGGCTGTTAGACAGACGTGTCGAGCCCCTCAGTGCCTCATTTAGCAGCTTAGTTCAGGAGCGAGCTCTGCCGATGAACAATCTGTCACCACTGTAAATATATCATCATGTAGGAAGAACCACCAGTTAAAGCATTAAAAATAAAAAAGACACCACAGATGCTGCAAAATTTATCTGAGTAAATAAATTGCCAAAACAGAAAATACATGTGCATCTTGGATTTTTTGACTGTAAACAATGCAAGATGCTGCAAACTCTCTCACATACATGTCAACACTCTGGTTTTTCCCACAGGGCCTATTGGATGTGTTTACTACATTCCTCTCCAGTAAAGCAGACGTGTAAAACATTAGCTGTAACATCTAGTGATGAGAAATCCTTACATTAAAAATGAAATTGAAATACACATTTGTCTGTACAGTAAATAGCTGTGTCAATATTTATTAACCATACACTGTAAAGAATTTACTGTGATTTTTACAGTAACTTATTTGCAGCAATTAACAAGTAACTTACTGTAATTATTATTTACAGTAGAAGTACTGTATTTTTATTTACAGTACTGTTTTTATACTGTAAAATTTAAAAAAAGAATTCAACACTGTGATTTGAGTTGTATTTACAGTACTGATTTGTTTACTACAAGAATAAAAAAACAGTTAAACATTGTGATTTTTAATGGTACTCTATATGGGAATACGGCACAGTAAACAATGCTGTTAATTTGATAATAATTTCATCATTACTTTTGATAGAAATAACTAGTAATTGCAAGTAATTACTCATCATGTAGGAAGAACCACCAGTTAAAGCATTAAAAATAAAAAAGACTTCACAGATGCTGCAAAATTTATCTGAGTAAATAAATTGCCAAAACAGAAAATACATGTGCATCTTGGATTTTTTGACTGTAAACAATGCAAGATGCTGCAAACTCTCTCACATACATGTCAACACTCGTTTTTTCCCACAGGGCCTATTGGATGTGTTTACTACATTCCTCTCCAGTAAAGCAGACGTGTAAAACATTAGCTGTAACATCTAGTGATGAGAAATCCTTACATTAAAATGAAATTGAAATACACATTTGTCTGTACAGTTCATAGCTGTGTCAATTTTAATTAACCATACTACTCCAACTCCTCAAAGCTTGGTCAGTGACCCTCAACATCAGATATAGATGCACAAGGTCTCCTTTAGCATCTTTGTGTTTAGTTGTACATTAAGCTTTCAAACGCAACACAAGGATATTTCTAATGGGTTATGAAAGACTCATATCATATTTATCCCTCTATATAGTGATGTACAAGGAAACACTGTACGCTGTTTTTGTTCCCAAGGCCACCATAATAAACACAAAACAGCAGTTTGAAATATTACATTTTATGTTATGTCCTACCTTGTCTACATACCTGAGTCCAATGGTTAGGTAAGAAAGTAGGTATTTTCTGTTCTTTTTCCGCACCTTAAAGTATTTTTTGTGTCTTTACCTAACTGTACATGTCCTAAGAATACAGTTTTAAAAAGCCACTTTGCATGAAAAGGTGACTTTGTTCCTCTGTATTCAGCGCAGAGGGGCACTAACCGAGCATCAGTACTTGAACAGAAGGGAGTGAGAACAAGGAAAAAGGTACTATTGTTCTTTTTTTTATGAAACTCCACTACCCCGGTAACTGTAGGTACGTGAGTTTACCAAAGCTAACGCCTCACTGTATGCATGAGCAGACCAAGACACCCTTTCATCCATTCCTTACACTTTTGCTCTTGAAGTTTTGGTTTTAGATATGTATATATATATATATATATATATATATATATGTAATACAGTCACATATGAAACTCCTCTGGATTAATCCAGAACTTGACAGCTTTGCGGTTGCTAAAATATAATTGGACGATCTCTATTCAGGGAAGGGTTTGGTATACAGTTGTTACGGTTTATTTCCATGTCAGGCAATAAATGTCATGCGATTAAACCAAGGGTAAATTTCATCCTGCTTCCTTACAAACATGCACTCACCACCTTAGTGTAAAGACTCCAAAGAAGGCCCTGGAGCTGGAAAATATTTTTAACCACACGTCTGCACGGCTCGAGTGTCCTTGAGCAATTCAAAGTATCCCTACCTGCTCCAGGGATGCTCTTCTATAGCTAGCCCTGACCTCTAATCTCTGAGAGGCAAGGGAAAAGAGAATTTCCCCGGGGATCAACAAAGTATTACGTTATTATTATTCTGGCCCTCAAAAACAGAACCAATTTGGTGGATGGAGCTTCAGATCAGCACAGATTTGAAAAAATCTCCCTGTTTACCTTTAGCCATAGATAAAGAGCATACATAGCCAAAGGGGCCACACTAAGATGTTAAGGTTTTAAAGCTCTTCCCAATTGAGCCCAGGGAAAGAATGACAAATGGAGGTATTTATTATAATCTGCTACTAGTTATTTTTCTCTTAGCAGCTTAGGTCTACATATTTTTGCTTCACTGGCAGACAATTTGTGAGTCTGTTAAAGCTATAAGATAAAAAAAAGAAGATATTTTTACTCCACAACCTTTTGTATCTGTTATTATTCTGTTATTCTTGTATTCAAAGTAACGTGACATTTTCATAGGCTATACATATGAAGTGCAGAAACCCATCATTTTCTGGAAAAAAGAGGCGCATGCCTCTCATCATCTGAGCCACATCCGAGTGGAGTGGTGCGTAGGCTCTCGTGCCTTTAATCAGACAGCACGAGTTCAAGCCCATGTGACAACAAACATTCGCCCTGTTCAAGTGTCCTTGACAAGACTGAATTCCGACCAGCTCGAGGGATGCTTCAGAGTAGCTGCCTCTGATACTGAGAGAAAAGAATAATAAAAAAAAAACTATGGTCATTATTGGTAACAATATAAATCGTCTACCCAAAGTACAATGCTATAAAATAGCAAAATCAGTAAATCCAATGACAAAGTACCTTGGATAAACCAAAGTCCTTAAATCAACCAGCTTTTGTTCATAGTTATTACACCACATTGATTCTCCACAGTATTTCTGCAGCACTCTGCTTTTTGGACTGAATTTTTGGCACAGGCCTTCAGTGCATTCATTTCTGTTTGTTTAGCTCATGTACCTTTGGATTTGCTTTTGTTGCATTTACATTGGCACTACTGGCAGTAAAAGACAATTAATCATCCATTTTGCTTCTGCAATTTGGATCTTACACCTTAAAAGCTATTCTCCTCAGGGATGATTCGGCTCATTATATTCCCAGTTCCTAACGTTATATGGAATATTAAAGCAGTTTGTATATTATATGACCAAAAGGATGTTGCCACCCTGGGAGATATACCTATATCTGCAGCCTAGTATTCTCACATGGCATTACATCCATAATGGACAATTTTGCACAACAGTACAAACATTCTGTGCAGGATGTAGTGTTCTCTCTATGTGGTGAGGTTGAAAGTGAGGTTGTTTGGGTTGGGGTGATGCATGGGCTTACACTGTTACACATCTGACATTTAAATGAGGGAGAGTGTCACGATGCAGTGAATACAACTAACAAGTATAGGACCCACATGCAGATGAAGGCAGGAAGAGAGGATCACTTCAGTGATTTCCTGAAGGAATGCATTTGTACTGGCAGGTACAGAAAGACAGTTTCAGAGAAGCAGACAGATAGAAAGGTTCTGTTTAGGAGACAATAAGGTTCATGTAAAGGGACAGAGCAACAAAAGCTCTAAAGTAAGAACTACATGGCAAGAAAGCAGCACAATGACTAGTACCCCTTTTCTACGAACGCAAACCTAGTTCTTTTGCTGGGCTGGTGCTGGTCTCAGAACCTGTTTGTTTTTCCACAGGCTCAACAGCCATGTTGTAACGTCATCGTATACGTCTGGAAACGTCTCTGCTCTCTGCGACTTTAATAACAACAATGGCAGACTACATCTTCTCTTTACAAATGTTGCTCGGGGCTTTGTGAGCCTGCATTGTCATCCAAACACGACATGTACAACACATTTGTGGTGCTCGTCTTGAATGCCATGTACAGGGATTAAGATGAAGATTAAGATGTTAATGTTAGATTTTGTTGTAAGCTAGCGCTAGCCCGCTAACGCTAGCCCACTAGCACTAGCCCGCTAACGCTAGCCCGTATCAATCACATTGCAGTTAAACAAATAAAATTAAATGAATGATGTACGTTTTAGTTGGTCTTGTTGGTCAGATAATCCTGACCCCAGCCCCTGACATAAGTGGTTCGTGGTTCAAGACCAGCAAAGAGTTGGTGGCACTCTGGAACCAGTTTTCCTGGCCAAGAGCCGGTTCTTTGGCAATCGAAAAGCGAGGAACTGGTTCAAGATTAGGCCCCGGCTCCGAACCGGCCCTGGAACTGCCTTGGTTCAAAACAAATAAATGATGTTCTGGCAGAGAATACAATGAACTGTGTTGGTATATGTCCTGGGTGGCTGATGAGCAGGGAAGGAGATGAGGAAAGAAGGGAAAACCAGGGACATCTAGCATGCCACTTTGAACTACAAACAGTTTCATTCATTCATTCATTATCCTTAACCTCTTATCCGCACTTGCGTTGCAAGGGGCTGGAGCCAATCCCAGCTGACTTTGGATGAGAGGGCTTATCACTACACCACTGTGTTCATGTCTACGCATTTTAAGCTTTCGCATGTCTTTTAACAACCCATTCTCATTCCCAACTCATCACATACACCGGGTGTCGATTTATTTGGTTAGGTTTAGGCAACAAAGCTTGTTTAGGTTCAGGACAAGTTCATGATTTGGGTTTAAAAAAAGGTTATGAAAAAAATCAACACTGACTTTTCGTTTCACACGGGACATGAACAGAAGTCCTGGTTGAAAGTAATTTGTTTATTTCACCCATCCATTCACCCTGTCCTCCTCCTCCCTATGCTGACTTTCTCGCTCTTTATTATATCATATATATTATTAGGGATAACTTAGCTGGTGTTGTTATTCATACACCATTTGGTGAAACCAGGCTGGATGGATGGAAAATGGCAGTGATGGGGCCTGTCAATGTGATTGAAGAGAAGGGACAGAGGGGAAAAGTTATTCACAGACTTTTTTTTGACACGATCCACATGTTTTCCGTAACGATTTTCTATCCATAACCTGAATAACAGCATAGTTATCTTGTCAATGTTCCGGATAAACTCTAAGCCAGGATTATTGCCAGACCCCAGTGCCCAACCTCACTAATGCTGTTGTGGTTGAGTGGGATCAAATTCCTGCAGCCTGGTTCCAAAATCTTGCGGAAAGCCTGAAACCAGAAGTGTGCCTGCAGTGTCTTAACTGCCGTTCTTTGGGAATTAAAATGTTTAACAATCATGTATGTGTGGCCCAATTGACGGGGCGTAAAAGTAAAGTAAAACCTAAGTGTCCCCTGCAAAACAGCAGGAGCAGTACCTCACAGACAAGTCAAATTTTGAGGGTATGACAATGGATTGTGTGTGGTGGACCCAGTCCAGTCTCCTTCTGGGAGAGATAAAATCAGTCCAGGTGTGAAAGTTGAGGATTTTTGCATCCCATTACCAAATCCCTCACCCCTCTGCAACTCCTCCAGCTACAAAACCCAGCGAGACAGAACCAGAGAGCTTCATTAGGCCTATCCAGAAGTATAAAGTTAACTAACCTCATGCGGGTACACATCAGCATTCTTCTTTATCTCTCTCCCTGCTGCTCTCCTCCCTTCACCCTCAAAGGAGCTCTCTTCGGTGACTCGCTGTTCCAGAGGATGCTTCCAAAATGGCGGCTGTGGGAGCGCGGCAATTCCCCAGACTGCCAAGATGAGATGCAGCGTTCTCTCTTGTGAGCGCAGCCGGCGAAGAGGAGGAGATACGCAGGAAGTTGTGTGTGTTTTTTCCCCACTCTTTTATTTTCATAGCTTTCTCTGATCTGATCTGATGTGAAAATCACAAATTGGCCCCTAGCCGCTGCCCCCTGTGTACATAACAGAACTCATTAAAGAGAGAAGGGTTATTAAAAAGTGATGGAGCGAGGGAGGACTTTGACAAGAAAAACTGATTCTGTTTAATAAAAGAGACGGAAGAAGGACAAGAAGAAGCTCAGGAAAGAAAGTTGCTTTGGAAAAGAGGCTAGGCAATGAGGGAGCTGTGACGAGAGGCACTGCGTTTACTATTCACTTTCACGGATGGCTTGCTCAAATACCCCAAATTCTTATGAGGTTTTGGACATGCTTAGATATTTATTTTCCAGCGGATGATAACAGGGAATAGGTCAACTTTTCCACAGGCTCTGCGTCTGTGTCCTACATAAGGACTAAGGCGGAGCAGAGACAATATGCTATAAAGGAGGAAACCTAGCGAGCTGCAGAGAAAAATAGATCTTGCTTCTTGAATCCCAACAATCAGCAAAAGCCCCCAAGGATTCAGGCTAAAAATACACGACATATTACTGTTCACTTAAGATAAAAGCATTTGTTAAATGACCGTATCATAACATCTCCGTGCTCAGGGCAGTGGATTCGTGGCGGGGTGTGTGTAACAGCAGCAAGAGATCTCGGGTATTCTGCTTCATGGATGTTCATCTATAATTCATCTGTTGTGACTGGGAACACATACATGAAATGCGAGCAAAGTATCTCTGGATGATTGTGAGGGGAATGAGAAGAAGGTGAGAGAGGTGGATGGTAAAAACTTAACGAGATATGAGGCCCGAGGAATGACGGAGAGAAATACAAAGAGATGAGGAGGTCTGGTAGAGGAGGGAGTGATGAGAGTTTCTTCCAGGTTGTTTGTTCTCCAGAGGCTACTGTGGATCCAGATGGACTGAGGCTGAGAGGGAACAGAATGCGCATCAATATTTACTCGCCTCCACTCACTTTTCCCACCAAGACTGGAGGCTGGAAAAAAAACCTGGGCACGCACGCATGCAGCCATGTAGACTTCACATGGAGATTCACTAACAGGAGATAATGCCGTGCAGAGGTCAAAAAGCTTTGCAGATGTGTGAAAAAGAATGAGCATATATCGGCAAATGTAAGAATGCAAATGTATCCTCATGTGAGAGAAAGTTGCGTGCGCCTGCCGCTTTATATATGTGTAAAGCTGAGTGTGTGCCTAAAGGTTCTGCGGACAAACCTTTTCCCCTCTGTGGATGAGTGAAATGAAGAAAAATAAGGGAGCGGGATGGAGGAAAGATGAGTCAGTGGTGCCTGTTGGCTTTGCTTCTCTTCAACGAGTCACCGGCAATAACAGTAGAGACTATAACCCGTGGCCTGCAGCTTCCCACCTGTATGCCTCTGCAGAAACAAAACCACCTGCCCCATTCAACATCCTCCTGAGGCCTCATTTATAAACATTACAAACACACAGAGAAGCTGTTGGAAAGTTGTGTATGCCACTCCCCAGGCAAATGTTAAGCTTTAGAAAAACTAAGCTGACAGGAAAGCGTGTGCAGCACTACAGAAACTATGATGTATTGAAACCGCAGCCGGATGCACCTGCAGGGCTAAAGGTAGGTTCTGGGCCCCGCTTAACCAACCTGCCTCCACTTCCCTGAGCATTTGGTGCAATAGTCCTATATGCTGTAACATTAAAAGGCTTAAAATGTTTTATTTGATGGAACACATTCATTTTATATGCAAAATGTATGCACAAAATTATACAAGCAGTGTATATCCAATGCACTCTGTTGCTGTGCCTGCTGCACCAAACACAGCATATAGCACTTTATAAGCCCCACCCGATCCAAGCATCTACAGTCGTGGAAAAAAAATTATTAGACCACCCTTTTTCTTCATTTTCTTGTTTATTTCAATGCTTGGTACAACTAAAGGTACATTTGTATACAAATAAAAACATTTTTTTAAAATAGTTTAATTTAAGAGCTGATATCTAGACATTTTCCATGGTTTTCTTGATAATGATTTTGGTTATTATCAAGAAAACCATGGAAAATGGCGAGATATAGATAGATAATGGTCCCATTATCAACCTGCCTCCACTTCCCTGAGTATTTGGTGCAATAGTCTTATATGCTGTAACGTTACAAGGCTTAAAATGTTTTATTTGATGGAACACATTCATTTAATATGCAAAATGTATGCACAAAATTATACAAGCAGTGTATATCCAATGCACTCTGTTGCTGTGCCTGCTGCACCAATCACAGCATAAAGCACTTTATAAGCCCCACCCGATCCAAGCATCTACAGTCGTGGAAAAAAAATTATTAGACCACCCTTTTTCTTCATTTTCTTGTTTATTTCAATGCCTGGTACAACTAACGGTACATTTGTATACAAATATAATTATTATTTTTTAAAATAGTTTAATTGAAGAGCTGATATCTAGACATTTTCCATGGTTTTCTTGATAATAATTTTGGTTAGTATCAAGAAAACCATGGAAAATGGCGAGATATAGATAGATAATGGCCCCATTTATGTCCTATGACTATATTCAGTATTACACAGAAAAATGCCTCAACATTTGTTCTGATCATACCTTAGGCAAGTATCTGACAACTTTGAATTTTTTGGATCAAATGAAGAATCAAAGTTTTATCAATAGTTAAAGATATTGATATTCAACTTATGAATTGAACTTATAAATTCAAAAACACCAAATCCTTTTTTTGTTTAAACTTTAGTCTTTGGGCACATGGGAATACTCTTTCATCCAAAATCAGTGACCAAAAAGACTACATACAGCAAGATAAGAAAAACTCACTTTTCAGCCAAACAATTTTCCTGATTGTGAAAATGTCTTTTGATTTGTTCTTTGGAAAAGCCCAGAGAACACTTCCACCAAAGGAAATTGTAAATATAACTTGCAAATGGGTTTAAGGAAAACTGTAGGTACTTAATGTAGACGGATGATGTTTGGCTTCCCTCCGTGTTCCCAGCGCCCTGTGCTCCCAGTGCATTTGACAGCAAAAATCAAAGCCAGTCAATAAACAGCAAAGTTTCCCTTTAATCAGGGGTAGGGTTAACAGGTCACTTTGCTTCAACAAAATGGATGGTTGAACAGTGTCTTATATCCCCTCCCCCACATCTGACAAGCATGCTCTCCTTGCACAGTAATTGGCCTGGTGTGTTGAGAGGAGAAAGCATGCTGTGCTTTTTGAATTTACAATAAGTTTAATGTAACTAGTTCGTCTTTGTCGTCACTCCCCGCTTCCTGCTGCTGCAGTCCCCTAACCAATCCTTACCCTAGCCCTCGTCATTTTAATAGAATACGTAGTTGGGTAACATCCTTTTCAGGTATCTATCATGTGCTATATAGAGCTGGGGAACATGGACCCTTTGGAACATAGGAGTCTTCCCTAGAAATGGTAGCACCAATTAGCTACCTAACACAGACTACCTGGTATCGATCACATTGTTGGTAAACAAATAAAACAAAATGAATGATACACGTTTTAGTTGGGGTTCTTGGTTGTTGGAAAATAGGGATGCCTCTTTTATGAATAAATGATGACCTTGCACAGGGTGTAAAACATGTAAATAAAAGGGCGTTATCATAAATGCTATCCCTCCCATAAGGATACCAAATATGTAATGATGAACCTGAGTAACGCTTACGTTGATCTCATGGTTCAAAATTGTGATTAGATGGCTATCAGAATTTTTAATAATTATCATAAATAATTATTTATTATAAGAAATTATATGACTTGATTTGCTCGTCATTGCTCGTTGGGGCACTATCTGTAAAACAGAAAAATATAGCCAATTCACCTTAATCAGTCTCATAAAGTTACTAAACTATCCATTTGGAACACTGATTATTAATTATGAATATAATTATAATCAAATTGCCATATTAATATTTAGTAATGGTTGAAGGAATCGTGAATTCTTGTCACAGAAGAGGTTAGCATATCATTCATAGTACAACATTAAATAGACAGCATTTGTTATCAAAAGGTATTTATTCTAAACAACAAGTAAAGCAAATAAAAGCACACGTCTATGGACTATAGAGTTCTACCAATCTAATCTAATGTAGGCTTACAAATGAGAGGGAAGGGTGAGTCTGTGTGTGTGTGTGTGTGTGTGTGTGTGTGTGTGTGTGTGTGTATGAGGCACTTCACACAAAGGGTCATAAACTCATGCGGTGAAAGGATGACTGGCCAAATGGCCATTTGAGAGCTGCTAAAACTGTGTCTTCATTACAGCCAATTGAAAGTATATTATGTGAAAATCAGTGTGCGAGCAAATCAAAAGTTAGTGAAATTATTTGCATATAAGACTGACTGTCTGTATAAAGAAAGATTAACATCTTTAACAACTTTGAATAATGTAGCTACACGAATATCACAACACGGTCATGATAATCCGTCCAGCCCCTGACGTAAATGGCTTGTGGTGCAAGACCAGCAAAGAGTTGGTGCTGTTCTGGAACCAGTTCTACTGGCTGAGACCCGGTTCTTTGGCTGTTGAAATGGGAAGAACTGGTTCTAGATTCGGCTCCAAAAGCCAGCCTTGAACTGCCTTGGTCGAAAAGGAATGTGTTATATGTGGTACACCTTAAAATTCACCATGGCAATGGCAGCAATTTACAGATACGTTTTAAAACTGAAACATTTTTTGGGATGGTTGTCCACTTTCCCATTCTGGTAATCTGCATGTGGCAATCAACATTTGGACACAGTGGCATCAGTGACACAGTGGCACAGATGGCTCTTTTTTTTTTAATGTAATGCCCTCTCTTTACCCGCTTTGACTTTTAAACCTGTAGTGTGTACTTCAGTGAGCTTTATGCTTTATCCTCTAAAGAGTCATGTTTTAAGTCACCATTCAATGCACATATCTACAGACTGGGGTTAACATAATTTAGTTTTGTAATATAAATACTCCCTATGTGCAAGCCAGAATAATGTTAAAATCATTTTATTTGAAAGCTAATGCATTCTGCATATCCCACATGAATGAATTGTAATGAGCTAATTTGAGCATTATTATGGATTACTGTGTCTGGGTTGTTTACTGGGAGTGCTGGTTTGGGAATATCCTGCAACCATATACACTTTTAATGTTGTTGTTTTTTTAATTCATTAAGACAGTTTTTGTTTGTAGTAGTAGAAGTGTAGTATCTTCTGTCTGCCATTCTTCCTAATTTCTGCACTATTTTTATCCATTAGTCCTTTTTTGCATGTAAAAGCACTTTGTTCTGAAAAGTGCAACACAAACAAAGTGTATCTGTTGCTCATTTATCTATTTTTTCCCCAGTGAATCCTGCAAGTATAGATACAGGACAGACTTAGGCCTATAAAAAGACACTGTGCTCTAGCAGAAATCCAGAAAGTCAGGGATCACGGCGAGTGGATCCAACTTAGTGATTTTTCAGCAGTTTTTGATAGAGTAAAGGTGAAGGCTGCTCACTCAGGCGTCCCTTAAACATACATTGACAGAGGGACCGTGACCCTGAGGACGAGAAGGGAAGCTTTGACCGGAGAATGAACCAGGTTGCAGGTGCTCAACGCTTACACAGGCAGCCAATGAGCCAGAGTAAGGCAACAGGCAAATAAATACAATTAGTGCAAATTTGTTGTGCCATTTAGCAGCAGTTTACCTCGGCTCACCTTTCACAGATTCTCCTCTCATTGGGCTTCATTAATTCACCTGCCGCACTGATTGTTTCCACGCTGCATGCTTGTGTGTACTGTACATTTATCTTCCAGGATCATGTCATCGCTTCGGTTCAAGGTAGAAATACAAAGCCAAGGTCAGGCTGTGTGGCTGACAGGAGGGCGATGAATAGGAATAAACAGGGGCGGCTTAGGTTACCTGTGTGTCTCCGGTGGCTGCTTGTAGCATCCCCGCCGCCGCCGTGTCCATCTTTGTCTCACCTGCTCCAGTTCCTTTGGCTTTGAAGGACACGTCTGCTTGCATGTCAGAGATTAGAGGTCTGTGTGTGTGTATGTGTGTGTGTGTGTGTGTGTGTCTTGATGTCTTTGTCCTGGAGGCGGAGGAGGCAGAGGGCGGCAGAGTCATGCGGACTTCAACTCTAGGCTTGTGTGTGTGTGTGTGTGTGTGTGTGTGTGTGCACTGTGTGTGAAGTGGAAACAGGGAGAGAATAGAGGCACTCGTCTGTATAATGGAGTAAGAACTCCGCCAGCTTCTTGGGAGCCTTCATCTGTCTGTTGTAGCACTGTACACACACACAAACACACACACTCACTCACACACACACACACACACACACTTGTTCCTGGCCCAAAGACCTAACCAGTCCAGCTGTAATTTGTCATTTGGCTGCGAACTGGGCCGTCAGCGCTGGGTTACTTTTAGCTTCCGGCTCAATGGTAATCCCTCCCTTTGAAGGCCGGCCAATCCAATCCCATGGCTGACACCGCCAGAGAGGACTACACCATTGTGACCTTTATGGCGCACCAGCTAATCTTTCCTCAACGAGAGAGAGAGCAGAAAACTGGCAATGAGTTCAACAAGCTTACTCGTCCTCCATAACTCCTTTCTCCCCATCCTCTGTCCTCATTTTTTGCTGCAGAAATAACCAAAGCCCTTTCTCTCAACATGCACTAGTCTAGTCACTTGCTTTTATAAAAAAAAAAAGAAGAAAAAGTCACACAGCCCGCTTAGTCACTTGACATTTAGCAAATCCTCATGTTTCTGCCTCTGGCTCTGTGTTCTGGGTGTGTAGAGGTGGCGTGTGCTTGCGTCCCTGGCAGCATTTGGCAGATTTACAGACGCGGCGTCATTTAAGGCTTTTTCACACCTAGTTGGTTCAAATCACTTATCTCAGTGGTTTCACCTTTAATTTGGCTGCTCGGGCTTCATGACAACACAGGGGACGGAGATCTTGTTGAGAAGGGCTCGGATTCAACAGCCTGAAGCGCTAACGCTGGCCCCACACCAGAGGATAATTGGCCAGATTGGGTCCAATTCGCCCAACCCGACATTTTCAGGGGTGTTTTCTGATTTGAGGCTGGACTGAACTAATCATCTGCCTAAATAATCCTGCAGTGTGAGGGGTTTCCAGACTTAACCTTAATGTTATCTACTGGATCAGAGTCTTTCTGATTTCAAGTCACTGAAATCCTGAGTGGGAAGTGTTAGTTTCATGTTAGCCTGTAGCAGTAGCTTGCCCTGGCCCTGTTTGAGACTAACTTTTCTCTTTTCTCATTTTTCGGTGCAAACACACACTTGCAACCAGCTGAAACAACAGTCCACCTCCATTTTTTTAAGCCACATTTGATCATACAAGTTTCTGTGATATATAAAATTCCTGGAATCACCATTATGAAATCGTTTGTATAAACGCCAAGTGTGTGGTCCTCTGTTTAGAGTGGTCTAGTGGAAGTTGAAGATGAGCCAGAGACCTGAGCTCTTTGGAAGAAGAGTAAACTAAGATGAGTGCCACGTCATGAGGCGACCCCCGGAACCCTGTGGAAACAGATTCCTGTTCCCGTACCAAAACTGTAATTGGCATAAACTAAATCAACAGTCTACCTTTCTAATTCATGATGCAACTTGCACAGAAAAAGCAAGAAACAGGGAAAATGTTATGATAACATCATATCCTAGAACTTCTTGTACCTACTTAAAAAGGTGTTTCTAAACATTTTCTCTCCTGTTTGTCTCAGTTCTTACAACCCTTCCATTATTCTCTCTCGTTAGAAGAAACACAGGTGAAAACCAAATTTGAAACCAAAATAATCAAAAAGGGCCCCAGTCGTGATCCTTCCTCCCTGGGTTGGTTGCTACGATGCCCCCTGGCCCAACATCTATCCACCTGACCCTCAGTCCCTCCACTTCCTGTTCAAAACTAGTTTTTAAGTGTCTGCTTAAAGTTGAAAGGTCAACTAAGCAAAATGCTGTGTCTACTAAACTGTGATGAAATATCCAAGACAGAGGTTCATTCATTCGATGCACCGCATCTCAATTTATATATAGCCATGCAGCCTGCAGAATCTTTATTCAGATTTAATCAGCACCTGCCCCTGAAGTGGATTTGATTGGCCCATCATGGGCCAGGGTGGGCGGAAATCTGTCTGAATGCCAGAGCAAATCAAACATGAGACTGGCGGATATGTCTGGTTCCCAGTTTACTGTTTCTACCAAATTAGTGACAAAGATGCCAAAAAAACACATTAAAAAAAATCAAGTTTGTAGTTCAGAGGACATTCCCTTTGATGTTTTAGCACTGATGGAAATTACTTTAATTCCATCCAATCACTCAAAAGCAATGAAATAACAATTTGGATGCAAACAAACATTTTGTGGACTGGAAAATCCCCAGACAAGTAAAGCTAAAAACACAACTGCTATTTGTGTTTGAAGCATCAATAAAGACGAGCTCAGAGTGCCTCTCTCACTAAGTGGCATTTCATTTTGTTTTTAATTTGGTCCGCCATCCTCCTGCCATCGCTTCATCTCTTTTGTTCCTGCCAGACCAGGCCGAAAGGGGGTGTGGGCTCAACATGAGCTCGCATCAGCAGGCTACCTCCAATCTCCCGCCATTTGCCAGCATGGTACCAATCAACACTTTACTCCCACCCCGCGGAGAAGCAACCGACTCTGAAGGAGACAGAAGGGGACCTGGTGTGATGGAGATATGGAGCGTGTGAACGAGAAAGAGAGGAGAAGAAGAGGAAAGGGACAGAAATAGAGGCCGAGAATGAGAGAAAGCAGGAAGGCAGCTCCTTGTTGAGCATTCTAAATTTACCCCCAGTGCTGAGGCTCCCTGTCGCCTTCAACTCTTCTCTTTTAGAAGAACTGTGCCTCTGCCGAACCCTGACACACACACACACACACACACTCAAAGGTACAGTAAAATCTTTGATATTACTGCAGCTTCCTAAACAGCCACCAAGATTACACCCCAATTTGAATATAAGTATGATTTCGAGGATGTCTCCAATATAAAAAGTGCTCCAGCTCTTAATAAGTTTTAAAAATGATACCTTTGAATATAACAGCAGCAGTCAAATTACACCCCTGTGGATATTTATCTTTTTTTTCCAATAACAGTTTCTGTACTTTCATATATTTCTCCAATTTATCATACTGTGTCCTTGCTGCCTAACCTCGCTCCTCACAAGAGTACTATTGATCCAAGCCTTTGCAGTGATAAATGCAGTCTTTTATCAAATGACCAAATTTTACAAATGAGAGTGTAAATGGCCATGTAGGTCCGGCTTTTAGGTGCAGAAAAAGAAAAATCATTTAAATGAGTTCAATGCATTATGCATTTACATTGTGGTATTTTAGTTTGTTTCTCTGCCTCTGAGATAAATATGGTCTCACCATCCAGCTGTGATTACTTTTTTTTTATAGGAAGCTTTTTTTTTAATACACATATTCAAATGACTCAGCATGAAATTTGGAAAGTAAAATAAAAACTGCACCTACAATCATGATGAGGAGGAATACAGCCCTGACCCTACGCATACACTTACACACACAGAAAAGAGGCCATGTATTGCCTCTGTTGCATTCAATGAAGATACAAAATTACAACACTGTCGTCATATTTGGTGACTAATTTTGTATGTAATCGCTCAAGGCAGAGAAGTTCTTGAGGGTTAACCCTTTGTCAGGCAAAGAACTATATTTGGTAACTTCAGGTAATATTTTGAGAAAAAAGTTGCAAATTTACTACATTAAAGTTGCAGATTTAAGAGATTTAAAGTGGCAAATCTGTGCGAAAAAAAACGCAGATTTATGAGAAAGAAATGGGGAAAAAGATACTTTTTTTCTCCCAGATTCACCACTTTAAATCTCATAAATCTGCAAAAAATTTTCTCGTAGATTTGCCACTTTAATCTTATAAACTGTATTCTCAAAATAGCATTTCGTATGTTTTTTTTTACACATGGGTTGAAATTTGGAATTTGCAAGTATTTCAATGAGTGCCCTATTAAGGGTTAAAGTGGTGTCGGAGCTGGTGTAGTGTAATGTGTTGCTGTAGGCTAATCAGTCAGTAAACAGTAGAAGAAGAGAATGAGCAAGAGAGAATTTTTTTTTTTTTTTTTCAAAAGAGGTTGCTAATCAGGAATTAAATTCAATTGGTCAGCTTATAATTGTTCTTTCATGTCATTTCATCTTTCAAACAGACGATCAGTCATGAGTTAAATGTTTGCTATGTCAGAAATTTTTCGCAAAAAAACATTTCCATCTTTCTTTAAGGCATTAACTATTTTTCAAAAAAGACAAAAATTCAAGTAAGCGTATAAACTTTTATGCGCATTTTGGAGGAAAAACAATCCGCTTTAATTTTTGATGTTTCCATCAACCTTTTGTCATGCGAATCTTCAAAATGCCAATCGAAATTTGTTGATGGAAACACATTTCCAAATATCCAACAGTCCAACAGGTGTCGACACTGACAGTTAAAAAAAAACAAAACCCGGTCCTGTCTATCTCAATACAAAATGAGACGACTACTCACTTGATTTATTACCTCAGAAAAAATGCCTGTGGCAACATTATGGTCTGAATTGCTGATTTCAAGTCTTCATCAATACAGTATGATGTTAATTGTGTAAATAATGGTCCTATTTAGAAAAAGATAGAAGATAATGCAAGGTATGGTTTGAGCCGTGGCTACCAAGTGGATGACAGATCGCTAACAGTGACAATGACCAGGGTTCTCAGGCAGATCCTCCCCTCACTCATCCCCAGTCCAAATATGGGTTCTTCCGGTTTAAAAAACCAAGATGGTGACTAACATAACACCGATCCCAATGCTTCAAACAGTGGTTTTACCTTTAACCCTGTACTAGAAAGACTGACCATAATACGCTCCCCTGTCCATCTGTGATGGTTTTAACGTGAAGCGTTTCAGAAGGTGAAAGTGTGTCACACACCAAAAGCTGTCAACCCTGCATTACATACATGTAGCTCTATGTTAGAAATCTTGGTTACAGATGTTACATTTCCCCAAAATTTCAGATCCCATTCCTGCTGGAACATGAACAATTGAACATTAACTTTTTGGTTAGTTTTCATACCTATAAGTGCTGCTGTACTTTGTTATAGTTATTCCTCCGGCTGCAATGATGACTGATGAGCAGACTGGACTTTGAGGGGCTTAAAAAGACAGGCGCAACAACAGAGCAGCTCAGAGACAGAGGCTGGATAGAAGTACAGTAGCCACAGGCATTTGAGAAAAATGAAATGTTTTTTGTACATTAGAACTTTAGAACCTGAAAATATGGTCCCTTGATCTGCCTTCAACCAGGAGGAGGGTCAGTTAGAAGTAGCATTTAGCTGGGCATCCCTATGTTCCCTGGGTCCTATGTTCCCCATTTTTCCCAAAAAGGGTCCTATGTTATATATACATACTAGGAAGCATAGGATCCTTTTTCTGAAAAAAAAAAGGTCCTATGTTCCCCACCTATTTGCATATGCGCGTCAAACAGCCCGTAGGCCTACATAGGCCTATTTGCCATGGAATTTGGTCATAATGGTGGAAAAAGTAACAGACTGGGGAACATAGGACCCTTTTTGGGGAAAGCGTGGAGAAAGGGTCCTATGTTCCCCAGTCTCATACAAAGAGGGGAACATAGGACACGGACATATAGACACGCTCCCCATTAGCTGCTAATGCTAATGTAACCCGGCCCGTGTGGGATGAGCCTCTCCACACCCTGAAACTCTGCGTTGTGTTGTTTGTGATGATGTCGGGCGGAGGAGGGACCAATCGGACACGGGTGGCTGTTATATTGGCAGCTCGGACTGCATCATGCTTCATTCCTCACAACGGCTGGCAGCTCAAAGTTAAACAGTACAAGTTAACACTCATGTGAGACAACAGAAAGTCTAAAGGCGGGCTCACAGGCTACACAACAGATACCTTTGAGCTAGCGCTGTATACACATATAAATGGACATAATAAAAACTCATCAGACAGTGCACATATCTCCTAACATTACATCGTTAAACACGACAGTCTAACAAGACACACGAACAGCCGTTACTATATCAGAATACTTGATATTAATCAACAATACACTGAACAAAAATGGCGCCAAACAGAGAACACGAAACACGGTGTCCCGCAAGGGACAAAAAGCGAAACCACCCCAGGCACCAGACACCAGAGCACCATCCCCTGACCTACTAGCAACTAGCAACTACCTCACACTCACATCAGAGGAGAATCACTGGTCTCAAATCCTTCCTGGAGTTAGTTCACCTCAACACCTCCATGTAATATCCAAGGTTGTCTTTGCAAACTTTTGTAAAGAGTTTTCTTTGTTTTTTGTTCCAAATGAATGCTAATGGATAAAACAATCTTCTGTTAGCAAAATTAGGCTAAAAAAGAAGTGCTCAATAATGGCAAGAGCTGACATTTAAAAATAAAGAGAAGAAAATAAATATACAAAAAAATACTCAAGGTAAAAAAGCAAGAAAGCGGCTTTCATGAGACAGCCTAGGAAAGCATTGAGTCAGAGCGGTAATGAGTAAGTGAAATAGGCAGCGGGGGAAAAATAGACTTGCTGAAGTCGAGTTAAGTGAAAAAAGTCGACACATCGGGAGCGAAACAGAGAGGAAGAGATATTGGATCAGGCAAATATTGAGCAAGAGCAACAGCAGAGACAAAGCGAGGAGGTGAGAAAGAGATCAGCAGAGTGAGAAGACGAAAAGCATAATGACAACAGTAGATGTGTTCACGCTCTCGCTGCCTGTTCCTGTTCCCTCCGGATGCGGCTGCCTGCCCACGAGCACTTTGCGGCTGGTGGAGGGGCCAGAGCAGGAGGCCCGGGACACAGCATTTGGTCATTTCACAGAGCGCTGCAGCCCACCAAAACAATGTTGAAGCAATCAGAGCTAATTGCGCGCTAATGGCTCCCTTTCCACTTTCCTTCTGTAATTGGCTGGTGCCATCTGCGCACGCACACACATGGTACACACTTGAATGCATCCTACATACACACACGGCTCCCATTTTTGGAGCGCAAGCGTCCACAACAGGCATACAATTAAACTCTCCAAATAACATACAGGTTTAGAAATTGTGAAAATGATCGTATAGTTCAGCCAAATAGAGGAGGAGAGGTTCTCCAACAGTGTGCTCAGTCACCCAAGGGTGTAGTTACAGTTTGCACTGCTGATGAAACCTTTAGCATGTTTGCATTGATTTTTTGCCTTCTGAGCCAAGCAATTAAAATAACAGTATGATTATTTTGTGCAATAATCGTATTCAGTTAACAGGAGGAGACAGTTTGTGACTTGAACGCGAGCCTGTGATTGCAGCCACTGACTGGTCGCCTTATCACACGCTCCATTCTGCCTCTCCTCTCTCCCACCTGGCACGTGAAGGCGCATCATTCTCAGGAATAGCTTGTCATTGGTGTCATCTCTGCAGCACCTTTTCCATGCATCAGGTTCCTTCCCTGCAGTTCTTTGTTATCACTTAGCAGGAAATCTTTTTCGGCTGCGCAGTGTGGAAACCATCACTGCAGGCAAAAGGTGAAATGGGTACAGCGGGGGGAAAAGTGCTTTAAGTGCAGCGGTTGCCATGGAAACCACCTTTACCCAGGTTCTCCTCGTTCGCTCACCTTCCAGGATCTCGAACGGCTCGCTCGGCTTAATTGACAGCTGCGGAAACACACACAAGCTCGCATGCACGCAAACAACAGTCCTGGAAAAATGATTAAATCCATTGCCCACCTGCTTGTTTACACTCTGGCAACCGATTCCTCTCTGTTTCCTGTTTACTGAGACATCGTCCGTGCTACCATCTGTCCGTTTTCTCCTGTTTGCAGTCAAAACATAATTTGTTCAGAACAGGTAGCGCACTTTTCTTTTGCATAACTGTTTCCCACAACAATGGGATGCTTTGTTTTTTCCGTCTTGCACACAGTGAGCAGACTGTTAACTGCAACTCTGTCCACACAGTGAAGCTTTTCTCCTGTTTGACTGTGCTCTACCACTTTCCACTTGTTTACCAGCGAATACTCATGTGTATTTGTCTCTGTTTAAATATGTGTGTGAGTGTGTGTCCAGAGCTAAACACAAGCGCATTAAAGGTGATGACACCACCTTGAAGAAAGCCCGAGGCACCCTGTGAACTGGACCAACTATAACTAGGAGAAACACACACAAGAAAGCACACCCTCAGTTCACACACACACACACACACACACACACACACAGATGCTGGGAAAGATCTAAAACTTAGTGTGTAGGTCTCTCTTGTTTGAACACCCACATTTGGATTTCTTCCCAAACACGAAGTTTGATTCTAACAACACAAAAGCACATTCGTCTGAGCTGACGCAAAGACATGCAAGATAACTGAATTCATAACACTTCACACTTGTCAGCTCAGTAAAACAAAGTGTCCAGATGCAAGCTCAGAGTAATGACACTCTGTCAGAGCGGTGCTAAGATACCCAGCTTTGAAGCGTTTTCACATCCCATATGGCAAAACTGAAAATAGCCTTTTTAATTTAAAACCTTCCCTAACATGTTGAATATAGTCTCAAGTCAAACTTTAAGCCTCTGTCTTCTGTTTGAAATAAGTCTTGAAGTGAGATGCTCCCAGGGTCCTACATTCCCAAGTTCAATGTTCTTTTAACACAAACGACCTATCTCACTGTGAAGTTTGACCAATTTTAAGTTAAAATATTTCATATTATCTAGTAAACCCAAACCTCTTACCTAGTCTTAACCTCTCTGAAGAGTTTGACTGGCACCTTTTCTTAATCTTAACTTCTCTGGAAATCACACATGCACCAACTTCTATTGATTTTCTAACTCTAAAAATGTTTAGTAATTGTTTTCCTCCCTTTTGCATCTTTTGTTTTTCAGTTTCCTCTTTTAATTGGCTTTAATTATTTTTATAATTTGATATTTAGGGCTGAGTCAGAGCCACAATATCACAACCGTATCCTAACTCTAGCCCATGACATAACAAGTGAATAGAGAACTGGGGAACATCTTTATGATGTTGCCATTATGTGCTGAATAAGCCGGAGGACATTGAAAAACATAGGACCCTAGAAACCAAGAACCTTTAGAACATCTCACCTAGGAAACATGGGACCTTGGAATTAAAAGACACTGAAAAACATAGGACCTCAGGAACATAGGAATGACCGATATGATTTTCCCAAAAAAACATGTTTTATTTGTAGAATAGAGTTACGTCTGTAGTCTAAAATTATTCTCTCAGTCAAACTGTTGTTAGATGAGGTGAGGTGTTATGTTAACACGGTTTATTTGTACTCATTACATCATTTAACTCTCAAATGGTTTAGTTGTAACATTTCACAGGAAGCAGTGAGCAAAACTCGTGTTTTGGCACAGCACTGCTGACTGGAACCTTGTTTTTGGTTCAATATGCTGATTTGTGGTGAATATTAAGACTTTGTGTCTTTGACTATTTATATATATGTGTGTGTGTGTGTGTGTGTGTGTGTGTGTGTGTGTGTGTGCAGTAGAGTTCTTTTTTTACATGCCACAGTGTTCTGCACCTCATCCCTGAGTGTGACAGGAGCAGATGTTAAACCCAGCACCGGCCGCAGGGCTTAGAACACAATTCCCATCAAACAAAACTATTTCCCCCTCTGGACGGTGGCTCTGCAGGCCGGTTCAGCTCTGTATCCAGCGTTACTTCTCTTTGTTCATCATAAATCCTCTGCTGATGCCAGAGGGGGGAAAAAAGAGGCAAATGTCAACCCCCAAGCAGGGACATAAAGTTCCACTTGCACTTGTGCGACACCGACATTTCAATAAGCTGATTTTTTTTTTTTGTCTTTGTTGTGTTCCTGATGCCTGTTGGCTGATAGGGCTTGTAGAACCTGATAATGTAATAAATTCCTGATAATGTAATAACCTTGATAATGTAATAAAAATCTGCACTTGAGTCCATTGAAAATGTAATAAAATCGGATAATGTAATAACTTCCCAATAATATAATACAGTGCATTTCCCAATAATGTAATACACTTTTTTTTTTTTTACCAATAATGTAATAAAGTATAACATTAATGGGAGGTTATTACATTATCAGGTTAGCCTTCATTTCGCAAGTCCTAATAATGTAATAATTCCCCAATATTGTAATAATTTAACAGCAGACCACCCATTACTTGGGTTCAAGTGGTGATACTGTGTAGGCAACTCTAGCTCAAGAGCCCTAGCGCCACCAACAGGTCAAAGTTGAATGTTTATTAACTTTTGACCCGTTCATCCATTTTTCACAAAGGATGTATCACTGGAACCCTTGGGCCAATCCGAGCTCAATGCATCCTCAATGGGGTTTTTCAGGCATATTGGATTTCCCCCCATCTTTGATTTGATCAAAAACCCTTTAAAAGGCCTCTCTTATCACAAATTTTGCCTAACCTTCTCTAAACTTGGCCCAGATGACCTTCAGACCATGACACACAAATGCATTCAACATCTTTTTGAAATTCAAAGGCACTTGGCTGTGACAGCCAATCAAACTTGATGGTGAGGTCGCCAAACAGGAAGTAAGCCCATTTCCCAGTAACCCTTTAGCATATCTTAACCAAACTTGGTACATATGACAACCTCCCATTAATGTTATACTTTATTACATCATTGGTAAAAAAGTGTATTACATTATTGGGAAATGCACTTTATTACATTATCGGGAAGTTATTACATTATCAGGTTTTATTACATTTTCAATGGACTCAAGTGCAGATTTTTATTACATTATCTGGGTTATTACATTATCAGGTTCTACCGGGCTGTCTCTACATATAGGTCGCTGTATGGTTTTTGATGGACAGATGCCAGGGATGATGGGTAAATTGAGCAGCTAGGATTAGGAAAAGCCAGACAGGTGTGTTGTTGGAGTGTGTGAGGGAGAAAAGTTCTCCTTTCAGCGTGTGTGCTCACCCAAACGTGTCCGACACAAACTCTCCTCTCATCTGTTCCTAAGAGGCGCACTTTGTTCTTTTCCATTACTTTCCTAACCTCGTCCATGTACAGCCGCTGTAACCCCTGCGTGCCAGTTTGAAGGAAACAGCAGGCCGGGGTTTTGAACTAGCAACCCTGCTGCCGCTGGGGGGGAGCATTACCCTCAGTGGCATGCAGGTCCAGACCTCTTGGCAGAGTGTTCTGACGGAGAGCAAACACATGTAACCAGTGGGAGTCGGCCCATCTGTCTCTGTCTCTGCCTCGCGGCACGCACACACGTTCACGCACACAATTCCTCAGGAAAGTGAGACATGAGCCTGCGTTGGCAGTGACAAACGAACTGCACGGCGAGGGAAAACCAGTTAGAAGATGAAGTGACCAATAGATCAGACAACTGAGACTCTCCCCTCCTCACTGCCTCACTCTCCCTCTCTGTTGTACTGCTTTCTCTCACTCCCTCACCCTACTAACAGGAGCTTGGTAAAAAAAAAAAAAAACTTTTAAAGGGTCACTTAACTCAATTGACCCTTTTTCTAACAACCTGTCCTTACTGCCCATATGATATCTTGAAAATAAAGTCAGCATTTTTTGTGCATTTGGGTCTTCCTCAAGGCCTCTTTTGTTTTGGTGTTGCATCAGCAGTGTTGTGGGCCTTGTACCGGACCATTGTGGCGAAGAGGGAGCTCTCAATTAAACCAACTGCGAAACCAGCACCAGCCCAGCAGAAGAACTAGGTTAGCTTTGGTCGAAATGGGGTACTAAAAACGGGAGCGTGTCTATGTTCCCCGGTCTGTTACTTTTCCACCATTACTGCCAAATTCCATGGCAAATAGGCCTATGTAGGCCTACGGTCTGTTTGACGCGCATATGCAAATAGGCCTTGATGAGGAAAGATTAAGTCAGGGATGGCAAACCTGCAGGTCTCCAGCTGCATGCGGCTCTTTGGCTGCTCTGTTAATTATAACACTTTTCCCTAACCCTAACCCTAACCTTAACCCTAACCCTAACCAGAAAGTTTAAATTTAAATTTTGGGCTGATTGAGCTAAGGTGGACCATGCGACGATAGGCTTGCTGGCCATGCTGAGAGTCTACTGTAAAGATTGATAGATTGTAGGGAACATATTTGCTCCCCAGTATGTATTGCTGCAGGGGAACATAGGACCCTTTTTGGGAAAAATGGGGAATATAGGACCCGGGGAACATAGGGATGACCCCCTAGAAACATGTTCCTATCTCTGGTAAACCCTACAATGTGGTGCTTTGGCATGGTTCTTTGTGGAGAAACTCCGTTTTACAAATCCATCAATTAAATCAACTAATAATTCGTCAAGCCATAGACCATAGGTGAAGGTCCAAACTTAAATGGACTGCTAAATTGAGAGCTTTGCCTTCCGGCTCAGCTCCCTCTTCACCACAATGGTCCGGTACAATGCCCGCAACACTGCTGATGCAGCACCAAAACAAAAGAGGCCTTGAGGAAGACCCAGAACACACTGGAGATTATATATTTTGTCTGACCTGTGAACCCCTTTGCATCCGGCAACATTTGGCATTCCTGGCGAGGCCGCCTGCCTCTGCAACCCTAACCCTGGATAAGCAAAAGACTATGAATAGGCAGATAGATAACTGTATTTATAAAGTAACAGCTGTCTCTTGGGTCAAATGTGAGATTAATCCATTCACACTGACCGCCTCCATACTTGAACTTCGTCCCCTTTTGCATTACTTTACTTTGCTTCACTTTTCATAGCAATAAGTGCAAACAACGTATCAAGCTATAAAACAACATATTTTCTAAGGGTTTGAGAGCCATTCCAGGGGTTGTCATGGGTAAAATTATTATTGTAGATTAATTGTATGACCATTGAAATATCCATGTAACCTGGGTTTCTATGAAATCAGACATCTGACTTCCTTTAACGTACATGTATACTGGGGTTGACATAGGTTACATATCTGGGATGGGAAATTAGCTTTTTTACTTCCAGAACAGTTTTGTTGGGCAGTGAGCCTTTTTACTAGAAGAAGTCAGTCAGTCAAAGGTGAATCAGCATAATAAGTATCAAATTCAGACAGCTTCAATTTAAAAAATTGTTCACACTTTGTAATAGTTGCTGAATTCATCAAAAACTGACAGAAAAATGAGTGTGAATAGTCCAAACCAGGGATGGGCAACTGGAGGCCCGGGGGCCGCATACGGCCCGCACCCTCTCTTGAAGTGGCCCTCAGTACAACTACATGCATTTTAGCATGAAATCTTAAGAGTGCAGTGTAAAAATGCACAAAATTACTTCTTGCAATTAATGTTGGTCTGCTGTTAGTGGTTATTTTTCATTTGCTTCAAACCTTTTGTATTCCTATTTATGCTGTTATACATGCATTTGAGCATGAAATATGTTAAGTTACTGCACTGATAACATATTTAAAATTGCAGTTTCATCATATCTGGTTAAGTGCATGGTCCAATATGTGGTCCTGTGGTAGTGTCCATGAAAAATTGTGGCCCCCTCCAGCATTTAAGTTGTCCATCTCTGGTCTAAACTGTTGAATGTATTGTCTGCCTTCTTCAGATATTTTGTACCTAAATGTACCTGGCAAGTTGTAATTTAGATCTCTACATGTGTTTTTTTATAAATATATAGGCCTGCACCGTAGGCTTTGATCAAAGAAGATATTTTCCAGCATGGTTGTTCACCTTTTGTCTGGATGATTCATTCTGGAGCGTTTCATTTCTATCCAAGCCTTGAAAAAAACTCCAACTGACAATTATCTGACATCTTTTAAAACCACAGAAACATATTTTTTCTATAGCGAAACCACAGACTCAACAGAACATACTGTGACTAGTCTTTATTGGGTAATTTCTTCGATATGAAGTATTTCCACTGTCATTTTTCAATGCTGGGAACAGCACAAAAGAATTTCTGTTCATCATATTCAATCCATACACATGGTGAGATCTTTATGGTGATACGGATGGAATGATAGGTGTGAGTGTACGTGACAGAGAGAGAGAGAAAGCGAGACAAAAAGAGAGGGACAGATTGTGAATGTGTGAGGAAAAGGCGGCGACAGGTTTCACCTAAAGCAGGCTTCATTACCATGCATCTGTCAGAGCGCAGACGGAGGTCTTGTTGCCAATGGCAATGTGGAAGGGAGTTAAAGAGCATCAGCATCTTTTTCTCTCGCCTCCCCCTGCCCCCCACCCCCACCGCCACCATCTCTCCTACTCCCTCTGTCTGTCGCCGCTGTCTCTCCTCCTCTCTCGCTTTCTGAGCGAGAGCAGTTAAACACATCAGCATGTCTGTCATCGCTCCGGCCTCGTCGTCTGCTGACGCCGACACGTGCAGACAAGAAAAGTCCATTATCGCTTCCTTCAGTGTGACTATTTATCTCTCTCACCATCTCACCCTGTCACTTTTAAACCCACCCACCTACCCCACCCCCATGCAACCACAACCACAAACACGCACACAAACACACACACACACACACACACACACACACACACCACTCAACTAGGACTGTAACGGGAAAACATTGCATCACTTGTCTTTCTGTCTCTCAGTGAGAGATGCTGAGCACCCTGCTTTTCCAAAGGAGTGTGTATGTAAACATATGGTGTGTATGTGCATGTGTATATGTGTGTGATGTTGTGGGGACTCTCCTTTCTTATGGGGACAAAATACATATACAAAGTCCCCAGAAAATAAATAATAGAAAATTTAATTGTAAAGATGGGATTTAACGTTAGGTTAAGGTTAGGGAAAGTCTGCAGGAAATCAATGTAAGTCAATGTAATGTCCTCTAAAGTGTGTGTGTGTGTGTGTGTGTGTGTGTGTGTGTGTGTGTGTGTGTGTGTGTGTGTGTGTGTGTGTGTGTGTGTGTGTGTGGGTTCTTGTACTTCCTACATAGTGAGGACCAGAACACGTTTTTAACCAACAGAGTGAGGGCATTTTTGCAAAGTGAGGACATTTCAGTCGGTCCTCTCTTCTTTTAAGGTTTTTTTGAGATTTCAGATTTTGTTTTAAGGGTTAAGGTTACACGATAGTGATAATTAACTAAAACTGTATTTTGAGGTTACAAAACTACTATAACCATTATAACTAAAATGATAGTGAAAATGTCCTTTGTAATGAAGATGGATAAGACAAAGGAAAAAAAGATCAAATTTACTAAAATAAATAAATAAATAAAACTAGCAAACTCACTCTCAAAACTCATTAAAACTAACTGAATTTGAAAACAGAAATTCACAACAAAATAAAAACTAAAACTAATGAAAAATCCAAAACTATTATAACCTTGCAAGGGAATTCACTATTACAATGAGGGCCCTCACAAAGATAGAAGTACAAGAATGTGTGTGTGTGTGTGTGTGTGTGTGTGTGCACGCGTGCGTATGTGTGTGTGTGTGTGTGTGTGTGTGTGGTTTCTGGGGACAAATCTCAAATGTGTGGGTGTAAACTGAGTGAATAAAGCGCCCCCTTCCCCCAGCAACTATCCATGTGTTCTTTTCACAAGACATTTAACCCCAAACTGGCCCAGTGGGGACACTCAGAGACCAACAGCCCAGTCAGAAGGTATTGCTTTCAAGGAGCATGCTCGGTTGTGCTTCCCTGGACAGAGAGTGTTCCACTACAAATTACAGGCTACATGCCCTGAAACTTACTTTATTAAATTGCATGAGATTACTCCAATTAAGTATTGTATTATAATGACTGTGTATTACTTCTGGAATAGTTCAAAACAGTCTTGCTAAGCTATTTTGTCAGGGTCCTATATTTGCTGAAACATTCCTGATGTGTCCTGGCTGTCCATCTTCTCTGCCAGTGTTGTGTGGCAGGTGCAGTGGGGGTGCACAAATTGTCCCCATAAAAATCTGTTTATGGGAAATGCATGTCTCATATTAATTTTTTAGAGAAAATAAAACTAGAGGAAGAAGAGGAATTGAAGAAAAACTAGACAGGAACTCAGTGCAGACCTCCGCCAAGGCCGTGTCCTGTCTCACAATGTAAGTGTAAAAGTGAAAAATTATTTGTGTATCTTTCTCCTAATTTCAATCATCTCCAAAATTGAATACGTTTTTTCTTGAAGTCTTTTCTTCCTTTCTCCTTTCACCAAGTTTCACTTCAAAAGTGTTTCTATACTCCTGCTGACCAATTGACAGACAAACTAAATGAAACATACCAAAACATAACCTTCTTGCCAGAGGTACAACCCAGTCAACAGAATAAATGTGGGTGGATAAATTTCATTTTTGAATGAAAAAAATGAGCATTTTAAACATTTCAAAAACTCTGGTTAGGGTCATTCCAGACATAACTTTCAATAATGGGACACAAACACCGCTTTCCCGGTTTGAAGTCCATATTAGAATACAGACCTGAAACTTTTTCATCTCACACACACACACATACATAAGGTAAATTAAGGCTCTTGCAAAAAAAAGCATTGAAGCATTTCCTTTGTGAGAGACTTCACCACATGAACCAAGTCAGGTGAGTTGTAAATGAGCAGCTTTTTCATTTCCCTCTCATTGCTATGCAGATGTCGATCTTCAAGCCTTCAGACCTTGAAACAAAATTCACTGCTTTGTACTTTTAAGACTGAATACCTTTGAAAAAAGGCAGCTCAGGTCTATTTCAGTTTTCCAGAGTTTTTCCCTGGACAGTTTGGACTTTGGCTATCAATCAAACTGCGTCAGAGCAAAGCTCTCGCCTGCTGCAACCCTCATTTTAACTACAAAAACTTGCTTTAATGGCAGAGCCGGCCCTATTTTAGCTGCTGTCATCTCTTCAAACACCCCCCCGCCTCCCACCAACCGCTTTGTAGTGTTGAGGTGAGAGCAGCGCGTGTCTAAGTGGGATGGTTGACTGGTCAGGCAGGACGAAGTGTCGGGGAAAAGGCCCATCCTATCAGGTAGAACCTCCATCAGCGCTGAAGGGACCTCCCTGCTTTCAAGCCTGTAGCATGCTGACAGAAAGCTTTAAGGAGCTCTTTTAAAGTGCAAGGCTATCTGCTGAAGCTGAGATAGAGAGAGACTTTCACATACACATGCACAGTCTGTCACGAGTCCAAATGTACAGCGATGTACTAAAGTGAGTGGAGCTGAGCCTGTGTAGGAGTGAGGTGAAGAAAGGTGAGATTGGAAGTTATGCAGAAGGAGGAAGCAGGAAACAGAAACCAGAGGGATATTTCTGTGAATCTTTGAGCAATAAAGCAACAGGAGGAGAGATACAGCTGAGGAACACCATGTATTCATCCCACCTGTAGCATTTTATGCTGTGTTCCCACCAGATACAACAGACAGGTGCCAGGAGTGATGCAAATCATAAAATGTAAATGATGTGAATCCAGACACGACGACTTTGGTTTTCCAACATATTTTGTGTATCTATTTCTATTGTTTTCATAACAGAAAAATATATACAAATTAGTGATAATTGGTCGAGCTACACAGAACAATACATGTTTTGTTTTTTTTGACATGAGACAAACAAAATAAGGGTATAACATAAATGGCACAGCAACAGAATAGCACTAATTCAATTTTTAGACATTAAATCAAGAAAAGGTTGCCATATTTTGGAAAAAATATCCTCTTTAGTAGATATGGTGTACATGATTTTCTCCAAGTGTTATACATTTCCCAGCTCTCTCAACCACATTTCAAATGTAGGAGCCTTTTCAGATTTCCAAGACTGTAGAATTAGCTTTCTGGCTAACAATGTTGAAAGGGAGATAGCCTTAGCTTCATAACTACTTTTTACACTATCTGGATTAGCCACTCCAAACTTTCCAACATATTTTGGACAACGTATTAATATGATGTAGTGCCATCGTTTTTTACACTGGCACATTTACATGAATAATATGAACAAATGCAAATGTGATTTTTTTGGGCGTACTTGCAATGCAAAGTGTGCAAAGTTTGCAATGCAAATGCAAAGTGAAGATTTGCTTTGCGTCTGGTGTGAACACAGCAAGAGATTACTGTACTAAATATCATGTGGGTGATTTTAATATTCCTGGGGTCCTCATTGTAAGAGATTGGTGAGAGTTATCTTCGCAGTTCAAAATGCAAAAAAAGCAAAACAGTTTAATTGATTCAAAATGTTTGAATGATATAAATTGTGTAGATACTGGAGATGTCTAAAGTCAATAAACTGCTTATTGACACACTTTAGGGCCTAGGATTCAGTGGGTATAAATATGGCTAGCCAGGGTTTTCCCTACCAATATAAGGCTTATAGGTGCAGCACCCAACACCCCTCATTTATCAAACGAGCGCAGAAACGGGCGTATATATTTCGTCTTACAACAGGGTTAACCTGTGATTTATCAAATGATCGTATCTCTCCAATCACAGAGTAAGAATGATCGGCTGTTGATAAATGTGGCAGCTGAAAAAAAGCGTCATTTAAATACCACGCCCTAATATATAGAGAGTTTACGACACAGAAGGGCACAATACAGCCCAAAAGAGTATTTTTCCCCCTAAAGTCAATTTTATTAGCAAAGTGCACCGTTGCAAATAACAACAGGAGCAAAATAGACATATTACAGAAATACAGCGACAGAGGTTTATGAAATAAAAGTACTTATAAACTATAGCACTTCACAGCATTTTGGTTGAAGGAGGTAAACAATGTTTTAAAGTAAGTTTTAATTCCAAAAGAAGAGGAATTTCTCAGAGGCAGACAGAAACTCTGACGTCCAACAGCTGCAACACAACAAACTGGTTTTGTTTGGTAGCATAAAAAGTGAAAATGAAGTAAATCATTCAGGTTCGAGTAATTAATTTATACATCGTGATAAATAAAGCCTAATAATCCATATAATATCCGAATATTGCTATTATTATGATGGAGAGATATTATTCACATCTTTACATTTACTAAGAATGATGTCCTAGTGAGAGGAGCGTGTGGCAGCGCTGATTGGAAATGTTTCTATTCGGGCACCATCGGTGGTAAAGGAGACGCTGATAACTGGATAATGGTAAACAGCAGCAGACAACAACATTTAATATCCTTGGCTAGTATTCTGGTTAGAGAATTTCACGGTCGCAGGGTGTATTTATTTTGAATCATATTTTGAGTGATAAATAATATAGCCTTTACATTCTTTAGTTTGTAACCATTAAAGACAAAACACCACAGAGTTTTATCAGCTCCAGGCATCGATACAATGGTCTAAGATCAATTCTCTGACTAAGGCTACGTTTACACGAGGGCGGTCTGAACAGAAGACGCAAAAGTGGCGTCGCGTCTTCACTATTTATTCCTCGTTTAGACGAGCATTTTCGGGAGGAAATCTGCGTGCATAGGGTGACGCAAAAGTGTGTGAAATTCGATTGTATGCATGCCAGGCGGCATCACTTAAATCGATAAGAGCATCTTTGGGCATGCAGAAGTTTTCACGCCACACGAATTGCTGCATCCTAAATGTGATGGAGGTAATTCCAGATCCTTCTCTGTTCACTAATACTATTTCTACATATCCTGTACATTTGGTGGAAAGACTCCTGTACGTTTATTAGAGCTGCCAGAGCAGCTTGAAGGTCCGACGCATGGAAATAATCCCACGTTTGTTTATTTTCCTGTACTGGAGCATGTATGTGACGTAAACACATACGTGACGTGAGCAGATCTGAGCAGAGTTTTGCATCTTGTCAGTGTAGACGGACACGATACGGCGGACCGTATTTAACTTTTCCACTTTGAAAGGTGGTTTCAGATTTTTGCGTCTTTAAGCCCCAAAAACGCCGTCACCGTCTAAACGAAAGGCACTTCCGATAAAATATTTTGTCGTTTTTACCCGCGAGCGTCCTTGTGTGAACGGGGCCTCAGACGTGTGGACTTCACGCTGACCCAAATTTGCGTATACAAGCTGAGAGCAGACTGAGATCTGATCGTACCCTCCGCTCACGTCCACATTGATAAATGCAGAGCCTTGAGCAGAAATGATCGTACGCCCACTTTACGCTCACTTTCTGGCGTACGCTTGTTTGATAAATGAGGGCCAACATGTTTTGGGCACCGCCTAAGCCGAAGCTTTTCCCAGATCTAATGGTTGTAGTTGCTCTCTTACTCTTTTAAAATCCTAGGGAAAACACTGGATAAGATATAGATGAGTGATTTCAACATAACTGATGCAGGGAGATATGATATAGAACATAAAACTAATCAAAAGGCTTCTTTCATGTGTCATATTAGGAGGATAATCAGCCGGGGAACATAGGACCCTGGGAATATAGATATGCTCACATCTTAGAGTTCAATATTAAACATTTCTCACTTGTTGCTTTAATGTTGGCTTTGTTCAATGCCGCCAAGTCCTTGCTAGATTATCAAGAGACAGTTTCTTTAGTGGAAAACATTCCTCTTTGGCTTCATGTCTATAATAAAAACCCCTGTAAGGACTTACTCTTCTCTGGTGAATATCCGTGCTGTAAATATACCCTGAAGGAAGCACCGCTGTGTCATCCCTGCCATCGAGGCAGATGACGCACCCCATGTTGTGTTCCTCAACCAACATTTACTCCCGAATTTATCTACATCTCCAGACCCAGCTGCAGACCGCTGATTGGTTTTGCTTGAGTAATGAGCACAATTGACAGAAAGTACAATTTAATTACGAGCCGCGAACAGCAACGCTGAGATGGAAGATACTGGAACAGGACGGGGATGGCGATTAATGGAACAACGTCTTCCCACTGTTCCATCATTGCAATCTGATTTATTAATTACCCATGGCGGTGGGCTTTTTTTTCTCTCTCAAGTCATGCAAATTGGAAAAAGAGACACATACACACTCACGAAGAAAGGCAACATTTGATATCACGGGGAGGCTCGTCTTCCCTCTGTGTGATGTCAAGCTACATGACTCACAGGAGGTTTATTTGAATGAGCACTTCAAATAAGGAATGATTGACAGTTTAGTACAATCAAAACACACATACTCTACCAAACAGGGCTGACCTCAAATACACCAATGATTGGATTTTTTTTTTTTTTTTTTTGGTGGAGAGGTCAAGGTTGGTCGAGTGATTAAATGCTGCCAGTTTTCTGCTGCTGTTATGGCAGGTAGTGACATCACAGCCATGAGACAGTCAGAGGGATATAAAAAAAAAATGAAATCCCACTTTAATATCCAGCTGCTGGATGCCTCTGGCAGGGATTAGGACCAGATTACGCTCGAGTGCTCCATGCATCCTCTGTGGTGTACTGTATATCCACAAACACAATTACTCAGACAGACAGGCACACAGAAAGTGGCACACAGACGGATGCAGCATTAGAGAGGTACACTTTCAGGTTCACTTTCCTTGTTGCTGTCTGTCTTTTTTTGTTCAAACAAAGCTGTGCTGTTTTAAAGACAGGCAGACATAAAAAAGCTTTATAAACACAGACACATACATGTCTACTTAGACACATATTTTGTACAATCCTAATGCTTCAACATTGTAGCTGCATATGCACTGCAAAAAAGGGTTGTCTAAAAACAAGATAAAAACACTAAATCTGAGGGAAATTATCTTGCTGCATGCACAGATAGTTTCCCTTGACAAGATTTTTTTAAATTAACATTATTAAATCTAAAAATAAGTATGTTGTACACCTAAAATAAGACATTAACTCTTAAAACAAGATGAATTAAAGCTGCAAGCAGCGATGAACTGGCCCGAGCAGAGTGCACTGCAAATTATTTGTTTCTTACCCAGATAAAAAAACCTTTAGATTTAGAAGTGTTAAATAAATTACCTTGTTTTAAGAGTTCATTTCTTATTTTAAGTGTTCAACATGCTTATTTCTAGATTAAACACCCTTAATTTAAGAATCTTGTCAAGTGAAATTATCTGTCCGTGCAGCAAGATCATTTCCCTCAGATTTAGTGTTTTTATGTTGTTTTTAGACACCACCTTTTTTGCAGTGTGCACACAAATCTCCAACAAACCCACCAGGTGTTGAAAATAAAATGTATGGGTTGTTTCCAATGGTAGTGAAATTAACAGACATGGTTGGATGGGATGTTTCTTTAAATTACAAATAAGTGACTCCTTTAAGACTTTTTGCTGCACATTTTGAAGGCCTAAAAGCATAGTACACATTGGCAATGAATCATCAACAAAGTGCTTCTTGTGGGTGCCAAGTTGTGCAGAGAGCATTGTTTAAAATTTCAAAAGGCAAGTGCAGAGCATGGAGGCATTCTTTTCGAACGCATTTGTATCACTGCCACCTGCTCATGCTAGCAGCTACAATGTAGTAAACCAGCCTGTCAACTACTCTCTGTGTGGGGAAAGGAAATCCATGCATCTGTTGGTTTAGCCAACTTCATTTGTGTAGTGTACAAAATGAAAGGTGGTAAAAACAAAGGGATACATTAGAAAAAGGAGATGAATGTTACAAATCTGTGCAGCTAAGAAGAAATCCTAGGGGCTTACTTAAACTCACTATAACCAACAAATGATGAAAGAGGTAAGACGAAATTAAAATGAATACAAAATTAGCCAAATATTAGTATGAAAAAAACTAATTATATATTTTTTAAGACAGTGTTATTTGACTTTGGTTATTTGATCATAATTGTAATCAATAAAGAAAAAATATCGATTTTTATTAATTTATTTTTTGCAGTGATAATATTGCCTACAATTTTTAAATTCAACCTTTATGTATATAGGTGATCTTATTGACAAGTGGAGTCTTGTTCTCAAGAGAGACCTGGTGACGACACAAAATACGACACAAAGTTACAGGCAAACAAGTATTTTCCAGTTCTTTTTTGATTACAACTAACTGAAGATTGTTGTACTATCTGTATGGATGTGCTGAAGATTGTTTGTTACGTTACTTAAATTCTTATGCCCAAACAGGCAGTCAACCGGCTGGGGATTGTAAATCTTTGATAGTCCCGTCTGTGATTTGAGCATTTTGTGCATAATTTTGTGTTTGTTAGCTTCTCCATGATGTGGTTCAACAACTAGTTTGGAGTGCTGGTTTTACCTGTTGCTGTGAGTTTTGACAGTTTGTAACTGCTGTCAACACAACCATAGCAGAGAGAGACAGATGTTCGATTCTGCTAGCTAGACTTTCCCTTTTGTACAAGGAGCTGAAAAAACTTGAGTGTAAAGTATTGTTAAAGGGATTAACATTAGCAAGCTAAGGGGATCATCCTTATGTTCCCCGGGTCAAAGTTTTATCATTACTGATTTAACTAACATTCATTGAAAAAGTAACAGACCATGGAACGTAGGACCTGGGGAACATAGACACGCTCCCCAAGCTAAGCTAGCTTGCTTTAACTTTCCAAGTGGAAGCAAGTTACATTAGCTTGCTTGGCTACCCTTTTTAATTAAAGTGTGACAGCAGGACGGGTCCTACCAAATGTTGAAATGTTGTTCAAGATGTCATCTTGAAAATGATAGATAATCAACTCTGTGGGCTGATTGAAAAAGGGGGAAAACTGCTCATATCTTTGTTTTTAAGTCAGTAGTGCACCACTGCAGTTGACAATACGTCCCCTAGCAACAACAGCCAGTCAAAAACTGACTATTTTTTCCCCCAACAACTTCAGTAAAGAAATGAAGTCACTGATCACTCATCTTGCTAATGAAAGGTGTGGTGTGGGATACCAAGTCTCTATGGGTGTGTGTAGGCACAAACCATCACAAGATCACACATTCAAATAAACAGCACCACAAATTTCCCCAAAACCACCCTCACGAGTTCCAACTCTCGCTCTCTTTCTCTCCTGCTGCCTCCACTTCGATGCAAAAGACCTTGATGTCTCTTTGAGTGTTTGCCACGGCACATTTACACGGCAAATCTACCGTGTCATGCCTGTGCCAGCATTTCCAAGTCGACATCATTCATTGGGATGACTCACAAAGCAAGGCCAAAACACAAATGCCTCCGCCATCGAACCCTCCTGGATGAAAGAAAACACGTCTTTATATTAAGAGAAGAAAAGGAACGGAATCGCACTGATTGGCCTCTGTTGACTTCCGACTGGGTCCATTTTGAAGATAAAACCTTGAGCAGTCCATCAAACAGTGGCCTTGTGGCTTGAATATGAGTGAAAATAGTTTCACAGATTGTTGGAAATTAATTGTTGTCTTTAATTACCTTCTTTTATGTCCACCTGAATGTTCCACATGTGGAACAGGCTGGTGAATCCCACAAAAGAAAGAGAATAATTTCAAATCACGCTGAAAGTCATTGTGAGGTGAGATCCACCAACTTCCTTGTTAGCTGGGGAAAAAAAAAAATCACGACCCTCTTTTAGTACTCCCTCATATTCCCCCGAGGTGACAAGAATTCACATCCAGCTGGTGCAAAATCAATGATCACTTGAGTTCACGGTACAAAAAGAGGCGGAACTCATATTTACAGTGATCAAACAGGGTGGCAAACTAGTCCCTGAGGCATGCCATCTTCCACCCACTCATAAAAACCTACCTCGCATGCTCACGCACATACACAAGCTCTGAACCTCTGCAAGTCGGCTAAAGCAACATTTGATTTGAAGTGATGGAAATGGAGGAACGCTAGCTTGTAATCCTGTAAGGGTGACTCCAGCGCGTTTGAAATGGGTCCCAGTGGCGGTGCGGTACTGGCTCCGGGGCATTGGTAAATGAATCTGTCTGCAGTCACACAGCCAAATGAACACGGGGAGCTAAGTAAGAGAGCGGCGGGTGCGGCAGTTCATTTATGAAATGTATTAGGATTTATGAGGCAATGAAGTGTAAAGGTGCTTTATTACTCTCCTACTGCCGTCAGTCCACCAAGATGGAAAGCAGAAATGACACTCTAAATGTTTCAACTCCTGTTTTTCTTTCCTGCTCTCTAATGGCAGGAAACTGGTATAATGAATAGTGTTCTGGAGTCAATTTTGAAAACTTCTGACATTATTTATTTATTTTTATTTTCCCTCATTTTTATTCAGGGAAGATGTATTTCTGCACTTTTAGCCTGTAGCCTATAACTGTGCTATGTGTTTATGGAAATAGTACCCACATGGTGTTCAGGTCACTCCATCACTCAGGCTAAAAACACGCCACTTGATGCTACATTTGCTGAGATTTTTTTCTGATACACCGTACGCGACCATTAACATGCTACACTGCGTCTCCTGGTTGAACCAATCCTGAAAGCCAACCAGGTGTGGCAAGAGAGAAAATGGTGCTGATCTCGAGAAGCCATGTCAAGCAGAAGGAATAAGATGATCTTGTGTGTGTGTTTATGCGTGTATGTGTGTGTGTGTGTGTGAGTGTGTGTGTCTGTGTGTGCCCTGGGACCGAAATGTGAAGAGTGGTTTTGCTGGTTCAGTGCGTCGTGGTTGAGATCAAAATCATCTCAAACTTGTGTGAATGAGGTCTCCAAGGAGGGTAATAGAGAAAAGGGCCAGAGTGGTGGTTTGTGGTGGTCTGTGTGTGTAAATATACTACATGGACTCATTCTCTCTCAACTTTATGGATTTCATTAATATTTTTTGGTAATTATTTTGCTCACTAATAGCTGAATTTGCACTGCAATTTCAGCCACTCACATTTTTTGTGAGTGTCATTTTCAAAATGTGGTAATATTTGGACTTTACTTAGAGGCAATTGACAAGCTTGAAGTACTAAGTGTTGCCTGAGAAGACAACTTCAAGAGCACTAAAGTAAAAATCCTTCATTTGTACTGCTTGCAAAGATTACATTCAGAATGTAGTGCTTAAAAGATCTGGCTACATGGGATTTCTATATTTGAAGTATAACGTATTTGACAACGTGAATGACAGTTGTCATGGGGAAAAATGTTTGAGACTCAATAGACCAAAAGGCTTTCATAACTGAAAAAATCAAAAGGAATCACGGGTTTGGAGAATCGTGAGACCCCTTTACTAGATGTAGAGCAGAAACCACACATCTTATTAAATGTTGGAGGGATTGTGCTCATGAAAAACACTCTAGTTTAAGCACAATATTATTCTAGACCTGGGTAGCTTAATAGGCTGTCACAACACTTAACACTTTTTTTTGTAAACAGTAATATTATGTTGTTCACATTACAATCTAATATATCAGGAAACATGTTTATATTATTTGTTTAAACCCCTGCTGAGCCATTGGACTGGCGTAAGTGGAGCGTTTTGGGTTTTGTTCATGCAAAGCTAAAAACAAAGTCTTAAAAATAAATGTGGCCTAAGTCACCTAATAAATGTGTCTAAATGCAATATTCGCTCTCCAAGAAATGTTATCCCTCAGGCCTGCTTACAGATGCTGTATGCAATTCTGCTGAAATATATTTGATAATTATTATTAAAAATACTGCCAAACCAGCAGGCAACAACCTCCAAGACTGGAAAGTGAAGCCAATGCATAAGTGCCTTACACCTGAATTCGCTCTGATAGACAGCAGGGGAAAACTCCACTGGTTGCATAGAAGTCTATGAGAAAATGAGTCTACTTCTCACTTGATTTGTTACCTCAGTAAACACTTTCTGAATGAGTTTATGGTCTCAATTGCTAGTTTCAACTCTTATTGTATACAGCATGATGGTCATTTTGTAAATTATGGTCGTTGTGATTGACAGGACAGTAAACAATACATGGTGTGTTTTCGTCTTTGGATTTTAACCCTTTCACAGTGTATTCGCACTTCATAAAAGTTAACAGTTACATTTCAGTTGATTAAAGTTGTCTTGTCTGTGTGCGGTTAGACTAAAATCTGCAAACTGTGTTACATTTTACAAACCTAGTATCCCTGGGAAAATTGAAAGCATTTCAAATGATCCATGTTACTGAAAAATGCACTTCTTTTACCTGAGCTGGATTCAGTACCTTTCTCTATGTATAATGTGTGTATTGCCTATTTTTCTTTTTTGCTGTTTTTTCTATATGTTCCAATGTTTTGTTACTGTCATTTCAATCTGTAACTGGCAACCAATCTTGGCCAGGTCTCCGTCGAAAAAGAGATTCCAATCTCAAGGGACTTCCTGGTAAAATAAAGCTAAAATAAATAAAAAATCAATAAAACTTCTAATGCAACAATTGAATATACCTTTATTTGATATGGCGAGGTCCTGAATTATCCTACTGTACGTGTCACCTTCTCTGACTCTTTATGCTGCTGGTGAAAACAGTGCTTGTCAGTATGAAGGCCATGATGACTGTGTGTGTCTGCGTTTCCTTCTACATTTCCTATGCCTCCCATGCTGTCTGGCCTCTCGACTTCCCACCCAGTAGGGAGTATTTCATTAGCACCCAGTGAGAGGAGCAGAGAGAACTGAACAGTACCTGACCCAACACTCACACCCTGAAGACGCATCCAAGAAAAACACCAAGTCTACTTAGTTGTCCTTCCCCTGCTCACCAGCAGCTGCGAGTATAACGGATGCTGGCGAATGCTTACTGGGGTTATTAAGCAACATCTTACACGCTGCCCGACACGTTTGATCATCTAATGACACCTAATTATGTGACCGCCTAATGTTGGGTTTCACCGAGGTCAGGTTGCCGCTGTTTGCCGTTTGCCGTGCTGAGAATGCTTTTTGGAAATACGGGATAATTATTGGCAAGAGCCTCTCTCTCATTAGAAACGCTGTGTATCTGAGCAGTGCAGAGAGAGTGAGAACAAAATCTAATTATCGCCCCCTTCTCACCCTCCCCCCTGCAACATCAATACTCCATTATAGCACCTTGTCCCCAGGGTGCAGACCAACTCTGACTCCTACACGTATGCAGTGTGCATGTACACAAATGCACAGAGCTACAATGCATGAAGTCATCAAAAGTTGTGTTTTATTACACTCACTTGAATACCATACGGTACGGCAGTTCAAAGTAATAGAATTTTTAAGTGTCTTGAATTCAATTAAAAGTGATATTGGAAGCACTTATATAAAAAATTTACCTGGATTTACCTGGTTTCACTCACTCTGCTGATCTGTGAACTAAATGAATTGGGTCATGAGTGATTCTGTCGTGTCAAGAAAATAAATTGCGGAGGTGACACAGATTCATATGACTTCACTCAGCCAGATGGAGCTTGACGTGGAACAGCAGTTCACAGAAAATGTTGCCGTACCCTCATTTTTCAGAAATGATAAAAAACAGCCCGTCAGAATTTTGAGGAGCGAAACATAAGAATGTTGCTACCTTCGTCTTGTCAATGACTGCGGCTCATCACGACAATCCGAACTTGTCATCATCAATCTCTCACTACACGACAGCTGCAGGTTGAAATCAACATAATTTAAAAGACCGATATATCTGCAGTGGCTCAGGATTGTGTCAGCTTGTGTGCCGTTAACCCTCCTGACATGCAGCAGGTAGCAGGAATGACAGTCAGCAGCATGTCGGCTTTCAGGTGATTATCTTTGATCTCAGAAAGTTGTCAGGCAAAGCTAAATCCAGACTTTGGTTGTTCTACAGTAGGCTGCTCCTGGGCTTACGGCTCAAAATGCTCAAGAAGCACAATTTCTGTTCTGCACTTGAAGACAAGTCTCCAGTGAAGGATTAGTGTTTGACTGGTGACAGTACATTGTTTTATTATTGTGTCTGTGTTGCTTTAGCCAGTGATTAACAAGATGCCAATGCCTGACAGTATATTCCTGACCTTGGAAAAAGACTTTAACTCAAGGTGATCACCGATGCTGGGGAAAAGCCTCAGATCAGAACAGCTTGTTAGTGAGGAGGAGGATAGATCGCAGCAGGGGGATTCCAGGCCAACTGGTACAAGCAGTGGGTGATAGTAATCCTTACCCACATTGAAGGAAACTATGGTTTCTTCTCATGTTATTTTTGTGGTTTTGAACATTGGTTCTGTCATTGTACTGACCAAATCAATTGCTGTAATCTCAGGACAATTATTAGCCTGGAAACCAGACCAATCTGCCGAGCTCATTTTATTTGGAGAGCTAAGGACCCCAGTGGCCAATCAGAGGGTTTGATAAAAAAGACTGATTCAAAAACTCAGATCAAACTGTTAGACTAGGCTGATCAAATGGGAGTAAGATTCTGGTACTGCGTTGCTGCCATGTTTGTCCTGCTGGGAAACAGACCAGCAACACCCAACTCTGATTGGGTGGGGGTCATGTTTCGTTGTTCTGATTGGTTGTAGGTCTATCAGAGCCATGTTTGTCTGCACCCAATGAACGCCCCTTGAAAATCAAAAATTAACTGAGAGATTTCAGACTAATACGCATGAATTAATTAGTTTGGCAATGTCAGTTGATAATAATAATTATTTTTAATAATAAAATAAAACTAAGTTCAGTAAGTGTTCAGATGGCAGTAGAGCTGCAACAATTATTTGATTAATCGTACAATAGTTGATTATTAAATTAATCGTCAACTATTTTGATAATCGAATAATTGGGTTTTTTTTAAAGACAATAATTCCAAATTCTCAGATTTCAGCTTCTTCAATGTGAATATTTCTTGTGAATGTTTCTTTGTTCCTTTATGACAATAAACTGAATATCTCTTTGGTTTGTGGACAAAACAAGAGATTTGAGGACGTCATCTTGTGGTTTGGGAAACATTGATTGGTATTTTTCAACATTTTATTGACCAAACAATAAATCAATTAACCGTTTAATTAATCGACAGATTAATCGATGATGAAAATAATCGTTAGTTGTAGCCCTAGATGGCATATACACGAACTACCAGATTAGTCAAATATATATTTTTTTAAAACAAAGCTTAATGATACAATTTTAAACACCCAACACAGTTTTCAGACTGGTTCAACTTTCTGATATTTGCCATACTAGCCTACACTAACAGTTCTCCTTCACCCTTTTTGACCAACGCAAAGTTAGTTCTTTTGCTGGGCTGGTACCTTCTCAGAAGCTGTTTGCTTTTCCACAGGCTGGAGAGCCACGTCATTATGTCACTGTATACATCTGGAAACATCTGTGTTCTCCGCGGCTAATAACAAGAATGGCAGACTACATCATCTCTTTACAAATGTTGCTCCTGGCTTTGTGAGCCTACATTCACATCCAAACATGACATGTACAACACATTTGTTCTGCTCGTCTTGAACGCTATGGGCAGTGATTACATTGTTATTAATACTGAACGTAAGATGTTAACCCTCTGGGCCCACTGTGGATTTTCAGCCATTTTTGCCATTTTTCACTTTTGTTTTGGTAATCATTTTGGCTGTGGTACTGCAAATGACATGATTTTTGGAAGAAGGAATTCTTTCTTTGTGTATTTTGAAATTAAAATTAAAATTTTTCTGATGGGTCTATAAAACACTGTGTACAAATTTACTATCCTTTCAGACCCTTTGGGCTGAAAATGTCCACCTCTGAAAAAAAAAATGTTTCAATTTTTTTCTGCATAAACCTCTGAAACAACTTTTGCCCTGTTCAAAACTACCAAACATTCAAATATTTTGAGGATTTTAACCCTTAAAATGCCAGTTTGATAGCACTAGCTCGATAACGCTAGCCTGGTAACGCTAGCCAGGTATCGCTAGCCAAGTAACGCTAGCCCGGTAATGCTAGCCCGGTAACGATAGCCAGGTAACGCTAGCCCGGTAACGATAGCCCAGAAACGCTAACCCGTATCAATCACATTGCAGTTAAACAAATAAAACATTAAACATAAACATTTTAGTTGGTCTTTTTGGTCACGACAATCCTGCCTGTAGCCCCTGATTTGTGGTTTTGTGGTGCCCCCAAAGAAAGCAGCCTGTTGAACAGAGGTTCTCGCCAAGAGGCCAGGAATGTCTAAGATAGGCAGGAATGCAAAACAGCTCTAGAGCAAGCATGTGAAATTAAATGGTATGTTAATTAGATTACTTCAAAATATAAATCTCAAACACATCTCCCAGCTGATGGGATCAGCTCATTTGACAACCTCAATAGAAACTTAAAATGTAAAAATGACGGTACAGCCCTTTTAAAAAAATCAAATAGAAAAGTAAAGTTCAGTAAAGTTTTAACTTTTAAATTTATTGGCTATAGGCATAGAAATTCCTCAAAAAATGTGAGCCTTTAAATGATATGGTATTCAGCAGGAGGGGCTGTCTAATGGAATAGGACACACTTTCCTGCCAAGGTCAATGTGAATAGATATTAAAGTTACCTATTTTCCAATATAATATTAGTGCTAGAGTTTTTATGAGACATAGTGTGAATCTGGATCAGTGTGTTCCTTACACCTTACAGCAGTGCTTATAGGTTGAGAGGCCACAGAGGAGCCAAAGAGCATCTTAAGATAAACTTCCAACCCGGCGCTTATTGTTTTACCTCAGGCACTGTGTCAGCCCTCTAATGTCTGATGTTGAAGTTGGAAATGATAAGCACAGGGTAAAGACTGCACAAAGGACGGAAACAAGTTGGGTTGGAGTCTGTATTTCTCTCCCACTCAGCTCTCAAGTGGAACTACAAGTGGGTGGGCTTTTTTTCTCCGACTAAGAGACAGAGAGAGAGATATTGACCAGGAGATGGGGAGACGTGTGGAGGAAGGACGGCAGACTCAGTGAGGCAGGTGAAAGGGAGGGAGGGAAGGTAGAGTGATAATTCTGTGCTGGAGACGGTGTGTGTGGGGAGAGAAAGCTTTGCGTAGGGAGGATATATTACATGCAGTTCCATTAGTGTGTGTAATGGTGCTGAAAGGCTGCGTCCTGGTGCTGTTGACCGTGATGATAGTGGGAGTTGAATTAAACAGTCCCTGTCAGGCAGAGCTGGTCATATGCTGGGCCGGTCTATCAAAGAGAAACACACCACACACACACACACACACACGAGTCCTCTTTGCAGTCATATCACAACATGTCAAACCAACCGAAGCCTTTGTTCTGCTGTAGAGAGCGAGTGTGTGCTCAGCACGAGACCAACTCACTGATGATGACGCAAGGTAATTGCCTTTGTAGGGTGTACAAATTTACACTCAGTGCTGTGTGGGCACAGGTAATTGCTTTTCACTTCACCAACTCGATAATAATGATAATGTAATAATTGGTAGATGATCGTTACATATTTTAAATTTTGTCACCTTTGAAAAGGTGTTGAAGTTAAGAACTTCTCAACTTACTGAGGCTGAAATTTGATTCCACATTGTTTAATCTTTAATAACTCTTAAATACCCACTCCCTGTTGCATTCTGCTCTGATTCTAATTATGAAAGAGAGTTTGAGTTCACACTGACCTCTAATCTAGTAATACACATATAATGTGCATATTATATTGCATGTCATTGTTCATATTCAGAGCATGAGCTACAATAATTATAAACAGGGATGGGTCACCTTGACAATTTCTTGTCATGATTATCCTGGTCAAAATAATTGCTTTTTATGATACCATCCCAATCAATCTGCTACAAAATAGACAGATGTGCCAAACCTTGGTCATTTTTAGCGCTAGACTAACTAATTGTAAGTGTTTTTTATTCCAACCCGCAATAAATTTTTATAATGTAATGGAGGGCTTGTGAAGTTTCTTCCTGACCAATCAGAGGTTTGAAAATCACCTTCACAAGTATCCACTCCGCTTTGTTACAAAAAATGTGCCAGGTACTATCCACAGCTTTTGAGTATCATGCAGTGAAAATGCTGCATTAAAAAGCCCTATCAATATTGCTGTATCGTGAAGATTGTTCCCTTGCTGTGTTGTGTCGTAGCCTCTCCCTGTCTATTTCGCTCTTTTTTTTAGCAGGTTAATTAAACATAACAAAAAAATGTATAGACTCTTGCTCATGCAGTAGTTCTTTATTTGTGAATAAGAATAGATGGATTCCCAAGGGGGTATTTTGTTCCCACATAATTTGCATTATGCATACCTCCAAAACACAGATACATTGTTGTAGCAGTGAGGGGTAAAAACTTTTTTGACAGCTGGAACTAACAAGCAAGAACAAAATAATCCTGAGTTCATTGCTCATCAAATACATTGAAGAGCATTGGTTGCCTAGCAGAGCTCCTGCAGAAACAACTTATTTAGAGACACTTTTTTTTAACCTTTTGACAAGTTGCATTTTAAGAAAGTTAGTATACTCCTTATTACAGTGTAATCAAAGCACATTGTTGTTAAAGTACTGTTGAAACCCACACGACTTTCTCTGAGATCAGCATGAAACATTTACTTTGGCAACCTCATTTATTTTTGTTGCACGATTTAACACTTTCTCCTTGCTCCGCTGCTGCCCTTGGCAAAAAATCATATCCATCTAGTTTTTTATTTGCTGATTTTCCACCAAGTTGATTGTTTCTCACTGTTGTTTGAACCCTATTCACCGCAGAGACCCGAGGGCTCGCCAGAAAATCAACCAGGGTCATTGTGAATCATGCAAGCCAAAAGGCACACAGATCAATAGTGGATTTAAGTGCTCTAAGTCCAACCTACAAGACATATTGATCTGGTTTCATGTCTTGTTGGTGCACTTATGCATGAAATTCATTGCGTTACAGTGGCCATCTTTTCAATGCCAGGGTCTTAACCCCCCCAGGATACTTTGCTCTCTCTTCGTTTATCTATAACCAATGTACATAGGACCACACAAAGGTCAATTAAGAATCACTGATCAATACTGGCTGTATGCTTATGGTTGTAAAACATGTGGCATGTATTGTATTGTGTTCAAAGAACCAGAGTAGTAATCAAGGTGCTGCTCCATCAGTCCAAGGCGAGCTGAAGCCAGCTTCCATTAAAAATCACTCCTTTACCATCCACACATGTGCTGTAGGTATTGAGTGGTCTCAGTTCATCTCTCTGGTGAGCTGATTGGTGAACTGTGACCACAGTGTTCACAGAGACACCTGGGATCCTCCAGGGGTGGGGGTGGTGGGCTGTGATTTAAAGGCCAAGCGCAAAATAAGGAGAGAAAATGATATTTGTGTTGTATTTAATGTGTAAAATGAGCAAATTATTTACCAAAACAATTCATTCACAGATTCTAAACTGCTATTTTAGAGGGATTACATCACCTTAAACTGAAGGATTCTCTCTCAGCTTCCCCTGCAGGTAAAAACATTTGCTGTTGCTTCTTCCACAGGTTCATTATCCACCACTGTGCCTAAATTGCTTAAAGCGTATTTCAGAAAATTACAAAACAAAATAATAAAGTGCTTCAATATTCCCAACTCACTGTATTGCCTCTGCTTTTCTTGCAAATAATCACAATACAAATAAGCACCACCAAAGAAAATAAATAAATGGATGAGAACATGTACAAGGCTGAGATTTTTACCACACTTTTTATTTTTATAGGTTTTAGATGTTAGTCTATATATATTCCTTGGCTCAGGAGTAATGACATACAAACACAGGAAAGACTATTTGGTAAACATAGTTTTTGCCAATTGAAGGCTTGATATCAACACTGGAATATCCAAATTACGAGGTGAACAGCACATTTAGAGCATATTTTTATTTGCAAAGTACTACAAGAAGACAGAAAGTTAAACATTGCATACTTTACAGCGAGACAAGCGGGTCTGTGAACAGATGGCTGCAGGTCCGGATGGCTGCCTGACTATGCTGGCCCCTCCCCCTGTGGCTTGTCATAAGTCTGTTCATGTTGTGAAGTGTATTATGCTTATTTTGCTTATGTTTTTTTCATTGTTTTTTCCTCCTTTCCTCCCCTCATGTTGTGCTGTATTTCTTTCTCTTCCTCTCTCTCTTCCTGTCCTGTTCACCTCTGTCATATTGTTTGTGTGTTTTTTATACATTTTGGACGGGTTGATCGCAAATTTCGTTGTACTACCCTGTGCAATGACAATAAAGGCTTTCTGATTCTGATTTCATTGTTATTTCTTTGGTAAGACTATCACTTTTAATGTCTGTATATTTGGTTTCCTTTGTTCTACTACTAAGGTTGTAGTTGATAGTTGTTAGTACACGCATACAAATGCTTCAAACAACACAGTGTTTTTGAAATTGCAGCCTGGAATTAAAGTGTCACAGTGAGGAGGTGCTTTAAAGTGAGACTGGACCTACATTGAAGTCCAGGTTTTACTGAGCATATGTGACGGGGGAAATACAACATGGTTTTGAGTCATCAACTGCCAGCCTGCTTATGTTACCTTATTGTTCCTATTGGCGTCAATGCCAACAGAGAAAAAGCCTTTGAAGGGATGCAGTTCACGGTGGACTTGTATCCCCTCTGTGCTTTCAAAGGATTTATACTGGGCCGTCCTCACCCCCAAAAATATGTTGGGTCTTCTATGCTAGCAGCTCATTACAACCCATATTATGGTTTGTTTTTAGGTGACTGTAATAATTATGACGGGAGCAAAGGAGAAAATCAGGGAACATAGTATAAAGAGAGACAAAGTCCATGTAGGGTTAGATTGGGTTAGTTGGCGGTTAGACAAATACAGGACTTTTTAACCAGAAGGCTGCTGTTCATGTCCCATTAAAAGCAAAAGCAAACGTGACTTACTTTAACTCTTACATGATAGCATTAGTTCAGTCAGACAACTCATGTGAGGCAGTGTGTGTTTACTGCAACAGCAGAACATATTAGATTTGGCATCTAGGCTCCGGCCTCATCACTCCTCAGGCGGTTACATGAGGTATTGAGGAACCATGTAGTAAAATCCCCCGTCAGAGCCTACAGGTGGATGCTGGGGTGGAGGTGGGGCTGAGAAAGCAAGCAGCAATACAGATACAGCAGCAGCAGCATTGGCAGGCAGAGGGAGAGCTGAGGATTACTCTCATCTTAAATAGAGCGCCCGATTGGATGGAGGATGTGTTTAGGTGGAGAATGGATGAGGAGTGGGGCATGTCCTGTGTATGGCAGCACAGCTGGAGTTGCCTGTCTGAACTAGCTCCGGGTGTCGTTCCATTACGTAACCATGTCACCTACGTAACTGCATCACATCTTTGTTTTTAACCCTAACCCTCTTTTACTTAAAGTCCTATGGTGCCTAAACCGAAAGTAGCTGTATTTTAAAATGTTAACCACAAGTTTCAGACTGCAACTGTTTCACCACATTAATTAGTACCAGACTGGGCTCTCCTCAAAAACGTCAGAATAGGGTGTTTGTACAGACAGCAAAATACAAAAAATACAAAAATATATAAAATATATATTTTATACTGTCCGCCGCTGCCATGTTGCTGACGCAGCAGGAGTGTGAATTTTTTTTTTTTGTATGCAACTTACGTTGTTTATGCAACTTACATGGCTCACGGAATCCAGTTTTTTTTTTTACTTCACTACTAGCCTTTACATATATATTTATTTTTTAAACTGTCTTTTATAACGCAGAACAAGTGTAATGGAATTTCGTTGAAAATGTATAGTATGTAGTATAAACAGTTAAAGCATGATTTGGTAACAAATAGTACTACTACTAGTAGAAAAGAAAACTCATTAGACAAGTCAGCTTAACATATCCGAAGTGAATGCTCTGGTTGATACGCTAACATGACAACAGGAATGTGTGCTCTAATATCAAAAGTGGAACATAACAGGAAATTAGAGGACATGAACTAGAGTTACACAGAAATGATGACGCATGAACTTACAAGGTAAAAAGAGAAACACAAAGTGTTGTCTCCTCAGAGTTGTTCTGAACATTGAATTTGTCTGTCATCTTTGAAATTTGTATGTGCTTTTGATACTTGCAATAAATCCCGCACAAGGCTTCAATTCAAATCTACCCTGTCGTGAAGTGTTTTTCTTTAAATATTTTCTACTCCACCTGGAGTTTTTTTTACCTCTAAACCTCGGTTTAAATTCACCAAAACTGCAGCTTTTTTTACAACTGCAAACTGAACGTGTATATAAAATGCTGTTTGTGCTATTTTTAGAAAGCTGTGCTCTGTACCATGAATCCCAAAATGCTCATTTTGACAAATGCTCATCTGAGTCGTTATGCATTGGAAGCAGGAAAAATGATCAAGCGTAAGGATGAGTTCAGAACATCTCCAAAACTGCAGGTCCTGTTAGGTGTTCCTGGTCTGGACTCTGGTCTGGTCCAGCCTTTCATGTGGATGGTACTTTGACATGTACCACCTACCTAAACATCATTGCTGACCAAGCACACCCCTTCACAGAAATGCTATTCTGTGCAGGTTCAGGAATGGCATCAACAAGTTGAAGTTGTTTATTTGGCCTCCAAATTGCCCAAATCTCAATCCAATCGAGTGTCTCTAATGTGTGCTAGACAAACAAGTCTGATCCATGGAGTCCCCAACACACAACTTATAGGACCTGAAGGATCTGCTGATACGTCTTGGTGCCAGATACCCCAGCTTAGAGGTCTTGTCAAGTCCATACCTCGATGGATCAGAGCTGTTTTGGCAGCAACCTGGTCTCACAGGAATCCGTGAAATAGCCACGGATTCGCTTAACTCAAAATCCGTGGAATAGCCACGGATTCGCTTAACTCAAAATCCGTGGAATAGCCACCGAACCACTCAAATTTCCGTGAAACTGATACGGATTTCGCTACAATGCAAATTAATATTTTTTCCTATTGGTTTGTTCCAAGTCACGTGACTTTCAAGGTCCCGGCAGTCAGAACAAAAAACATGGCGGACAGTTCTCTCATTTTAAGTGAAAAAAAAACAATATTTTTACTTAGTTTCTGCATAAAAAAATATTTTGATCACATTTCTAGCGAGAAATATATGTTTTATTTTCTAAATATTCACTCAGTGAATGTACATAATCACTTTGGATGTTGGAATAGCCACAGGATATGACTGTCATTGACTTGCATTGTAGCGAAATCCGTGTCAGTTTCACGGAAATTTGAGTGATTCCATGGCTATTCCACGGATTTTCAGTTAAACGAATCCGTGGCTATTTCACGGATTCCTGTGAGACCATGTTGTTTGGCAGCCAAAGGGGGACCTCCACAATATGCAGCAGGTGGTTATGTTATAATGGCTGATAGGATTATGTTATTTGGAAAGCCATTGTCAAACTACCTATACTGTCATTTACTAAGAGCACATGTTGATTTATACAAATGTAATTTCTAAAAGGCCAGTTTCTGAACCTGAGCATGGCACTAAACTTAAATGTAATTAAAGAATGAAAATACTTAATTAGCACTAGCACCCAAAACAACCATCAATTATAATAACAAAGTTAATGAAACAGATTTAGCAGTGGATATTAAGCTGAGGCTCAGGAGAGTGTGGCCAGAGAAACTATGCTGCAAAACCAGGAGAATATAAAGTGTGAAGCAAGAGGAGTACTGAGTGAGAGCAGAGAATGTGCTGGCCAGAATTTACAGAGAAAGAGAGGAAGATAGAGACAGAATCTCATTAACGGTCTGAGGAGTCTTTGGCCTTGGCCTTTAATGTGATGCTATGTCTCTCAGTCTTCGCCAGAAGCTGCCAACTCACCCCCTCCCTCGTTCGCTCTTCTCTCTTCCTCTATTCCTTCCTTTTTATTAGACTTGCATCTCCTCTCCCCCGGCTTCTCAGTGTCTTTCTCTGGCACTTCTTAATGCAGAGAAGCATGGGTATAATTTATTTATGGTCATGCATTGTCTGTGTGCGTGGGCTTAAGTAATACTCATCTGAGCTGTGCCGCTATAATACAAAGCCTCATTCCTTCTCATATGTGAGGGATGAAACACAAGCACTGAGCCCGCTACGGTCCCCGAGTCTGAATGCTCCCGACTCAAAGTCAAGGGAGTGTGTGTGGGGGGGAGAGAGGAGCTTTGTAGAGCTCGGCCTGCTTTGTTAAGAACTACAAAGACGACAAACTGCCTCTACCCTTTTTGTTTCTCTTTTACTTACTTTTCTTCTTTCTTTAGCAATTTTCTTTTATTTTTTTAATAGCGTTTTCTTTGTGCTCATGTCTGCTCCTTTCTTTTCTCTAGTCCAGAGCTGCGGGGCAGGTCACTGCTGTAGAAGTTGGGGTGCAGTGAAGCAGAAGTGCTTTATTCCACTGTAGAAAGCATCTTTTCCCATTAAATGTAGCTGGTGTTTTCCATCTGTCCCAGAGCAGGTTTTAATGGCTCGTCACATGACTTGAAGATGTATCTGGGGAATGCTGCATTGGTTTTCCGCCTGCTTCCTTCTCCATGCTTTGACTCTCAGCAGAAAAAAGGACACTGAGGTTAGGACATTTAAACTGAAATTAATGAGGTTTGCTCATAAATCTGAACATATATCATTGGTGGGGGGTTGCAACCCTAACCCAACTTACATTGCTACCTACATGAGTGCTCTTACAGGAGTGTGAAATGTTGGGTTTTGATGAGCACTCCCCGTACTGTAATTTGGTGCAATATACTTCTGAGAAAACCCAATATTCAGGCGGCTTAGGACCAGATTTGAGAAGAATGGGGAAAAGCACCAAATTTTTTCCACATGCTCTCTATCACCATAGGTTTCAATTTTTGGTAGGAGCCACTTCATCAAGATTGCGGATCGGAGATGGCAGCCATATAAGGTCTATGAGAACCAATATATCTTTCAAGCCACTTAGAAGGTCCATCTTGGTGTCAAAATATACATTTTCTGGGTCAAGGAATCATTTAAAGCTATTAAGAATATCACTAGATGATTATTTGATCAAATAGATATGATCCGCAATCTTGATGAAGTGGCTCCTACCAAAAATTGAAACCTATGGTGATAGAGAGCATGTGGAAAAAAATTGCTGCTTTTGTCCGGCGTGTCCCCTTTATTTAGCTAAGCCGCCTGACTACAAGAAACTCTTCATTATTTAACTTCCGTTCCAATGGCAACAAAGGCTGTTAACGTGCTGTGGGAGCAGCTTTTTTGCTGTCGGTCCCATCTGGGATTTCAACACTTTTTGCAATGTACACTGTACACTTTGCTATGAAGCAGCTGTCAATGGTCAAGTGTCCTTCCAAATGTAGTGCAAATTTTAACCAGATTTCTAAAAAAATCAGCAGAAGACTTGCTGGACGGGAGCCATACTCAGACAATTAACAAGCCCACAAGACCCACGTCCTCCATCCTCATTATTATTATGACTTATGATTATTTTCTTTCTCAGTCATCACTCAGTAACCATCTTTGTCACACACTGCTTACAATCTTACTTTTCATATCACAACACGAACCAAACTCAACTTGGCAGTTAAATATGAACTGATGTTTTTATGTTGTCTTATTTATTTTGTTTTGCTACACTGCCCTAATAAAATCAAATAATTCTTACTAGAATGTCACTCAAGAATAGCACAGTCTCCGTCAACCCCAATGATGCATTCACGTGTTGCTCTAGACTGTTCTCCCCTCAAAACGTCAATATAAGGCATTTGTATATACATTTGGACTTTCCTCCACCCCCATCTTGTGAAGACAGTTGTAATGGTTCAGTGCGTTTACATGCACAGTTTAATCGAGCTATGCTTAAAAATCGATTTTGGCTTCTAAAAGGACTTCTGTCCTAGTTTACATGCGACTGAGAAAACTGAATAACTGACGGGAACGTGTCCTCCTCCTCAACACTGGGTGGCGATATGCGTCGTTTCAGCGGGATAATATGGCCCCCTTTCTGGTTGACCTCAGTTTGACAATTTGTGCCATCGCTACTGACCGGCTACTGCAACTGACTAATGTGACTGGCTAATGTGTGACCGACTAACATGACCGGCTAATGCGTGACTGGCTAACGTGACCGGCTAATGTGTAACCGGCTAACGTGACCGGCTAATGCGTGACTGGCTAACGTGACCGGCTAATGTGTGACCGGCTAACGTGATCGGCTAATGCGTGACCGGCTAACGTGACCAGCTAATGTGCGACTGGCTAACACGACCGGCAAAAGTGACCAGCTTTCTTGGATGTTTTTGTTCTGGGGGTCATACGCCAGTGCGGGGGTGGAGCATGGGAGCAACATGCGTTGTGCAAAAATACTATTCGCATCGCATTATCTGGGTGTCCTAATCGGAGTTGGAGAACTCTGACATTAGTCGGACTAACACGTTAACATGCACTTCAGTTGTCCAGTTATAGTCAGATTAAGGCAATAATTTGGTTATTTCAAGTATCATGTAAACGTACTGATTGACGACTACGCAGAGTGAAAACAAAAGTAAATTACTTTTAATAACTAACTAATTTCTACGGCTCATGGTTTGTGAATCACATTTGTTTTAACGTAGCTTACTTTTTTAAAATAACCCAGAGAAGTGGTTTTGTAGACTAAATTTACAGAAACGGCAGCCTTTTTTACAGCCATAAACAGTACGTATATGTGTTGTTATGGGTGGTATTAACAAACGGTCTATTCTGTCTGTTAGGTTTGAGATCTTGTTGGCTCTGTGGATGATCCCATTCACTGAGTTGGGAAGTTATTATTTTATTTTGGAGCATTTGTGAGCATTAAGCCATAACAACATGGATGCCATGAAGATGTGTTGTATTTAATTTCTCAAAGATTTCAAACAACACTTTAAAAGCTGTTTCCAGTATTTGTATGACAATGAAGAGCGAAGGAAACTGATTAGGTGAGGCATAAAGTTTGATCTGGAAACTAATTTTCCAATTATTCCTGCGCCACATGGATGGAAATTAAAAGTTCATTGTAATTTGAAAGTGTGTATCATTATATCAGTGGCATTAAATGGCCTTAAAATGACACTGGTATCATTTATCATAGTTGTTTTTGGGTCACACATCATCCAACAAATTGTGGTTACTGTCACAGGCCTATCCAAGCGGTCCTTGCAAATGGGAAAATATTGCATTCAGGCATTTGCCCAGAAAGTCAGGTAATATTATAAAGAGTGACAATCGCCACAAGTAGGCATTTGCTTTGTTGGGAATTAAGGATGCCTCTTTTATGAATAAATGATGACCTTGCACAGGGCGTCAAATATGTAAATAAAAGGGTGTTATCATAAATGCTATCCCTCCCATAAGGATATCAAATATGTAATGATGAACATGAGTAACGCTTACGTTGATCTCATGGTTCAAAAGTGTGGTTAGATGGCTATAAGAATGATTAATACTTGACTAAACGATATGACTTGATTTGGTCTAAATCATAGCTCGTTAGGGGCACCACTCTGTAAAACAGAAAAATATAGCCAATTCACAAAAATCAGTCTCATAAAGTTACTAAACTATCAATTTGGAGCACTGATTAATCATTATGAATATAATTATAATCAAATCACCTTATTAATATTTAGCAATGGTTGAAGGAATTGTGAATTCTTGTCACAGAAGAGGTTAGCATATAGTTCACTGTGTACAACATTAAATAGACAGCATTTGTAATTAAAAAGGTATTTATTCTAAATAACAAGTAAAGCAAATAAAAGCATGCATCTATAAAATGTAAAGTGTTTCAGCTTTGACTCAGGAGATCGGGTTTGGTGTCTTGTATGCTTATATGTGTCTTATAATTTCACTTACAGCCTGATCAATACTTCTGTTCATTCAGCACTCGTTTATTTCTTGATACTGCAGGTGGGGAGGGGAAGGAGTAGAAGGATGATGGTGGTAGAACATAGTTGATAGCTTGCAATCTGTTGCTAAAGCAATAGTAAGTTGTGTGGGCGTGGGAGCAGAACAGAGCAAGGACGAAAAAACTAAACTAGATACACTTGCACATAGACACACACACATAAGCAACAAAAAACAAGCGGAGAGCAGGAGCTTCTTCTTTGAATTAGACAGCAGTGGATGTCGTTCTAATTTCCTCCTCTCTTCCTCCCTCCATCTTTATCCCTGTTTCTGCCGAGCGAAGCCTAATGATGTCCCTTGTGACAAGTGCTGGTTAACTACTAGCCATCACCACACTCAAGCACATAGACACAGACGCGTGCACACGGCCATGTACACACTGCACACACTCACACATTCTGGCCGGCAGCTGGTAGCTTTGCCAACTGTGTCCCCCTGACTTGAAGGAGATATGGGGAGCAGATGTGACTCTATTCTGCCTGACAGGTCTTGGAGAAGAAAACAAGAGCCAGCAGACTGTTTGGTTCCCGTCTCCACCCTTTATTGCTCGGAAACATACAACAGATTTGTCTTTGCATTGTATAGCTACGACCACGTCTTCAATCTCTGCAGAACATACCGAGCAAAGACCCAGCCTACATCCCATTATCCCAGAAATTCCTCCTTCTTTTCCCTTATGATGTGTGCCCCCGTCATCCCGGCACTGGAGGAAACACAGTAAGCTGCTTCATTATCTCCTACGCAGCAGCTTTGTTGGAGGAAACATGGGACTATCCTTTCAAGAAGCGTTCACACTGCCACGCCCAGATACAGTTTAAACTGACATCTGCAACAATACAACACGAGATTAAACTGGCAGGACGCTAAAAATGATCAGCTTTTTTTGATTTTCAAGGATGTGTTTTTACTTTAAAATCTTTCTACAGGCAGATTTTAAGGCTTAATTTTAAGTCTATGAAATGTCTGCAGCTTACGCCACACTGTAGTTTTAACTGTGAGGCAGATTGAGGCAGATTTCATGACAGAGCATTGTGAGGATTAAGTCCTGTGGTTCAACCAGAAGACTGAAGATCAGTGATAAAAGCCACTTCATTTAAAATCAACACAATCCTTTGTCTGGATTAGGTTCCCCTCATCTGCCTCTTGCCTTTTCTTCTGAGAAATTCAACATATAACAATACACAAATAATGATATATGTGACCTACATGTCAGCTTGACTCATGATGCTACAATCCTATGGATAAAACATTTTTCTAAATGATTTAAATTGAAGATGCTGCTGTTTTTGCCGTCTTGGCTTGTGAATATTAAGCACCACCACACCGGGCATGATCCAAATCCAATACTCTTGTGGAAGCTGCAGTGTGAGGGCTGAGAGTTTATTTGAGCCGGAGTGATTTATAATGAATTCTTCCCGTGAGGCAAGAAGCTGAATAAACACACTACACGCAAATACTGAATGATCAAGTGATAGTGAAACATTCCCTGGGGATATTTTTGAGTCAGTGACATTATCCGTCATATTCAGACATTTCATTACATGTATGTGTGTGCGTGATATGAATCTGAAAGTGTTTGTGCATGTTAAACTAGTCTATTACTAGAGTTTACTCACCATATTATGCATCTTTAAGTGGAGGGGCTTATCTGCAATCAGGCTCATTTCCTTTATATGGGGATTAAAGGGGAGTAATTTATCTTTAATCTCATCAGATAGGGTGCTCGGCAGTGTTTGCACGATGGAAACTAACATGGTATATGCAGCCTTAACCCACACCAATGTTCACTCACAGACACACACACACACACAAAAAAAGTTGAGCGATTAACAAGTAATTTGCATTGTGTGCGCACTAATCTAGGACAAGGCCATGATTATACTGAGTGATAATAGCACAGAGTGCTTGTTGGGACTATTTATTAGATGAGTCAGACTGAGTAGCTATCAGTACCCCAAATCACACACACACTCACACACACACACACAGCTGATAGATGGGTAGTTTAAAGCTCATTCACTCATGTAATCATGGGTCTTAATAGTGTAAAGATATCATGAAACATATGGCAGGGTTAAATGCAGCTTGTTGCAGTGCTTCAATTAACTAGAAGAATTTTCTATTGTAGCATCTCATTGGTTGAGTGTGAGTCAGTGTTGTAGTATTCAAGATCGGTCTTGGTCTCGAGACCACTTTTTGAAGGTCTCGGCTTGGAATCGACTGCATTTTTACTCGGTTTTGTCTTATGTCAAGACCAGTCAAGACCACAACTGTGCATTTTTGGATTTACTTGTTAATATTATTGCTGTGATTTTGCGTAAATGGTATTGCTTCAACATCCAATAACATGACTGTATCCCAAAGTCAAGGATCCTTCCTTGGTGGGATTCTTCCTTCAGAGTCGGCTCCTTCAGAGACGAGGCCAGAGTCCTTCCTTTCACTGTGATAACGCACAAATGGACCAGCCGTCAGAGTTTGTAGGTGTGCATCATTGCGTAATTGGACGTCCTGCTTAAATTCAGCTCTGCAGTTATTTATAAATAACAATAAAGGTTTATATCGGACCTGTTACCACAATAAACAAATGTATATTTTTCTGAATGGCATAGCTACATATACTTTGCACATAGTACATCATCATCTGACGCATATAAATTAATTAACAATAACTTTAGCGACTGAGACGGCATTAATTAACTTAACCGGCAATGTATCAAGATGACGTTTATTATCTTTAGCTAAATATTCTGGCATTTGTTTATGTATATGTTTTTGCTTGAATTTGAACACAAGCTGTGTAAGTTATGTGATAAGATTCAGTGTAAACTGAAAATACTTATATATTTAAATGTATATTGTGCCACTGGCGTCGCTGTTTCTACGCTCGCCATTTTTAAATCTCCCGGTAGACTGGTGTGCGCAAGGCATTATGGGTAGTCGGAGCGCACAGAGGAAACACAGATGCATCCTTGGAATTTGGGCAAAAGAAGGACTCTGTCCTCTGGAGGATCCTGGACATTGCGACAGTCCTTCGGTGGATGTCGATGACGTAGAATCCTTCAAATCGATCCGTTTGAGGATCCTTCCTTGACATTGGGATACAGCTTATGACTCATATATCATTTGAAATAGTTGTCACCATTAACGGCTGTCACCCCTCCCGCCTCCTTTCACACGCCCCCACAAAAGTGCATGTGAGTGACAGGACAAGAGGCCGTAAGAAAACGTCAGCCAACTCGTCTGTGATAAAATTTGGTAACCTGAACCACAAAGATTTTTTGTGCAGCACAAAACAAAACAGCACAACTTGTAAATTCTGCAAAGCAGTGCTAACGGAGATGGCTGGGACTGGTCTTGGTCCTGACTTGGTCTCGCCCCCTCAAAGTCTTGGTCTTGTCTTGGTCTTGATATATTGTGGTCTTGGTATTAACTTGGTCTTGGTTTAGGTGGTCTTGACTACAACACTGGTGTGGATACCTGCGCTGTTTCAATAATTAAAACTAGAAAAAGTGATCTAAAACAGTCCTAAATTTAATTCAATCCAGTGATGAACAATATATTTTAGCCTGTATTTAAAAGAACTTCATTTCAGTTTTGACTTTGCAACACGTGTTAATATTGTGATTTTTAACAACACAGCAGTTTAATCACGTGGTTAACATGGTAAAATGTTTGCAGAATTGGTTAGGTTATGGCACTAAAACTACTTGTTTTAGTAACAGGTCATGGTTTGGGTTAAATATGTATATGTACATTACTTAAATATGTCAGTGTTGACATTTAGTTTCCAGGGTAAAAGTCCTGTTTGTTTGACCCATCAGGGCACCACAAGCAATTCTAGGCGCAGACATCAACGGCTTTAAATAGAAATGTTTTTAAAGGTTTTTGTGATATGTCAATAAACGGGAGAAAATATGTTTCCCTCAAAATGCATCTGACAATGCAGTTTATTGGACTGCACGCCATGTGGCATGTGTGATGTGGAGCTGTTCTATGTACAAAAGCAAAAAGACAATACAGGATGGATGCCAGCTGTAGAAGAGGAGCGACAGAATGAACACGTGGCTCAGCTTTTATAGCCTGGAAGGCCCAGGTGAGCCATGTCAGCCAACTGCCTGGTTGAAGTAGTTTTGGTTTTATCTGCCTAGGTGCTCCTCTATTCAGTGGTGGAGAATGGATTTTTTTTGCGGCACTCAAAATATTAAAAAAATATTTTTGTCCCCCTCCACATGTACAACAGTGGATTTAAAAAGTGGAACACCAGGTCTTTGTGGAAAGGTAAAGGATCAACAGTTCACCAAAAGTAATCAGTTGTGTTAGGTAAAAATAAATGAAATCTGTAGCAAAAAGTGAATAGAATAAATGTTTTAATGGGAAAGTAATGGATAAACATTTGAAACAGATAGCTGAAAGGCATGAATAAAAATGGAAATAGTTGAGTCATTGATGAACAGTTGAAACAGTTGTCTAAAGGCAATAAATGAGATAAACAGTAGTATGACAGAGTATGAATGCAAACTTGATTTAAGCAAATGAAACATTGATTGAACAATTGCATAAAATATAGTATATACCCATTATAAAGGTGGAAAATAACACCCAGTTTATAATCTATTAATAAAAAAATATTTGGAACATTACTGTAACTCCAGATTCTATGAGTATAGGTGCAGCCCTCTAAGATCTGGTCCTCACTGGCTCCATAATGGCTGAAGAAAAAGCTATTTGGGGGCCGATTGTCTGGAATTTATACGTGTATGTTCCATATTGTTGCACCTCTTCACTAACGTGTCGGGGTAGCATCCCGTGCTTTCCGGGCGGCATCTGTGGTGTGTTCAGGTTCCTTGACAAATACAAAACACAATCTCCGACTTTTTGTCCTCATAAATCTGCTACTTTTTTCTTGTAGATTTGCCACTTTTTTCTCATAAATCTGTGACTTTTTTCTCACAGATTTGCCACTTTAATCTGGTAAATTTGCGATTTTTTTTCTCGAAATATTACCCCCCTCCCCCGGATCTGGATATATATATATATAATTTTTTTTCTTCCATAATTGGCCCTAGTACGCCATCATAGCTAGGCCGGTATGGTATTGTATGTACGATAGGTGGGAACATGTCGTTGAAACACATTTGTTACCTGTACATTACACTGGGTAAGAAGCTCAAAGTACCACAAAAGGATATCAAAAAATATAACCAAACTATCTCCATAATTACATACTACTTTAGGTAAGTTAAAAAATATGTATGCAATGAAAGCTTATGTAGGTTTTTTTGTATTTGGGTAAACTGACCCTGTAAGAATAAAGAGCTGAAAAAAGAGTTATTAAAATGTTGCTTAATGTTAATAAAGCCGCACTGCTTGACATGAACTTGAGTCCGTAATGGTTGTCACCTTTTCAGACTGTTCTCTCTCTTTAAAATAGGACACTAAATCTGTGACACAGCACATCTTAGAGAGATAGGACACAATGACATTTAAGTTAATGCAGATGACCTCTTTTGCATAATTCTGTCAGAGCGACGCTACAGGGTTATATGAGGTTGTCATAGTTGTTGGTATTGGCAGAATAATGTTTGAGTTCAGTCTGTATGTCAGTTGGGTAACTTAGAAGAAATAATTGATAATGGTTTATGACATGTACAGTAACCTCATGACACGTTTTCTATGCTTGTTAGAAAAAGAGAAGCCTATGTGTCATTGTTGAGTTGTCTTAGCCAAAACAGGTTTTATAAAAGAGGAGATTAATATGTGAAGCAGCCCGCGGGTTGCAGAGCGGAAAGACCCAACACATACACACACAAACAACACACACATACACACACACACCACCTTGTCACAACTCTTTTTAGCTCTCATCTGAAATGAGAACATGCCCTGGGCCGCGCTGGGAGAATGGAAGCCAAAGACAGAAAGAGAAAGAGAAAAAAAATAGAAGGACAAAGAGGGAAATAAAATGAAAGAGAAAAGCCAAAGGGGAGAACACGGAGTGATAAAAGGCCAAACCAGGGAAGGGAAGAGAGAGAGAGAAACAGCAAGAGGGAACAAGACAGGGGCCGTGGATCAGCCTGCAGGGTCAGTGGTGTGAAAGAGTTGTGGTTCATTGTAATGTCTCAACCTCTCCCGTCCTCCCCTCCTCCATCCATGCCCGACCACGAGCCCACCCCGCCTCCCACCCACACCCTCCAGCAGCTATTTAACATGGAAATTGATTTAAACAGAAGCTGAGATATCCGCAGTGGGACCTGAGGACAGGTGCCTCCAGTCAGCAGAGGAGAAGCTAATGAGAGGTGAGAGACCCGAGCAGAGCTAACAAGGAAAGCAGAGAGCACAATGAGATGGGAGAGGAGAGACAGAAATTAGAGGGAGGGAGCACGGAATGGGGAAGAAATTGAAGTGAAATTGGTGAGAAATGAGGGAGTCGAAATTTTATAATTTCCAACCCGAGCTCCGAGCCAACTGAGAGACGAGAAATAAATAAATAAATGAGTGAGAAAAGTGAGAGTGCTTATATGCGAGTCTGTGTGTGGGTGTACAGCTACAGTCAGTGGGTTACCAATATATTCTCATCAGGCACAAGAACTGTTAGTTCAAATTTTACCCATGTGAAGGGAAAGTTCAAGGGATAAAATACAGCTGCTCAGTTAGTAGCTTATGTAAAGCAAAGGTTAAAACAGGCATTGTATATTATCTTTTTCATGTATTCAAATAGAGAACTATTGCTACTGGCTTTGACTAGCTAGCAAGACCAAGGCAGTAGCTAGACAATGACTAAGCTAACGCAATTTACTGTGCCCACAATGATAGGCTAATAGACAAAGAGGAGACTGTGACCCTGAGAACCTTAGTTACAACCTTGACATGTTCCTCAACAAGTCACTTGCCAGCTTGTCTTTGCTGAAAAACTAATGCCTGCTGCTTCTGGAAATAAGGTTGATGAGAGCTGTGAGAGTGAACCAAAACAAAGTAAAATCAAAACAAGCTTATTTTTAAGCTAATTTACTGGTCAACTCGGGTCATCCGTTCCCCGGGTCCTATTAGAAAAAAGATGTTCCCCGTTTTTCCCAAAAAGGGTCCTATGTTCCCCTGTAGCAATACACTGGGGAGCATGTTCCCCAAAATCTATCAATCTTTACGGTAGACTCTCAGCATGGCCAGCAGGCCTACCGTCACATGGCCCACCTTAGCTCAAGTAGCCTAAAACTTAAACTTGCACAGGAGCTACTTTCTGGTTACTTTGCAGTTAATTTTTTTGCTTTTTAATTAGGGTTAGGGTTAGGGTTAGGCCTATTTGCCATGGAATTTGGCAGTAATGGTGGAAAAAGTAACAGACCGGGGAACATAGGACCCTTTTTGGGAAAAGCGGGGAAAAGGGTCCTATGTTCCCCAGTCTCATACAGAGAGGGGAACATAGGACCTGTGGAACATAGACACGCTCCCGTCAACTTACTGTATTTGTGCTAAGTCACGTAAAAAGACGGCTGAATAACATAGTCTTATGAGCCAAAGACAACAAGGCATAATCTAAACTACATTTTTAGTTCCTGAAATTACTTTAGCCATGACTTTGGCCATGAGGAGCAAAAAACTGAAGGATGATGCACAATACAGAGTGGACAAAGCCGCTGAGACATTACCATTTATTAAATACTCTTTTGAAGCCTTGAGTTTGGCATTTGGCTGTTGTCAACTTGGTTTTTCAGCCATCACCATCTTGTTTTTTTTGGATCTGGAACTGCCCATATTTGGTTGAGATGATGGAGCTACGTAATTAGCTAGTGCTAGTTTGCTAGCTTGGTTAGCAGGGTGCAAAAAACAAACAGCCAGCCAAGTGTCTTTTAGTACAACCAACACCACTGAACATTTCTAGGTGACCAATTTGTTACAATTAGTAAAAAACAAACTGAAAGTTTTAAAACAAAAAACACAAAAATTTGCACAGTGCACTATGGTACCAACCTTATTTATACATGGTACCAACTTGTCAGAAAATAGCCGTAACCATGCACCAACCAAGCACTAAAGCATACACTGCTTTTTCATATTTTCGAACATGATATATAGCTTTTGATTTAGGCCAGAAACTCATTAGCAAATGTGTACTAAGGTAATACATCAAGTGAGAAGTAGGGTCATTTTCTAATAGACTTCAATACATTCAGACTTCTTTTGCATCCAGTGGAGTTGCCCCCTGCTGGCCATTGGAAAGAATGCAGGTTCCTGCAGCTTCCTCATTGGCTTCCCTTCTCAGGGAAGCTTGCTTGCTGCTTAATTTCCTCCTGGGTAAACTTAAATTAAGCAACAACCAGCCTTGCAGTCTAAATTAATGCTGTAGAGTAGTTGTAGCAGTCTCTTGGCTTCTGATTAATAAGTCTCATTATAGACAATACATTGCACCGCTACTACTAGCTGAAATACAGATATGGTTCATGAGTACATAAAAAGGTTCAAGGATTGGTAGAAACTTTCAGAGATGGAAAAGGCTAACACTGATGGGATCACTTGACTGCACTTGGCTTCAATTCCAGTTAAGTGTCATTCATGTAGTATACATTTTTAAAATACCGAAGCCACCAAACCTGTTCACCTGCGTTGTTCCACAAGGCACATACAGTAATCTTTGGCAAGGAGATAAAGATCAAACCACTTGAGTTTGACCCATGATCAAAGTGGAAAGCTACTAGCTTTGCCAACACACACAATCACACACTGAGATTTCCCTGCTTGAGCAAGGTAAGTTACCTCTCCGGAGGTCATAGTAGAGGTCTTGACAGATCAAAGTGGGGAAGCGTGCAGGTTTCCATCCAAACCCGTCTTGACTCACAGACCCAAATACCCATCTTTTAACTTAAGACTCACCTTTTTGCAGAGATCAGGGTTGAGATGAGGGTAAAGATACTTCATTATTTTTGATGGAAATCAGATGTGACAAAGAAGCATGAGGACATCACAAGCTGGGCCAGTTGGAACACCATTCATTGTTTCCCCCACTTTGTACCTGAGCTGTCTGTACATTAAAGAAAAGGCTGACTTCACTAAAGCTCAGAGTCTTATTGATCTCCGTCTGCCACAAGGGGATGTAAGAATTCAACATGTGAACATGTCGGTGCACGCTCGTACACACACAGACGCGTGGTTTTGAATATCAATGGGATTAGTGAAAGGTCTGGCTGTCGTGAGCTTTCAGATTGTAAACTACACTAAAATACGGCTGTGTTGCTCTTTAAATGTGATCTCGCAATTTGATAAATGTTATTTAGGAAACATGACAGGTATGACATTTTCTAGCAATATCCTCCCACACACAGATGTAAAGGCACTTCTCATTCTCTCCCGCTTTCCATCACCCTCTCTCTGTCTTTCTGCAGAAACTGATACACACACACAAGCACTCACTGTTCTCTTTCACTCCGTCTTCCATTAATAAACAACCCAAGATGTGCTTCCAGTCTCTTTTTTTGCATGCACACACACACACACTCGCAAACATGCAGGCGAGAGTATCCCACTTTGCATTGCAGCATCTAGGAAGTCTTCCATGGCAACCATTTCAAAAGTAAGATTCATCCACTTTATATAGCTGCCCTAATTTGTCTACTCCAGCCCCCGCAGAGCACTGCCATCCATGATGACGACTGGGCCCTGTGCAGACTACACAGCACAGGAGGGAGCGGGGACAAAGTCCCAATGCAAACATCAACATTTACTTCTCAAAGTTCTGTGTTCTACTTAATAAAGCCCTCAAAAGACCAAAATAAAAGTGAGAGGGAAGCATTTTAATGAGGCAATATATTGGGGTGCTGAAGTTGCACAAACCTTAAATGGCACATAAAGCAGCAGAGAACATCTATTACACTGTTTCAGTAAAAGAGACAGTGGATAATGCGGAACAGAGAAGTTGTGAAATGCAGAAACTTATCAAAGTGTTAGAAAATGATCAAACAAATCATGTTGGCTCTATTATTTTGCAAAATTGTTTTCTACAAAACTATTGCATTTAAAATACAACCTCTCTTAAGAACAATCGCAACCCTCTTACTTCTCCCCTAACTAACTAAGTGCAAACTAGTTCAAAGTTTTATCTCATTATAAATTTAAGAAAGCAATCTGTCAGAAGATAAATTACCATTACAATTAGTATAATCATATTTATCAAAGTTATCAAAGAAACGTGTGCTACAGGAGTCAGTCAGCTGTAAAAAAAAAAAAAAAAAAAAAAATTCCATTCATTCATCCTAAAAAAAAAAATAAAGGAGTCTGACAGACCCAAAACCATAAATGTGCCTTTCATGTAACTTTTACATATGAACTTCTTTATTTTAAGTCAAAACGCACTTCATCGCATGAGAAAAGCTTGATGAAAACAACAAAATTAATTAAACTTTCGAAAATACTTGGGTATAATTATTTGAACAGATGAATGTGGCACCTTCAGGCATCTGAAAATTGCACCCAAGGATGAACCAGACTTGTGCAAGTCCACAATTCTCTTCCTGATATCTTGGGTAATTTCTTTTGACTTTTCCATGATGTTACACAAAGAAGCAGTGTGTTTCAGGTGTGCCTTAAAATACATCCACAGGTGTGTCTCCAATTAACTCTAATGTTGTCAATAAACCTATCAGAATCTCCAAAGACATGACAGCATCATCTGGGCTTTCCCAAATTGTTTCAAGGCATAATAATGTTAGTGTATGTAAACTTCTGACTTTGAAGAAAGTAATAAAAATTGTCTTAAAAAAACCTTCTCTCATTATTCTGGCATTTAGCAAATAGAAATAATTTTGGTAATCCTAACGGACCTAAAACAGGAAAAGTGATTGTCTGATTTCATGTCAGACAGTGAGAAAAAAAAGCATGTGTCTTTTTATATAGTGTATGTAAACTTCTGGTTTCAACTGTATATACTGACAACATTTTATAATTACTCAAGTATCTTTTACACCAATTGTGCTATGGACCTATGGAAAGTTGAAATGTCAATTGAAAAAAAGTTTCTTATTGGACAACTTTACACCTGCAACTGCTACGGACCTCCCATGAGTTGTGTCCTAAATGAAGTTGGAAAGAAAGTTGGAATATCTGTGATCATTCCGCTGACTGATGTATCAGTCTGGCTCTGGGTTTAATGACAGATAAGAGGTAGTGCTTGGCTAAAAAGACCCACTTTTTCAATGTAATTTGAAGCAGTGGCTGTGATAATTAAAGGTCATTTTCCTGCCAAGTAGCACAGCTCTTCAAGAGCAGCAACATTTTGTTAAGTAAGACATAATTACTGGCAAGACTTGTGATTTCAGATTAGTGTATTAGTATTTCAATCAACAGCAAATGTGGTCACAGGTCTCTGCAGCAGCTTCCAACACAACAGCCATTAAAAAAAACCCAGAACTGCAGACCTGTCGCTTTTATAAGTCAAGGTTTCTATAAAGTCTAGACATGAAATGGTAAATATAACATTATTAGTTGATGGAAATGTTCCAAAGCAGCTGCTTTATCAACACAAACAGGATTCTTTTTTTTCTACAAAGTTCCAACACCTTTTCTAAATTCAAGCATATTAAAGCTCTCCAGCTCCTTACAGCTGTGGTAACTTACATATCCTGCAATTTTAACAGAAGTTGAATATGATTTTAGTTGCTCAAAAGTGTAATGGGTTCTTCCTCAGCCCAAGCTACACTCTTCCACCAAGTTTAGTAAGCTGCTGACGAACAAACAAACCAAACTGAAAAGATAACCTTCTTGGCTGAAATAGCAATGAGCTATACTTAACTGTCTATTGAGTGTTCACAAAGTCCGTCCAACTCACAAAAGTCCTGCATAACGAGAGCACATCATCCAACTAAAATGTCCTCAAAGCAAATGGGAATACAAGCAAAAATGCTTCAAAAAGCAAAAATACCAACCAGGTAAAGCAAAGCATTACAATAAAACCCAAGAAGAAATGAATTCACTAGTAATTGGTAATCCAGCCTTGGCTTGATTTTCAGTCCTCTGCTCAACAGTTTCGGTCCTCACAGAATGTCTTGTTCATGTCAGATGAATGAGGTACATCCTGCTTCAATGACTACCTCCATGTGGCACTGACCCCCATAATAATGAAGTACTTTGAGCGGTTAGTCATGTAGCACATCAAATCCATCCTCCCCCCTCCCTGGACCCCGACCAGTTTGCATATCGGGCCAACCAGCCCACTGAAGATGCAATCTCCAGCTCTCACTCACCTGAACACTAAGGACTCACACGTGAGGATGCTGTTCTTAGATTTTAGTTCATCTTTAAACACAATCATCCCCCAGCAGCTGATACAGAAACTGGACTGTGTAGGACTTAACACCTCACTCTGCAACTGGTTGCTGGACTTCCTGACCGGAAGACCACAGGAAGTTCGGGTCAGCAGCAACGCATCCGGCACCATCACATTGAACACAGGGGTCCCCCAAGGATGCATGCTCAGCCCCCTACGATTCACTCTGCAGACTCACGACTGCAAACCAACACACAACAGCAACCTCCTCATCAGACACCTGTTGACTGTCTGCCGCTGGCCGGGGTCTCCATAGCAACGACTATGTTATCGCCTTTTGTCATTCCGGCGAGCTGAGACGGGACTGATTAGGTACTGGACTAAGGCGGGTCTCAGGCTTACACACTCGAACTTCCACATACACAGATATGTATACATACCCGCACCCACCCACCCAGCCAACCCACGCCTTCAAAGCTTCATACCCCCAGTGAGACAAGCGGGTCTGTGACCAGCGCTGTGATAGCTGCAGGACCGGACGGCTGCTTGACTATGCTGGTTCCCCCTTCCCCTGTGGCAGTTCATAAGTCATAAGTCTGATCGTGTTGTGAAGTGTATTGTGTAATGTTGCTGAGGTTTTTTTCATTGTTTTTCCTCCTTTCCTCTCCTCACGTTGTGCTGTATTTCTTTTTCTTCAGTCTCTGTCTCCCTGTCCTTTCCACCTCTGTCATATTGTATGTGTGTCTAAGTATACGTTTTGGACGGGTTGATGGCTCATTTCATTGTCCTTGTACTTGTTACTAAAGGAAATCTGCCGAGTGTTCTTCTCCACGTTGAGAGAAAGGTTGTTGTCTCTGCACCAAAGAGATTGTTGTCGACTTCCGTAGAGCCTCCACCCAGCAGAGCTGATCAAAGCTGAATCGTCTCAGACGTCAGCCCTATGGGCTCCGTAACTGCCTTTTCGCCAATGTAGTGGACTTTACTACCGCTCTTGAGGGAGAAAATTAATCAAAGAGCACTAACCAATCTTAAAGGTTTCTGAAAAAAGGTGTCCCTGTCCAATGAAAGCCCTGATTTCTCTCTCCTTTTTCTGTCTGTGTTAGGCCGTTTTTAAGCAATTCTGTAAACCACAATTGTAACATCCCACACCTCTTAATGTATAGAGCACGTTTTTTGTGAACGCGCATGCTGCTAGGTCTTATTTTAACCTTAAAAGAATATAACTTATACTGTTTATATTCTGCTCCCAAACGCCTCTAATAACTGACAAATCCCAGATCCTACAGTGCGTTATTTCTGGTTTAAACTGGCTGTTAAATGATCATGAGGTCACACTGGGGCCTTTTAGTAAAGCAGAGAACTTCACAGAAAATATACCACACCACTCAATACATTCCACCTCTTTGGCTCTCCACACGGACTGCTTACCAGGGGCACGTTCCATCTGAAAACGGTGTGCAGCAACTCTGAAAAAGAAATCATCCTGAGCTTATCAACCATCAGGTTTAGTACTACAAGCTACCAATCCCAGCTCTGGAGACTTGGGTCAAGCAGTGTTCATGGACAGTTTGCATTGATTCCAGCAAGTAATGCACTGGAATTTCTGGCATCCTACTATCATTTAGTCCACTGACGAAGCAACGTAATGGTAAAAACCACCATCTGTGTGTCTATCTAACTATCCATCCATCCATCTTGTCACGTTGTAGGAAGTTGTGTCTGGAAGTCATGTTTTTTGCGACTAATCCTGTTTTACAAATTGTGCAGCAGAAGTTTTCGTAAACTCACATAAACATGCATTTGCATTTGTAAAGCTATATAGTCTCTTTGTTGGGTTCTGATTTATATTATTTTAAACCTATGATTTATTAATGTACTTTTACATATAATTCATTCTTTGAAATGTCTTCCATCTGGACCCTGTGTCTGTATTCAGTCATTTAGCAGACGCTTTTATCCAAAGCGACTTACAGGAAGAATAAAAGCAAACAATCAAGGTATAGTGCAATAAGAGCTATTAGTGCATCAATGAGTGCTAGTGATAATTATTTAAGGAGCAGAATTATGGTGTGGTGCTAGGAGAGAAGATGCTCTCTTCATGCTGGGTCTTCAGGAGGTTTTTAAAGGGAGAGAGGGACGTATCAGGATTTAAAAGTCAGTGTGCTTGCAACAGGGTGTTCATCACACCACAGATTTTGATTAAATAAACGCTTTGAAATGTTTTATCGGGGATGATGACGGCCCTGCATTCATCCAAGGCCAGCTCGAACGTGATTGGTCAATGCTACTCTAACTACAAACACAACGTTTTTGATAGCAAGATCTTGTCCTGTGGCCAACAGAGTCTGCATTCATATGCAAATATGTGTTTATAGAGCTGAGTACCATTGAGGCCAATCGTTACAGCTTCTTCTGTGTATACTGTGCGAACATTAGAGTGCACAGACTGCTTATTACAGTAGGCATCCCTGTACATCTTCAAAGCATCCCCTGCAATTGCCCTAGAAGATCAAGGACCCTCGGGGGGTTTAGCTCACCCCACTTAAAGCGCCACAAGTCACCAGATGATTGCCTCTTCTGATGAAGCAGCAGCTGATGTGTATCTGTGGATCTGTGGGAGGCTGATTGTCACCGTCTTCACAGGCATCGGCATGCGATGTTCCTTTCGTTGGTGTGAATCTGCCGGGACCAGAAGATGCAATCCAGCTGTCCGCCATATCTGCCCACAGTATCTCCACCTCTAAGACACACTCACACAGCATTTTAACACATTCTCCTCCACACTGTCCCCCCCCCCAGCTTTTAAAACACAGGACAGCCTAGCCTCCTGTCTCTCACCTTATTCCATCTATTCTCCCACGTAGCGTTATGTGAACGCACCACGCCAGTTGACTGCATGGCGGTGGGGGAAAACAGCCAAGAGGAAACATCACAGACTGATACATGGATTGCTCATATTCAAGTCTCCTTTTATTGATCATTGCACAGCAACATTTACTTTCTTTTCCACCCTCGCGCTCTTGACAGTTCATCGATTCAAACAAAGGAGATAGCTTCCACACCATCACTTATCTTTCATTAGATTATAGGAGACACAGAAATCATTATTTTAGACATAATAGCACATAAAGACTGAAAAATGATCTGTTTTGGATATGGCCCGTTGACATTTCATCTCAAATGATGGTTTCTATCCTAATATCTAATGTTCTATCCTCTAAGCTGCTAGCTTTTTCAATAAACTAAATGGAGCCTCTGACTTGGCTAATGCTGCCCCTGACCAGCGAATCAGGACAGAGAGATTTGTTTTTAATACAGGAAAGTACAGTTTTGACCTCTAAATGTAACTCGGCACCACAGGCAGCCGTAATATCATCAGTGATAATGGTGGAAAATGGCATAGAGGGGAATCAAATCAACACAGGCGTGATGGATAGATGGAGGGGAGTTAGTAATGTCTGTCTTCACCCTCTGTCCCTTTCTCACATGCAGCTCTCCTCCCGGGTCCCTCTCTCCCAATTATCATACTTGGATGGCGAAGTGCTGAGAACGGGCCAGCGTTGGTTATGAAAGTGTTGCACATTTGCAGGGAGGGCACATGTGAGTACATGCAAATAGGCCGCTGAATTAGCATTTGATATCCTCAGGGGCCGCGCAGGGCCGTGCAGTGCCAAGATGTGGCGGCGTGTGTTTGTGTGTGTGAGCTTGCAGTGAACCCGGCCGCGGCCCGATAGTGATCCGCTCTCTCGCCATGCATCTTTAACTCTCAAGTCAAATTTCACGCGGCGAATAAGGCATAGATACGACATAACACGCAGGCAGAATGTCAAAAAAAACAAACTTGAAATGCAGATGTTGCACAATTCTCCCTCAGTGAGTGAATACAGCTTGCCTTGCAGAAAGCGAAAGACTTTTGTTTCATGTCTAATTGAAGGGTTAATAGAAATTAAAAACAATTTCACAGCCTACTATAACAGGAGTGCTCATTTTATGGTAAATTAGGCTGTAACAATTACATTTCTTGGAAGAGGGGGTGGTCTGAGGCAGCTGTGTACAGCAGCATGCAATCAGCAAACGCTTCAAGTGGGTGTCTTCCATGTTCGAAAAATAATTACACGAGAATAATGCAGGGTAATTCAATATATGAAATGTAGAAATAGTAGAAAAGAGTCCAAATGGAATGAGTCTTTGGTTATTCCCAGCCAGCTGAACGTCTTCGCCGACCAGCTGCAGTCTTAGTCTGGTTCCAGCGGGAGTCTGAGCCAGCTCCTCTCCTCGCCCCCCCTGTGCTTCATCAGCTGGCTCCTGTGGGTCACTTGGCAGCCTGCTACCACAGCACCCACCCCTCACCACCCCCCCACCCCTATTCCCTGCCAGGAACAGAACTGGGCACAGGGCGCCCCCCTCCAGAGCTTTCATCTGACCACCTCCTTCTTGCTGAGCTGCCCCCGCCAGCACGGCTTCACTGCAGAGGAAACAGAAGCACAGAGGAGACACTGGGATGAGTCCACGTGGAAACACAGAAAGTCACTCATTCTTCTCAACAACCATTATTTAAAAAAAAAAAAGCTGGGATGCAATGCAAAACGTCAATTAAAAAGGAAAATGCAATGAGTGTTTAACCCTCTTGGGCTATTATGTCCGTTGAAACATCAGTTAAAAACTCTTACCGTGACATGTTGGTATCAGTTTTTAAAGCGCAACCTCACCTATATGTGATAATTCATTTATAACTTTGACTTACTTGATCAAAATTTTGAACCCAATAGAAACGAAGGAAAACATAAAATCTGATCTTGAAAATTATGTTTCACACTTAGAATTTTAATTGTTGCAAATATGAATACAGGTTGCAAATATTACATTAAACATGTAAAATAAGGATAATATCTAGTTCTATATTTTTATACTTAAAAAAAGACACAAAATTACCAAAAAAAGACACAAAATTACCAAAAAAGACACAAAATTACCAAAAAAGACACAAAATATTTTTTTAAAAAGACACAAAATTACAAAAAAAAAAGACACAAAATTATTTAAAAAAAGACAAAATTACTAAAAAAAGTAATTAAAGGGACCTTCCACACACAACACGGTAAAGTGCCATTCATATAAAACTCACATTAAACTTTCATATCAAGGTGGGGGCCACAAAATACCATCACAAGGGCCGCAATTGGCCAGAGGGCCGCGAGTTTGAGACCCCTGCCTTAAAGGGTTGATATCGCTGAGAATGCCTTTTTGTCTCTCATGCTGCTTGCCAACAGATTATAAGTCGTAGCATGCACTTTTTTTTTTTTTTTTAAATCACTCAAGCATCTTTTACTGCATTTAATGTTGAAAAAAAGTTTCTTATTGGACAACTTTACACCTATTTTGCTACGGACCTCCCATGAGTTGTGTCCTAAATGAAGTTGGAAAGAAATATCTGTGATCATTCCGCTGACTGATGTATCAGTCTGGCTCTGGGTTTAATGACAGATAAGAGGTAGTGCTTGGCTAAAAAGACCCACTTTTTCAATGTAATTTGAAGCAGTGGCTGTGATAATTAAAGGTCATTTTCCTGCCAAGTAGCACAGCTCTTCAAGAGCAGCAACATTTTGTTAAGTAAGACATAATTACTGGCAAGACTTGTGATTTCAGATTAGTGTATTAGTATTTCAATCAACAGCAAATGTGGTCACAGGTCTCTGCAGCAGCTTCCAACACAACAGCCATTTAAAAAAAACAGAACAGCAGACCTGTCGCTTTTATAAGTCAAGGTTTCTATAAAGTCTAGACATGAAATGGTAAATAGTTTCATTATTAATTGAGCTAATTTTGCTGTGATGGAAATGTTCCAAAGCAGCTGCTTTATCAACACAAAGAAGATTATTTTTCTACAAAGTTCCTACACCTTTTCCAAATTCAAACATATTAAAGCTCTCCAGCATCTTACAGCTGTGGTAACTTACATATCCTGCAATTTTAACAGAAGTTGAAAATAATTTTAGTTGCTTTAAAGTGAAAAGGGTTCTTCTTCAGCCCATGCTACACTCTTCCACCAAGTTTAGTAAGCTGCTGACGAGCAAACAAACCAAACTGAAAAGATAACCTTCTTGGCTGAGGCAACAGCCCAATGGGTTTGCAAAAAAACCTCTACCGTCCACTTTACTTTCCTTCCAACTCACCATAATCACGCACAAGGAGACCACATCGAACCAAAATGTCCACAAAACAAAATGAAATGCATGTGCTCCTTTCAAAAAGCAAAAATACCAACCAGGTAAAGCAATGCATTGCAATAAAACCCAAGGAGAATTGAGCTGATCAGACGTAGTAATTGGTAATCCGGCCTTGGGTTGATTTTCAGTCCTCTGCTCAACAGTTATGGATGAAGTATAACTATAAAAAGGAGCTAAATGCTTTCGTCCTCTCCACTGACGGCTGCCTGGCTCCAACATTACTCCTCCATCTACCTACACAACATTTCTTTCCTCCCCTCCCCAAACTATTCTATTCCCTGTTGTCCTCAGGCCATAGCAGGTACATTATATACAGTATACTAGTCCTTTCAGTTCTCTTCATTGTATAAACCCATTCAAGCCGGGAAAGCATTACCGCGTTCCTACCATTGAAGCCGTGAAATCGGATACGTCGTTTTGTAGTATTTGTAGTATTTCCCACCTATTTTCGGTCTCTTGGCCAATGAAATGCATCAGAATACATGTGTCACAATGCAACATGGGACTTTTCCAGAACTGAAATCATGGTGGAAGACGACTATAGCGGAGGGAGCTCAGATATAACAGCTATAAGCTCTCAAATACTTTTTGAATTTCATTTCTATCTGCTACGGAGGCTGAAAAATCGATTATTTAGTAGGAAGCGTTGACACTTCTGTTGAATTTCCAGAAAAACTTCAGGATTTAGGGGCTTATTTTAAAATCGCCAAGAGGTTTTACAGGCATTTTTTCCAGGCGTTTTAGGCCTAAATGGGTTAGATTATGGGTTTTGTGCTATAGACAAGCAAAGTTTTGTTTCGTAACGGCATTCTAGGTTAAAAAATAAAACAGAAACAAGTTTCATGTTTCAAAATGGGTCACCTATATGTAAGTGGACTGGGCGTCCTTTTTTCCCCTCCCAAAGGATTTCAGGGCTCAACACTAATACATTTTAAAGATGGTAGCCAAGCTGACAACCAGGCATATGCTTTTGGTTGCTGAAACTGAAAATGTGGTTGCCTTTTTTAGACGCCTTATATGTCGAATAATGAGGATACTATGTAGTAGGGCTGGGCGATATGGACCAAAAGTCATATCCCGATATATTTAGGCTGAATATCAATATACAATATATATCCCCAGATATGACAAAATATGACAAATATGACATTTCACAAGTAGTTTTATTGAAACCATTTATTTATGTGAACATCAATACTGTATAATAACGGGAGTACCTTTTTTAAAAAAATCTAAGCTCCATAAAGTGCACATTTAAATAAAAAATATCTTTAATAAAAGCTGCTATATAGATATATACGATATGGTCTAACTCCATATCACATTTAAAAATATATTGATATATCTTTTATATTGATATATCGCCCAGCCCTACCAGTGTCGCACCTGACCAAACAGTTTTGAATAAGAGCATAGCGACTTCAGTTCAGGTGGCCCTAACAAACGAAAAATTTACTTTCTTGTAAACAAAAACAATATTATGTTAATCACGTCGTCATACTGCACCATATCCTTGTCCTCGAACAATACTTCATAACAAAAAAACCTCTCTCTGTGTTGACTAAAGTTGGTTCAATATGAATCTTCTCAGAACCGGTTTGCTTTTCCGCAGGCTTGGGAGCCACGTCATTACGTCACTGTATACGTCGCCGCTCTCTCAGCAATTATAATAACTAGTGGTTGACCAGGTTTTTTAAGGCCGATGCTGATACCGATTATTTTGACATCAGTCTTAACCGATCCCCGATATGTGCTGCCGATTTTTTTGGGCCGATTCTTGAAGCCGATATTGCCTTTTCTCCCTCCATTTACATGATAAAAATGACACAATGATAACAAATGTTATACGGGTCTCAATTTAAACAAAAAAAGAAACATTTATTAACAAAACAAACAAAACATATTAACAGTTTGATAGCAAACAATGTGTATGTTGTTCTAGGCCTCGAGGTGGTGGCGCCTCAGATGATCCACATATTTGATGTGTTTTTCTTTTTTCCGGTATCAGCAGCAGCTCACCAGAGAATGGAAGATGTTGTACCGAGCCTTGCCTGCTGTTGGCTCAGTGAAATGGGCTAACTGATCGGCTAATGCACGCACGTATCGGCCGATGCAAGTAAAAAACGTAAATATCGGCCTGATATATCGGTCGACCTCTAATAATAACAACTAAGGTGGAGTACATATTTAGTTTGCTATTTTCACATGTTAAAAAGAGGATGTCACTGATGGCAACCGAAGGCAAAGAAACTGTTGATTATTTCTTTAAACAGTTGCCATGGCAACCTTGCAATTGTTACTGCCAGACCTGGATTTCCATCACCTGGAGGAACGCTGTTTCTAATAGGTCTACAAACTGGCAGCAGTCATGTTGAACACATTCTTCTCCAATCACTTAGTGACCTTTCTTTCAAAACACATCTCAAAATGTTCTTAAATGGTTCATTACCCAGCCAAACTGCAAGCATTTCAGACACTTAATTCAAAATCCCAAGCTTTTTTCAAAAACACCACATTAAAATTCAAGTTGTTTTTTAACGGATTTTCAGCACCCATAGCAACCCCGTTTCTAATATGTCTACAACTGGCAGCAGCCGTGTCGAGCACGTTCTTCAAACAAGCGGGTGACCTTTCGATCAAAACACGTCTCAAAATGTTCTAAAATGCTTCGTTCCCAGCTTATTTCTACCATAATGCCAATGACAGTTATGTTTCTTAAAGTCTGACCACCAAGCATTACTTTTCCAAGCTTTCATTTAACTTTTTCCTGCCTTCAAGGCATGGACAGGACATCATGAGAAATCCCTCTGACACCTCTCTCCTCCTGCTGGTTCCATTTCGGGAATCGCCAGAGAGTCCCCCCGCTCCTGTTTTCCTTCTGTCAGAGAGCCTTGAGCTACGGATCCTCATTAGTCACTTTCCCTGAGACCGCACTGACACCAGCGTCTCGTTCTCACTCGCTCAGACTTGCTGAAGGCTAACGCGGCCACACACCAATTCACAGGCACTGTCAAAAAGCTGGGCGACTTACAGGAGCTGGGCAATCATCAGAATCAACCAACCTTTGAAATGCTGTGAATATCATGAACGTGCTGCTGCTGCTGCACCATGTTACACTGGCTGAAATGCCCACAGGCAGCTGTGGCAAACTTTCTTGCACAATGTTCTTTTTGGGAAATGGTAAAGTTAAAAGGACCATAGCAGTGGTTTTTGAATGTTTTAGACCATTACCTACAAATTGTGTAACATTACAGCTTGAGATGGCTAATCCATCACAGCGGGGGGCATCACAGTTTGTGCTGAAAGCAGCAACTAAAGCTCTTCTTAGTAGTGTTTTCAGTTGCTATAAAGCATTACTGGAAAACCCAAATATATACTCTTGTGTACAGCAAATATGAAGCTATAGCCAACAGCCAGTTGGCTTTGCTTAAACTGGAAATAAAGGGGAACAGCAAGCCTGGTTCGCTCCAAAGATAATGATTAAACAGGCAAGTGTCAATACAACAATCCACAGTTTTACATGGAGGAAGATAACAGACTATTTATTTGCTCAGACCAGTTGCCAGAGGGCCAGAAAAGACACCAAATCTATTGAGAAAGTCACCAAGTTGGCAACACAGGTGTTGGCAGCTCCAAATATGGAGGACTGGCAGGATAGGTAGCTAGCACTTGTTCGACGTCATATTGTTAACTTTAACCCCCCAATGTAGCACAAGGAGACTTTATACTTCAGTTATTGATTTCCATCAGAGCGTTTGATGATCCTGACATTTCCAACTGCACTTGAAGGTGGCTTTATTCATTTAACAGCAGCTAGACAAGAAAACACAGAGGGACTAATAGTGGAGTGATTTGTAGGAAACAGGGTAATAGCTTGTCTTTTGTTCTCTTACACTACATTTTTTTTTTATTTTTTATTTTGTGCACCAGTCATTATTGGCTCCCTTTACGAAAATGAAACAGGCAGGTACGATTCTGTACTATCTCTGACTCGTGGTGACTTGATGTCGCTGCAGCGTGACATCAGGCTGCATTTCTACGAACCAGAGGTGACGGAGCTTTCCAGGCTGTTGCTCCAAAGCTTTGGAACAGTCTCCCTCCCTCACTGCACTCAATAGATTCTGTTGTCACTTTTAGAAGCCAACTGAAGACATTTTTATTTGTTCAGGCTTTTGATTAGTTTCTTTGAGACTGCTATGGTTGTTTAATTGCTGTTGATTTGGTCTTTAAAAACCTGTATGTACATTTTTTATTTTATTTTGATGTTATTTTATTTCATTTTATTCTTTTTAACTTATTTATCCTCTGTCAATGTGAAGCACTTTGTGACTTCTGTCTGCGAAAGGTGCTACATAAATAAAGTTTACTTACTTACAAAAGTTTTGTGTGCTTCAACTTTTTCCACCACAGGACACTGTGGGGTATTTTTCAGCATACCAGTGCATTACTCCTACTTAAATGAATGCGATATGTTGCATTTTTGCCGTGCATGCAGCCTGAGGCAGAGGGACAGTAGAGTCAGCCTAACAGTGGCCACCAGCTCATTTTCATTTACCTGTATACCACAAAAGCATGGTGAAATTAGCAAACTAACTAGCAGACGGCTGGCTAGATAACTCGCTAACTTGTTAATTTCACCATGCTTTCGTGCTACACAGGTTACCAAAAAAAAGCAGAAGAATTGCCGCTTATCAGCTAATGCAAACAGCAAATTTGTTGGAGTGTGTGGATATAGCTGTAAGATGGATGCAAGGTTATTATAGTTAACGAAAACTAACGAAATAACGAAAACTAAAATTGAAAACACATTTTCGTTAACTGAAATAAAAATAAAAACGAGAGTTTTTAAAAAACGATAACTAACTGAAACTGTATTTTGCCGTTACAAAACTAACTAAAATTATAGTGAAAATGTCGTAAACCTTTTTGGTTGATATGAAATCTATTTCATCTATCTGGTTTTATGACTTAATAAACTTATTGGAGCTGAGATGAATCAGACAAAGGAAATAAAGGAAACATTTATTGTGACCTTTTTGAATCTGGCACCCAACAAATACCCCATTACAAAAAAACTAAAACTAACACTAAAACTAATAAAAACTAAACTAAAACTAAGCATTTTCCAAAAAATAAAAAACTAATCAAAACTAGCAAACTCACTCTAAAAACTAATTAAAACTAACTGAATTTGAAAACAAAAATTGACAACGAAATTAAAACTAAAATTAATGAAAAATCCAAAACTATTATAACCTTGGATGGATGACGCCATAAGATTTGACCAATTTAGCAGCTCGCCGTCTACTGCTTGTGCGATTGTTACTGCAATGCTCATATCAGCCACAAGTATGTTTATACGGGAGGTTATACAGAGGTCAGACGCTACAACAGTAATAGTTCTCAGCAATGGCGAATGAACACATAAAAATGGCTCAGAGCATGTTGGCTGCAGCTTCAGATCTACAGTACAGGACTCTGCAAGAAAGGGCTAGTGTCAGGAATCAGTTCTTAGCTCTCTCAATATCCATGGAAGTGGCAACAGGAAAATATTTAAAAATGAGCTCCGCTTGCTACAAAAGCAATTAAGGTTTAAATAAATAAATAAATAAATAAGCTGGATTTGTTCTCTGTGATGGATTACGCATTTTATGCAAGTTTCAAGTCTATGCAAGTTGTTTCATATTGTTCAAACATGAACGGACACTAATGGTTGCCTGGAAGGTAGAAAAATCAATCTTTAAGACTCGCTGTATGGAAAGTGGGGAAAAAAATGATGCAGGCTGTACGTTAATGTGCTAAAGCATGCAAAAACCAGCAGCATGGTTCGGTAAAATGGAAAGAAGTGCGGAGGTGGCGTCGGCGGCGGACCAACCTGAGGTTTGCATGGTCTCCCCTCAGCAGACTGTCAGTCTCCGGGCACTCAGTGACCGATAGCTGTGCCTGAAGGAAGGACAAACCCCAAATCAATACCCTGTCTAAAAACACTGGGAGAAACTTGAGACAGATCATGCAATGTCTACAGGAGAAGATATGCTCATGCAACTCAAGCTTTCTTTTTTGGATTTACTTTGTACAGGCAGAACCTTTTAAATATTACAGTAAGCAACTTTTACACAGCAAATAAAAAAAGTAACAGCAGCTCAACTGTACAGAAGATATTGACATAGATTTGGCTTTGTTCATTTTAGCAAGAGTTGCATTAACACTATTCTAATAGATTTTGTTAGTACACAGAACAGTTATTTTGGTACATAAAATCCACTACTGTATGATATTGGAAGTTACGTTTTTCTTACTTTTGAGTCGATTCTTTTTTGTTGCCATGGCTGTAATAATATTTTAAGAAAGTGTACGCATTTACAGCAAGTTTATGTCAATAGATAAACACACTACGAAATTAAACATTTAGGGTTAGGTTACCTTTACAGTGGAGTTCTCTAGGTTATAACCATCCTCTCCATTGCACTGCCATTACTCTGTACTAAAGTAGCCATCGCGCCAGCGTCATTCATGACAAAGAAGCCTAGACCTGAATGGTGGTTTGAATTCAGTTAATTTTCAGCTATAAAAGCAATTCTCATTAACGATTACGACCACAGGTAAGAGGATTGAAAAAGTCTTATACATACCCAGGCATTCAATGCTTTAGAACTCTATACACATTAGGAAGCTATCCAGGTTATTTTAGAGGTCTTACCTCTGGGTCCTTTTTAAAAAGTATAGAAAGAGAGAGAAAGAATAAGTTGTGCTCTTTTGATAATCAATCAAGACATCATTTAGTAGGGTTAAAGTCTTCAGACGTCAATACATTCATTTAGATTTAAAATGCGGTTTTGAATGAGAAACAAATGAAAACACCTACATCTGACTGCTGAAGGTTGTTTAAAAAAGGCCATTTCAGAATTTTACTAGGACAGGAAACAAATAAAGCAAGTTAAGTTTCATAAAAAACAAACTAAGCTTTATTGACAAACTGCTGCAAAACATCTTTTGGACAGATTTAGTAACCTATTTAGGCAAGCTTACACATGTAGCATAATGCATTTTATGGAGAGGGTACAGATACTAGTGGCAGAATAAGTACAGTTAGGATGTTTTAAAATATGTACAAGAGTTCGGATTGAGCTGCAGGATCCCTTCTCTGTAGAAAGAGAAGACCCATGTGGAGATTTTTGTCCCAATCCTTCTTTGTGTACTTTGTGCATGCAGTTTATAGAGAATCAGATCACAAAATGAAGACCTGAACTGTTTTTAGCAGAACACGAAGCCATCTTTCAGCTGTGTTCTCGTTAAACAAACATTTTGTCTTCAGAGTCTTAAAATTAATTTTTAACATGTATAACAAATTGAGGATATGAGGACAGTCCATCTCAACAGTGTCTATTAGGGCTATATTTCAAAACTCTAAGTACAATGACAAATATTGCTGCCTAAGTCTAAATGGACAACGTTTTAGAACTATTTAAAAACAAACCATCATCAAGAATGAATTGCACTGATTCCATTAACATTGATTCTTTAACCTTCACATAATTTAGGATTGATTTTTTTGTTTCTATATTACATAATTGAAAGTTTAAAAGGTCTTTTATTCGGCTATATTAACAGAATTTTGAAATGTAGCCTAAATGGGAATCTGCAACTGACCCTCGACAGATTCTTTGTATTTAAAAACAATTAAAATGGATTCATTAGACACGTGGATAATGAGCCACTAATTCCACTAGAAATGACTACTCCCAAACAGTTAAAAAAAATTAAAGATCAACAATGCAAAAAAAGCCAGAGGGGGGTTAAAAGGGTCAGAGAAAAAAATACAGCAAAATAAATAAAAAATTCAAATGAAAAAGAACAAAAAGAGGATGCCAACTTCTCCTCTCTAACCCATCTAAAAGCCGCTTTGGTTGGTTGGTTGATGGTTGGTTGGTTGGTTGGAGGGATTGGTGGCTGGTTGGTTAGGTGGTTGGTTGGTGCGACAAAGGGGTGGGGGAGGGAGTTCGCGGTCAAATCTCAAAAACCAGGTCCGATTTTCAGTTCCCAATTTGCTCTCTCGTATAAAGTCCAGTGTAGGAAAAGACCAAACCAAAGACAAAACGGACAATTACTTTTGTCGGGCTGCTTAAAGCGAGAGCTGCCGTGGTAGACAGGCGGTAGTCAGGGCGACACGTTAAGGGTGGTGAGTCCGCTTCAGTACTGTCGGTATGGGTGCTCCCGGTAAGGCGTCTTGGCACCTCTGGAGGGGGGAGGGGCCTTCCCTGTAGCTGTTCGCTGGGTCCCGTTCCAGTCATCCTGGCCTGGAAGAACACACACAGAAAAAGCACATTTAGAATTTAATATACAGGGTTCGTACACTTTAGCAGAAAAAGTTCAAGCATTTTTCAAGGACTTTCAAGGTAAATTTTCAAGCTTTTCCAGTATCTTACACCTGTTGCAAATTGCATGTTTTTGATGAGTACTTACATACTAAAAGGGGGAGATTTCACTGAACCATAACAACAGCGATGGTATTACACTTTTAGGAGGAACGGTCTTCATTTCAGATAGGCTACTCATTATTTTTTACATTGAACATGTGATTATCTATAGTCTATAGATGGATGTAGTCAGATTGCAAGAGAAATACAGTAAGAATTTCAAGCATTTACAAGCACTTTATCCAAAATCCAAGCACTTTTTAAACCTTGAAAATACAACATTTAAATTCAAGCATTTCAAGGATTTCAAGCACCCGTACAAACCCTGAATATAGATTCAAACTACTTGTGTTTATCATTTCCCCAACACATTGTGTGTGTCTTTGAGATTGAACAATCATGTTGGAATAACATGAAACCAATACCAGAACAGCACATCGCCAATTAAAAGTAAAACAGGGCACCTTTAAAGCTACTCGTCTGTGGCTTTAACTTTAAAATCTAACAGTGATTTTGGCTACTGATCCATAAAGTTCATAAGTCCTGCTCCAACAGTTCAACTACTGCTAACAGACTAATAGTATTTTTGATACCCATACGGATTTAGAGGCAAAAAATTTCACCGATATATGATGGGGTGAATTCTTGAGGTAAAATTAATCTCTACTATGGCGATTATGCACTCATATAAATATCTATCATTGTTACAGACGCATGCAACTGAGAAACAAAAGGAAAAAAATGTAATATATAGCTAAATAAATAATTAATGGTCAATTACTGACTATTTGAATAAAGAATAGATAAAAATTAAATAAGTTCAAACTCTTAGCAATATGACACAATTTCTTAAATCACTCCAAGCATTGTTTTCAAATGGATGATGTCATAAAACATATACACTGATAGATACTGACATATGATATAAAATATAAGCAGATGGATATATCGCTCAGGCTCTAAAATGAGTTGATCTATAAATTAAAACTGTATTCAAACCACCGCGGGAATAGATTGCACACAACAGGAATTTAAAACTGTTTTTCCATTGCTTTTGGTCATTAATATGCACACTTTTTATCATAAGCAACTTTCCAACAGTATAAATTAGGTCATCTGTGTTGACAGTGAATAAAGTTTTGCCTCACCATATGACTCGTAGGACTCTGTGCTCTCTCCGTGTCCGTAGTCATAGTATTCTGGCTCTCTGATGGTCAAAAACAGAGCGAGAGAAGAAGAAAAATCACTTTTAATCTTTGAAAAACATCAAGTAGCTGCTGACTGTAATGTCTAGGGGAATTATAATTGGCTTCCATGAATAAGATCAAAGCTTGGCTCTCTAGCATGGAACATCTTAGTCCCGGCTGCTTCTCCTAAATAACACCGCCATCCAAACCATGAGACATGAAGTACCACCAGCGCTGAAATTGTGCAGAGTGGCTAAAAAGTGTTTCTGCTGCTCTCAAATCCTTTTGAGTGAAAAACTAGAATCTAGGCAATGCGTGTGCACTTTGTGAGAAGCAGGTGAAAACCAAAGAGACGTCTGATTCACTCACGCCTGCGGCTGACTGTAATAGCTGTCGTATGACTCGTAGGCCGTGTCTGTGTAGCTCTCATCGTAGCCCTGGAGAGGGAAGGAAACAGAGAAACAGAGTGAGAATTTAGGGAGATGCTTGTTCATGAATCATGAATGTCAAGATGTCCCTAAAGTACTACACTTGTACTAAAGCAGACATGCTCCCCTTATGTCTCCGACATCCGTAATCTCTTATTTCTGTGTTGGACGAGCGACTCAGTGCTCGGAGTGCCAAGAACAATCTCATTGAGAGGTGATGGAGAGGTCACATTTAACTACGTCAGCCCTGACGAAATCACATCTCGTCAAGAAAACTCATCTTTTGGCTGTAACACTACTTATTCCTCATAGGTCTTATCAATATTTATATCGTTTTTATAACTGTGCTGAGGACATCCAGATACAAAAACTAAACGGATAAGTTAAAAGGGCCCCCCATCACTTCCTGTACTCACATAGTCATCGTAGCCCTCAGCAGCTGCAGCAGGGGTGTGCTGGTGGGGGGGTGGGTGTGCCATCCTCTGGGGGGGTCCGGCGGCTGGGGGCCTGGCGCGGGGTGCCGAGGCTCCCCTGGCAGGTGCTGCTGGGGGTCCCCCTCGGCCTCCTGGGACACCCCTCACTGCGCCACCTCTGGCTGGGCCGCCTCGAGCCACACCTCCCCTGGCGGGAGCACCACGAGGGGGCATACCCCGACCCCTAGAGAACAGAGAGAACACAGAGTTAATAGTCTGCTTCTTCTTCTTGCCAAGACTTCCATGACAAGATCAATACCATTTTCATTTTCATAAGCAAAATATAAAGCTTCCCCAATTAGCTTTAGCTCTTTGCAAAGGTAACAAAATCTGTTACATCTCGTTTCTTTAAATAACGTGTTAATTGCTGAGCTTTTAAGATGCTGGCAGGTGGTCTTTGTTCCCTTTAGATGGAGACCAGGCCAGCTGTTGCCACATTTTCAGTCTTTATGCTAAGCTTACCACCTACTGTCTCCAGCATTATTTACCATATAGACATGTGAGAAGTATTGAGCTTCTAATCCTTTCATCTTATCTAGCAAGAAAGAAAATAAGTGTGTTTGCCAAAATCAAGACAGACATATTTTCCGCATTTTCAGGTTCATACTTGAATTTTGGGTTTTTATTAGAAGATGTTTACATGCTTTCATGTTCAATAAAAAGTATTCATTTTCTCTATCTGAATATACCTGTATCCACCCTCTGTCTGTCTCTTTAAGCTCCACTTTCTGAAAAAGCCCAGTCTGCTATGACTGGTATGCGTTTCTGGGTGTGTCTGCACCGTCATTGCAGCTGGTGAATGACTGTAACAGGACTTTCTACCTTTACATGGTAAAGTTGTGACATCACAAAAAGCCCTGACAGCATGTTAAAAGGCACAGTTTTTGTTTTTTTAGTGTTTGTTTTGTATAATATACATGTATCCACTATTTTACAATAATATGAAAAATCTGTTTATACGTTTATACTGTAGGATATTTTTACAAAGAAAATAAACATGGACTGACAAGGCTTAGGGAGCATCTGGGGAAAAAATGTGTGACTGGCCATCGATTGAGATTCCGTGATATTCCTTCAACTGACAGCTGAAGTTGTTTCTCGTATCAGTGTGCACTGTATTCTCGGCAAGTCAAAAGTATCTTGTGTATCTCAAAAATGCTTCCTCTGCATAAGTACACCCAAACTACACAATTACACACAAAAAAGAGTAAATATAATGCTGCTTCAAGCCTTGCTCAGCATTTTCAGAGACAAAAGGATATGATAGTGAACGGACAACAATGTCTTTGTATTTCTTCAGTGACCTAGCAGCTGCTATATGAGAAACCCTGCGTGTGTGCGTGCATGTCCACACCTGTGTACTCCGCCAGGAGGTACTCCGCGGCCCCTGACCGGAGGGCCCCCTCGGCCCCTGGCTCCATGCTCCTGGCCTCCGTTCAGGTAGCTCATCTCCATGAACTGCTCTTGGCAGATATCATCCATCATATCCTACACACACACACACACACACACACAGACACACACACACACACAGAGGAAGAAAATGAAAAGAGAGGTTGAGAAACAAGAGCACATGACATGGGAAAACAGAAGTAGCGCAAATGAAAAGCAAAAAGAGAGAGAGAGAGAGGACAGAAGAGAAGGGATGCAGTGTTGAAGAACGAGTGATGAATAAAAAGAGCAAAACACAATTACAGAGCTGCTCACAACACAGCATCCCCCTAATGGCTAACAGAGCGAGTGGAAGAGAAAGTCTCGGTGCCAGTGACTCAGAGTGTTAAAGAGAAGGGGGCGGGGGGGTCGTGGACGTGGGAAGTTGGAAAGCATCCATCCACACTCCCTGCCTTCCTGCGCCTCTCTGTCATGCACAAAATGGAAATCACTTCTCCCTGCACTTCTTGACGAGTCTGGTGTGCATCGACGGTTACCTTAATTCATCCGCAAAAAACAATAAGTCGGGATGGATTAGTGAAGCTGCCCGTCTGAGCAGCACAAATCCAGCAACACAATCCTCCGACTTCGGAGCAATCGCGAGAGCTGCACTGTGACTCAATCAATTCTTTTTCATAAATCAGTCTGTGGAATGGGAGCTCTAATGATGGTGAAAAGGGAAAGGGGGGGGGGGATACTAGAATATGTGATGCAGAAGGCAGCTTTCAATTTATCTGCGGCAAAAGCAAGCAAACACAAGACACTTGACTGATTACAAATTCATCTCAGGCGAGGAGCGGTGTGACTGCAGCTGCATCTAACGAGCCGGCGAAGTGACACTTCTTTACCTGTCAAGGTGTTTAAATTAATCAACTTTCTTTAGACATCAGATTCTATAGAGAATAAAAAAATAAAGTGTAGAAATAAAAGGATCGGCAAGCCCGTTACACAACATCAAGGCTCTGCTTTAACATTTACATTGGCAGACGTGAAGCTTAGCAGATATATAAAAAAGGTGAGGAAGAACAAAAGAGTCAAAGCCTTGTCGAATACCTGAGGAGGTGTACAGGTAATACATAAAACATCTCACCAACAAATCACATCCACCTATTTTGTGAGAACCTGAGGCGTTTATTAAAATATGGCCCGGTTCCAAATGAAGGCCGTCAAGCCTGACAGATTATTGCCTTAAATTGTAACGACAGGTTCTGCAGGGGACGGCTTTTTACATAGCACGCCAGCAGCAACATCACAACTGGTTCATCAGCCCATTCATCCCCTGCACACTAATTAAAAAATGTGGGCATCTATTGGCCTGAGCCATTGTTAGAGCACTGTGGCCTTCAGCCGGGCTCGACAGCAGACTGGGTTGGCCCGTGCTCAAGAATCTCTCAGCACAAAACTAATAAAGCAAGCGTAGGCTGCGCTGGGTGAATTCTACCACATATCTGTCTGGGAGCCGTACATCTCCAAGCTGATTCTCCTCACTCCCTGAAGAATGAGATTTGGGTAAAGACACAGTGATAGGCAGACAGGAGTAACCCAGCCAACGCAGGGAAAGGGACCCAGCTCTTCGTCTTGAGGTGATTGCTTTACGTTGCATTGCTTTCTTAGTAAGTGCTGCTTTGTTTGTAAGTTACAAGCTGCGACCCGCTCCACCTTTCTGAAAGGCACACCATCAGTCAATTACCCAACAACGCTTTCTGCAGGCTTTCTAAAACTTTTTCCGTGCAACCCTTTCCCTCCCAATTTCAGCTTCTCAATTGGAACAATTTAGTGTTTTTCTTTGTACTATTTGATAGTGATTCAATCAGTTCCAACGTTTAGGTTGTTGACTAGACAAAACAAGCCATTTGAAAGCATCCGCTTCGGATAATCATAACGGGCAATTTTCAACATTTTCGTTGATTTCTCTCTCAGTCATGAAAATATATGGGAGATTATTTCGATACTGAGAATTCAATTTGTGAGGTTTAGTTTTCAAGTCAATAAAGGAGACATGTTGTGCATATTTTCAGGTTCATAGCTGCATTTTGGGTTTCTACTAGAAAATGTTTGCATGCTTTAATGATCGAAAAGCACATATTTTTCTCATACTGTCTGTCTGAATAAAGCTGTTTTCACTTCCTGTCTGAAACGCTTTGTTTCATCGCCTCCTGAGAAAGCCCGGTCTGTTGTGATTGATCCGTTTCTGTGTCTGTCACATCTGCGCTCTCTGTCTCACCACATCCTAACAGCTTATCTAAAGGCACGGGTTCTGCATACGGGCTGTGTGCATTGATCATTTTGATATCCATCCATCCATCCATCCATCCATCCATCCATCCATCCATCCATCCATCCATCCATCCATTCTCGGCCGCTTATCCGGGGCCGGGTCGCGGGGTCACTTTGATAGTTTTACAGTATTCATATAGCACCTTTTTATAAGTAGAACCTTTTGTTAGTTGATGAGTGTCATGAAGCTGGAATTTCTTCAGTAGAATGCCTTGAAAAATATAGTATGATACAATCTGCAATACCATGGGGAAAAATTGTCACAACATTGTGGACTTTTAGAATTTTAGATTTATATTAAAGGAACATAACAAGCCTTTAACATGACAACAGCAGAGAAAGGAAGAATGACTGTAGCGGTGTGTGTGTGTGTGTGTGTGTGTGTGTTTGTGTGTGTGGCAACTCTGAGACAAGAGAGTAGTAAAGCGCAGCAGGTTACTTGTATCAGAAAATTTATATTGAAATCTTTTAAATTACTTAGTGTCAATATGTATCGATAAATCAACAAATTAACATTTATTGTCACATATTTGAAGTTAAAGTTGTATTTATTTCTTCAAATTATATTGTATTTGTTACCCTTTATAATGCTGTTTTGAAGGCACCAACAATGGTGCAGGTTGACAAGGAAGTAAATGTAAAGACGATGCTTCATTTAACTTCATTTAACCTTCATTTTCTTAATAATTAATGTGCCGTTTTCAGGTTGGACTTGAGGTGGATCGATGAAGCTAGTACAATATTTAATATAAAATATAATATGTAATAATAAATAGTAACAATATAAAATTAAAATAAATAAAATAATTATAAATTAAATAAAATAATATAATAAATAAAATAATATGACATATAATACATAATAATAGTAATAATAATAATAATAATAATAATAATAAGGCCAGTATAATAATAATAATAATAATAATAATAAGTTAAGGTACAGAAAATAAAACAGATCTAATACTGACTCAACTATTTTTGTCAGTTGCTGTTACAAACTATGGTCGGCTTTGATTTATATATTTATGATGGTACCGCTTTGTCGGATAAATCTGAAGACATCACTTATTAAGCGTTGGTTAAATCATGTTGAGTGTTTGTCAATATTGTTGACATTTTCAGGGCTAAATGATGAATTACATACGCAATTTTCAGGTTCATTAATGGCATAAAAGTAATTGTTAGAGGGAGTTCTCGGAGCGAGCACAAAGACAAGTCAATAGAGAATAAGACACAAACACGGCAAAAAAACCCAGCAAAGTGGGACTCACGGGAAACAGGAACTTCTTGACCTCCTCCATGGCGTGTGCCATGCGCAGGTAGGCCTCTGGCACGGGGGCAAACACCTCGATGAACACGTGCAGCTCCATAGACAAGTGGGCGTACTTGGGTTCCCCGCCTTTCCTCAGCCCCTCCTCCTGAGACAAGGGCAGCATCACAAAAGTGTCAGGGGTCAAAGAGAGCACGCGGCTAACTCGAAAATGAAATGAATTATGCAAGACGTAATCGCATTTCATCCGCCTCAGAGGGCAGCAAGCATAGGCGTGGTATTCCCTTCTTTTATATCACTTAATAATTGCATCAAAGTGGTAGATAACAGGCTTAGCAGGATATCCTGAAGATTCTTGGAACAGATGTGCAGTGCGTCAATGCCCTTGGCTTTGCATTTACGCTCACCCGAGCTATCCTGCCAGTCGACGCCATCTGGGCTCGCTGCCTGACATCCCTCTCAAGTACAGGCCAGATGTGTTATGGCTTCAGGTACCCTTTTCACAGGTGTCTAACACCAGATGTGTGTGTGTGTGTGTGTGTGTGTGTGGATGTGAGAGTATATTACCTTGGATTTGTCTCTCATGGATCCTTTGCCCAGCACAGAGATCTTGGCTCCGGTCTCTTCCTGCAGACGTTTGATTGTGTTGCCCTGAGGTCCCAAAATCTTCCCCACGAAATTGAACTAATGGCAAAACAAAGCAGAAGAAAATTAGCCTGACAATCAAAGCCGAGGCGAGTTTAATACCAAGAGAGTAAAGCAGCAATCACTGTCAGGGGTCTTGTTGCACATACTGCAGCCTTAAGTAGTAGATTTACCAGAGAAGGTCGATATGAGCCCCCGAGGGCTGGTACCCTGTCACTTACTACAATCATCCAAGCACTGATCTGGGACTAAATTCCGATCAAAACCTGCGTTCTTTACCTCTTTGATCAAACTAAATAATGACTGCATGTATATGTGCCCTACAATTAGCTGTCATTGTCAAACACATTTAGCAAAGACTTTCTCCCATGGAAGCAATTCCTCCTGGAGCTGGGAAAGTAGCTTTCGCAATGTGCAACCACTCATTAGCTTTGGCAATGCGGATTGATGTACCGACTAAAACTAAGTCTGGCAAACTGATACAGGCTTCTGGAGATCAGAAGGCTGTCTTACCCCACAGACCAGACTCCTACATCATATTGATCTGATGCTCCAGATGGTGCTCCATCCATACGTCTTATTCTTGTTAAAGTCGTGTCTAAAAGCATCAAAAAGACTAATCCAAAAAAGTCACACAGCAGGCTTTTAGACAGCCACCATATCAATGTAGATGACTCAGACTGATGGAAATACATGCAAATGAAGCCATTGTGCAACTAGCAGTGTGTTCTGTGAGATTTATAGGACAGTTTATACCCTCACACACACTCTGCAACATCATAAACCATCATCCTATAATCGATGTAGCCAATGTGTGAGCCAGGTATAGATTGTACTGGTATGAATGAATACACCTGAGGTTACATGATAAAGTAAAGTAAGACTCACTCTGAAAGGAAACATTGGCAGAAGAACCAATCTTCTGCACACAGTATGAAATCCACTGAGCTATCCTACCCATAGTAATATTAACATTCTGATCCTTTTAATGATATTTTAAAACATGCCAGTATCGGCTGTAATTATACTCTGGTGCTCAGAGATCAAGGTTAAGAAGAGTAATTTGAGACTCCCAAGTAACCCCGTGGCTTTGTGTAATTGAAACCCAGCTACAGGATAAATTAAATCAAGAGGGGTTCACAGTGAAATACAAAAAAAGGACAGAGGAAGAAGAAAGAAGACAGGGGCAAAGAAAGCTCACCTTCGGGTACTGTTTGACAGGTATGAGCACACGTTCCTTAAGTTTGATGTTCTTTGTTGTGAAAAGGTCCAGGTATGCTTCTGCCTCCTTTTTAGTGTCGTCTTTCTGGATTCTATCAATTTCTAGAAGGGGAGAGGTATGGTTTCAGGCAAAGTGTTCTCACAATCAAACAGGATTCAAAGTGGCAAAGTACATCTCAGTTATAAGGATTTATGTGCACTTACATTACTAAGTAAGCATTGATTTAGAGATTAGAAAGCTCCGTGTCTAGGTTCAAACTTGGCATTAAATATTAACAATTTTCAGACACACTTGGCAGTTATTTCAACTGCAATTCTATGCATCCCAAACATAAAGAAGATGCATTTTTCTATCAGATTTTGCCTCGTTTTAACTGAAACAACGTGTCATCTTTTGACTGACAATCACTCAAACAACAGTGCTTCCAGATGAATCCAAGATGATGAAAGAGTATGTGTGATCTGTTTAATTTAGCACCTTTTAGCAATCTTATCAACATCCTGAATAGAGCTGAATCTGTTAATTAATCTATTTACTGGCAAGTGCTTTGATAATCAAATAATCATTACAGCCCTTTTTCAAGTTAAACTCCAAACAATTTCTGCTTGCAGCTTCTTCAATGCCAGAATGTGCTACTTTCATCATCGGAAACAGAATATCTCTGGGGTTTGGACTGCTGATCACACAGAATAAGACATGTGAAGACATCACCATTGGCTTTATGGACATTTTTCACTATTTGACATTTTCCACACTAAAAAAATAATCAATAACATTATCGTCAGTATAATAAATAATCTTAAACCCTAGCACAAATTCAAAACACAGCTGGAAAACGTGCAGATTCTCAGCTCTTCCCTGCACCTTCTGTCACCTCTCCCATGTGGCACAGCGCCAAGTCTCAAGCAGCACCCATAGCAAGCAACATCACAGCACCTCATCTCAAACCACCTCCTCACTCCTGGCCATGACAACTCCTGAGCCTAAGATGTGCAAACATGTCAGCTACACCACAGTCTACCAGCTGCAGATCTGGGGAGCCTCAGAAGACGTCAAACCGTTGAAACCCACAGCACAAAATGTCTTTCTGGATCATTCTCACTTTCAATTTCAGAGATTGTAGACTAGATTATGCACATCCTGTTAGACAAAGCTTAACAATCATCAGAGGTACCGGAGACTCTTGACTAGAGCAGCATATAAGAACCAGCTTGGAGAAAAATCACTTTAAAATCTCTGGGAGAGCACATGGGCAATAATCACTTAACGAGTCCCTTCAGTTGATCTATAGCACTCAATAGCTAGCTCACAGTGCCCTAATGATGCTTTTTGTATTTTCATTTCCAATAGCATCACTGTAATGGTCCTGTAAAAATGTTTGGTACTCAGTAGTGACTTTATGGCTATACAATGGTACATTCTGGTGATTTAAATCACAGTATCACTTCATTATTTTTGCTTATTAACTCAGATGTCATTCTAGGGCTGGGCGATATGGACCAAAAGTCATATCCCGATATATTTAGGCTGAATATCAATAAACGATATATATCCCTGTATTATTATCACAAAGTGAGAGCAAATGTTCAGTCAAAGTCAAATATGACATTTCATATGTAGTTTTATTGAAACCATTTAAGTGAACATCATTACTGTATAATAACGGGAGTACCTTTTATAAAAAAAAAAATCTAAGCTCCATAAAGTACACATTTAAATAAAAAAAAAAATTAAATAAAATTGCAAATTTTAACTATATCGATATATGCGTTATGGTCTACATATTGCATATTTAAAAATCGCATTTAAAAATATATCGGTATATCTTTTATATCGATATATCGCCCAGCCCTATGTCATTCTTATAGTGCCGTTCTTTTCGAAATGTACAGAAAATCCTAATGGTAAGATTTTTTTCCGAGCTAGCGGTCGACTACAGTGAAATAACTAATACCTGAGGCAGTTTTTTATTTTCCTGCCTCTCCAGCACAGCAGCCCTGGAGCTGCCGAGGCTGCAGCTTATTGCTCAAGGACACTTCAGCAGCGTGCCGGGCCGGCAGACAGACAGCGGGACTTGAAGGTCTCTGCCGCCGCTGCGAGGCCGCCTCTCGGCGTCAAAGTAGCGAGGTGACCCCGTCACGGATACTGGCGCACATTAATAGGATTCTGCGCAACTCACCTGTCAGACAATGAGAGCAACAGGGGCACGACAGGGACAACATATACCGGTTTGTTTTGTTTTTTCGTGGAAAAAAGCCGGAATTTATTAATTTTTTCCAATTTCGACTGTTATGTTACTGGGAGATAAACAGGTTCGACGCGTCGCAGCTGCACGAGGAGGCATTAGAGGATTTAATGAAAATGTGAAACGGGTCTCTCTGTAGTGTTGTAATAGTTTTAGGCAATTTACAGTCTCAGACACAAGTCATTACCTTTTTAATTAACCGCCACATGTATCACCTATTCACTATTAAAGGCAGTTAATAATAGGGCACTCCACGTCCCGTCCGCTAAACACATGGCAGCCTCAGCGTGGAGGTGTGTGTTTATTTGGATGCGTTCACGAGCGGTATGGCGCCCTCTCTTCAACTCAAACACAAACCCCATTGTCAAAGACAAAATTAACACAATATAAAAAGGACTTTACCTGCGTTTAAAAGTTTCATGGCGTGTGTAAAAGACGAGTCCAGGCTGTCCTTCTCCGCCAGCAGCTCGGGGAGATATTTCTCGTCGTTCTCCATTTTGAGTTAAAACGATGGGGAGTCACTTCGGCGCAGCAAAAAAAGCGTGAAAAAACCCCCAACAATAATAGAAAAAAGTAGTCCAGTTATGTAACTACGGAGTGCCGCGTATCCTCTGTGCAGACGGCGCTTTGCATGTGGCTTCCGTGCGTTTCTGCGACAGACGGGTCCGCTACTCTCAGTCTGTGTGGCTTCCCAGCTGACTGGTCCCTTCTTTTCAGCAGCACCGACTGGATGGGAATGGGAGAACAAAAGCAGGGGAGAGATGGGTAGAAAAGAGACCCTACTCAAGCCGGCGGAAGTGAGCTCAGAAGGACGTAGTTCTCCGGACTGACGCCGCCTACTGTGTGCTGTGTTGATGCGCGTCGCCTCCAGCAGCGATAATCCCACTATCAGATTTTCAGTACTGGTATGGGTGTGCCCACTGTACAATGTGCTGGTGTTGGAATAAAAATGTCTAGACTACTAGAAGGTATTGGGGTGCCCTACTACTGGGTCCCTCTGAGAAACTCATATAGGAACATATTACTAAGGTGTGGAGCCTTGATTAATGACCATATAGGGCTGGGCGATATGGGCAAAATGTTCTATCCGCATATAGGTAATTTCTTATCTTTATAAGGATATATACCACAATAACGCATGTTTTCTGTTAATTCAATAAATATATGGTTAGCACTCTCACCTCACAGCAAGAGGGTCGCCGGTTCAACTCCCGCCTGCGGCTCTTCTGTGTGGAGTTTGCATGTTCTCCCCGTGTCAGCGTGGGTTCTCTCCGGGTACTCCGGCTTCCCCCACAGCCCAAAAACACGCACTTAGGTTTAATTGGTGACTCTAAATTGCCCGTAGGAGTGAATGAGAGCGTAATTGTCTGTCTCTATGTGTCAGCCCTGTGATAGTCTGGAGACCTGTCCAGGGTGAACCTCGCCTCTCACCAAATGTCAGCTGGGATCGGCTCCAGCCCCCCACATCCCGAGTGAGGATAAACACGTAACGATAATGAATGAATGAATGTTTACTCCATACTCCATGTTAGCATATACAACAGACATTTTTATGTTCATAATCATGATCATATGTATACGCCCACGTCATATCACTGATCACTTAACATATATGGTAATTTGGTGTTACTTTAGGCAGTAAAATCTTTCATATGATGTTTAGTGTTTTCTAGAATTAATGCAATAGCTTACAGGTTCCATTTTTCTATGGTCGTTTTCATCCCTTTATTTTCTTGTATGAGTCATCTTGGTTATTTAAAAACTCCTGGGAGCAGTTATTGCAGCGTAAATGTTGTCTGACTAACTGTGTCACCACAAGTACCCTAACTTTGATTATAGTTTCTTTTTTATTTGCGAATCATCACAGGAACATAGATAGATAGATAGATAGATAGATAGATAGAAAGAAAGAAAGAAAGAAAGAAAGAAAGAAAAGAAAAAACAGTTAGTTTAAAGCCATACATAGACAATAAAATGCCATACATCTGTGAACAGTAACAAAATTATAGACTAGGATCATATTCCAAATCTAATATGTATTGAGTCATTATGTACTGCAATATAATATATTTTCATATCAAGTGTATATTAATTGATGTGAATAGGATAACGATAGTTGATGACATGTCTTCTGTGTTTAATTTGCTAATATCATTTCAGAGACAGTGTGCCCTGAAGATGTGGAACTTCCATTCCAGGCTCTCTACTGTCCCTTAGTGGTGGACTCGATCATAACAAAGAGTGCGTCCCTGAAACTGCTGCTGATGAAACTGGGTCCATCAGAAGAAGCCTGTTCATTGTCTAATAACCCATTTTCCTCTCCACTTCTATTGATTCAAAAACACTTATGTGCGAGTGAAAGGAGCAGTGAGGAGAATGTCTGGCACAGACTCTAAAGGATTGATTCCTCCTATACAGATGGTTGTAATGAACCTATCACACCATTGAGTGGAGCGCAAAAGGTCAGAGGTTAGAGCTGGCCTAAGGCATGCAAAGCAAGGCCATTCTTTGTTAATTTGGTCTTTAAGCAGATACAGTAGCATGCATTATGTGCAGGCAGATGCTCTTTGAACAAACAGCAAAAACTGCAGGTCATTTGTCAGTCCGCTGCCGGAGTGAAAACCATTACAATCGACCGCAGCTGTACCCAGGAATGCATCTGCTCAAAACAAATGAAGGCAAAAATTGTCTGCAATAAACACTTATGGGAGGCCGAAGACCCACTCTAACTATCAGCGTTCAGCTTGATCTATCTCTGACCGTTACAGTGTTATTAGTGTTGGGGGTTGCAAGGTTGTCCTGACTCCTCTTGTCATTGACAGAATGGATAGCCTGTGAGCTGAATTTCAATTGGCTCATAAAAGGAAGAGTTACTTCTCTTGGCAGGTGGAGGGGTTCCAATCCGATAGCTCGCGCTCGTGCCTTCTGCTTGTGTGGACTTCCCCTGTCCCCTAACATACAGAGCCACAGTCTGGGGTAAACAGGGGCAGATGGACAGGGGTAAACACTGGGGTTAGGCTTATATAAGCCGCCACCATTCCAGATCTTTGCATCTGACCATTTTTCATGCCCCGAAGGCTAAAAAAATGGCAAGGATTCAGTGCTCCCCTGGAGTTTTATCCTTGTTCGGGCAGGAGTCTGCGAAACAGCATTTAGAGCATCATGGGACTCTGAAACTCCACTAAAAGTCAAACTAATAAAAATCTTAGCAGCTCCTTATGGCAGGCTTGTCTGCAATTTTTACAAACTGCAGTATAACAAGACTAAGAGTCATGCTTGTGGCTCAGTGAGGCTGTACTTAGGCAGGCTGGTGCTTTAAACTAAATGCTAATGTCAGCATGCTAACATGGTCCCAATGACAATGCTCAAATGCTGATGTTGCAGGTTTTATGTTTACTATGTTAACAGGGGTTGTTCCAGGACTTTCTGAATAAGGTTGCACATGGGGGGGACCAAGACTTAGTCTGAGGGGGCCAATCAAAAGACATGCATCTTCACTAGCTTAGTTTAGCCTGCATGCTTACATTTTTGAGTAATTGTTAAACACCAAGTACAGCTGAGTCTGATGGGTAAAACATACACCTTTTTGCTGGTATAAACTAAAGGATTGGAGAATTTTAGAACAAACGGCTGACTTCCACCCAGGAGAACAGGGTTCATTCCTATGTGAAAACAAAAGTAAATTACTTTTTATGTAACGTCTAACGTTTTTATGTAAGATCTCATGATTTGTGAATCAAGTTTTTTAACGTAACTTATGTTTTTTACATGGCTCATGTCACCCTCGAAACTACTTCACTTCCGGCATTTACACACATTTATTTACTGTTTAAACTGTCTTTTATAACGCCTAAACCTAGGTCAGTGGTTTCGTAGCCTAAATTCACAGGAACTACAGCCTTTTTTACAACCGCAAACCGTATGTGTGTATAAAGACGTGTGTGCTATTTTGAGAACGATCCACCGCGTAACGCTCATTTTGACATACAGTCTATTCTGTCATTTAGGTTTGAGATCTTGTTGCAAAACCCAATGTGTCATTCTTATAGTAACATTCAGGAACAGCCTAGTATCACCAAATGGAGTATTAATAAAAGACAAATTTCTTAACTCATTTTGATGTGTCTGTCATTTTACACCACAGCAATAATAGACACTCAGAGCAAGTGCTTCAGAAGTCAGGTGACAGAGTATTAAGAGTAAACATGACATGTGAAATGTAGTTAAAAGTGGCGTTCTATTTATACACTCTCCCATGAAATCGTATTGTTGGGATTCTTCCTCTAGAAACCATTAATCTCTGTATAAAATGTCATGGCAATTCATCCAGAAATTGTTGAGACATTTCAGTCCCTAGCATGGCTGCAAACGTCCCTAAGCACACTCAAATTTTCTGGTCAGACGCCTGACACATAAACAAATACAGAGGGATATAAATGGAATAAATGTGATCACGGTGGAAACCATCTCATCAGAAGAGGCATGAAATGGAGGATATTCAGGTTGAAGTAAAAGGCTTTCATCCCATAGACTACAGTAAGTCAACAACAGTAAATAGAAAATGAAAGTGGTGAAGAAATAAATGAAAGGAGAATAGAAATTTGTAAGCTTAAATCCTTTAGTGTCACACTGTCATTGGAGGGTTTTCCTGCTCTTGGGCGGTTTAGTCAAGAAAGCAAGCGAGAGATAGCTGGGTTCAGTCTGAGGGTCACGCTCAGTTTAGCATCGCTACAAGGCCAGAGAAACCTTTTTTTCCCCATGAAAGCTTTCAGAACTGTCACACCTGCTTAGGTCTGTAACACCACCCCACTCCCCCTCCTCTGCCTCCATCTACACCTCTTCCCTCCCTCCTTCCCTCCCTCTCTCACCACCCACCCACCACAGAAAACAAGCTCTCCCTTCATCCCATCCCCCAACCTGTCACTCTGTCCCTGTCATGCCCACAAGGTGATTATTTCCTTGATGATCAATGTATCCACAGAGGCACCCGAAGAAGCGCTCGGAAGATTAAAAAATAAAATTACATCCTGCAAATGTGTATACATTTTCATAGGTGCTTTGAATTTTGGATAACACCCTGTATTTGCAAGATTGCCTGGCTCTATGTGGAGCATTATGCTATTCCTCTGGATACTAACATTTATATTTGCATTGCAGGAGTCTTGTTCCACCACTTGGAGTTCAAGGAAAAGCCATTAGTGAGGGCACTTACATATTCTGCTGGGACTGCAAAAACTGAAAAAAAAAAAAATGGCACAGGCCCAGTAGTCAAAAACTTTAATATATCCGCGTACCAAACCGGAGGGCAAAAAAACATGGCAGGTAAAATCACAACGTCTTTTGCTTCAATAAATAAGTAATGTGACATTTCAAGTTGTGTTATTTCTGACTGAGCTGAAAGGAATTGGGGAAATGACTCCAGTTTTGCTGAAAAAAAAATAATGTAATAGCTCATTTTAGTGTAAGAAAATGTGGGAATACTTTATGCCCTAATAACTCTGCTCCTGTTACAGTCATCTCTGATGAAATGTGGACACCATCATTCCACCGTTCTGTGCATGCTCCTCTGAAATATAGAATAAAGTATAGTGAGGCCAATATAATACACACTTGGAAGTGACAAAACCCTTGTTAGTGACTAGAACCCTGAGACCAGAATCACCCATCTCTCAAGTTATTCACTAACACTTGGGCATACACTATATACATTGTATCTAAATGGCATTAGTCTTAAATGCCTAATATGGTCTCTATTGAAATGGCATTATTCATGGTTTTATATGTACATAAGGGTCAGTAAAGGGCCAACAGTTAAGAATGATTTGTCATTCCAGTTGTCCATTTCATTTGCAAAGCAAAGGCTTTGGGTTGGGACATTACTTCTTAAGGTACACATTGCTGTTAAATTTTAAAATATATAATGTTTCGATGTTGTGTGCACCACAAACAAAATTCTATTCACCTCATTTGAGCTGTCAGCAGATGGGTATCTCACAACCTACGCAAATAAAAACAAAACTATCTGTTTTTTGGAAAGGAAGGCAAGAAAGGATGCGCCTCTACTATAATTACTATTTATTAATAAAGCTGTTATATTTCTGGCAGATTAAATGCTTCACTACAGGCAAAAGCATTTTGTGCAAGTCAAACAAGACAAGGTCAAACCCTAGTATATGGCAGACTGTGTTTGGCCAATTTTGTGTGATAGGAATATTTAATATTTTACTCGCATGTATCAGGGTTTTATTCTATAAATATTTCAATCCACACATACTTTTAGTTTATTTTTGTGCCATTTAGTGTTTCTTTTGCACAGACAGCTGTTTAAATCTCACAAATATCTCGCTGTATATGTGTTTTAAACTAATTAACACCATCATTGATTGATCAATGCTCCCAGTCTGTTTGTGTTAATGAAAGGGAAATAAAATCAATCAGTCCATCAATCAATAGATACATTTTTTTGATAATATTAAAACTTTTCATTAAGTCAATAAATTTCAGTTTCTGCTGTCAGTCAGTCAGTTGAAGGCTGTTCAGCTCCAGTAGCTGCTGACGGACAGCCACCGTCCACCACCGCACAGAGTGAGGGGGAGCTCATAGACAGACCTTGGTTAATCAATTAACATGAGGTAAATAATTTTGAAACATATATACAGCGGGATATCTGTATGATTTAAACAGCTGTCTATGCAGATTTCGCTTCACTTAACACGATGGCAGACAGAGTGTGGACTGCACGATAGAACATATACAAGCTGCATGTCTCCATGACAACATGTTTGAAAACAAATGCGTGCTGCAAATGTAGAAGTAGGTCCATTCAGTCAGTCAGTCACATACAGACCCGTGTGTAGGGCTAACCTCTGGCGGTCAGCCAAGAAGAACATTCTGATTAAATGCTATGGGGCATTTAATCACACATCTTATCAGATCACTTTATTTAGTGTCCATGTTAGGAGTTAATTTGGAATCTCTAATCAGGACAACTTCAAATAAATATTGTCCACGTAACCACAACCAATATAGCGAGTTAGCTGGTAAAGAAAGTTACGTTAGCATCTGGCAAGCTAACAAACCAGATATTTTTCATGTTAAAAGAGTCTAAATACCAGTGAAAACAGAGCCACCTTTGTCATGGGCCAGAAACACATCTCTAATGAGATAATAATGTTGCTCTGTGTTTGCTGCATGTTGAACTTTTTGCTAACACATTAGCCAAAACAACTTTACAGTCAGGCTGCATGTCTGCTAGCATGATTTAGTGTTCTTCTGCTCCCTAGTGGCAAAAAGTTAATTAATAGAAAAGACTTTAACAAAGAATGTTATGATTCATCACATTTGCTAGTGAATAATTGTATAATACATCCAACAACTACTGTAGTTTAGCTTGTGTTCATGTGCTGCTTAATACAGTTTCCCTACTGCAACTGAACAAACATGCTTCTTGATGTGCCAGGGACACTACAGTACATACAGTACATTACATCATAAGCTGACTACCTGGCCAGTATCCCAAACACTGGTTTATCCCTTTAAAGAATGATAGCGTCTTATATGACGGTGATGAGTGGTGTGATTTGTGCTGGAAGTAAGTAGGGCACTTTGGAGCCCAGGGAGCAGAGGGAGGGCTAAATCTGTTTACTCACACTCAAGGATTTCATTCGTTATTTTCATCGATGTTCTGATTTTTCTCTGAGTGCTGTTATTATTGTTTTGTCTGTGTGTGTGTGCACTTGTGTGTGATTTATGCAGAACATGCTTTACACTCAGGGGCTTTCCCCTCTCTCATTCATGCTTTGATGTAAGTGCTCTACCCTCTCCTGCTAAAGATATACCTGCAGTATTGATTTACGGTGCCCGGTCGCATTCATCGGACCCAAATGAAAAGCCAATAAGGTGTTTATAGACACATATACATCTTCACGTAATGCCCTGTGGCTCGTTAAGTTTTTATACCAAGTGTTACCTCTGGGAGATTGCTCAGGTAGCAGTTTGCATTCAACCCTGCTTTTGTGTCATCAGTAAGCAAACAGTAAAGTGACTGTGGGAGATGGCTACACTCTCAGCCAGGGCTCATGTGCCACACGTAGAGTGAAGATTTCATTGTGTTGTAGACACATTTTAACAGGCAGTGTGATGGAATATACTAGGCTATATCTTCTTGTGTGAACAGTTTTCTTCTATTAATAATGGAGTGGGTCATTGTAGTACTTACAGCCCCAACGCTCGTCTTTAAAAAGTATGCAATGCCATATTTCAAGTTTTTCTGATGCCGTACATTTTTCTCTGTAAAAAGCAAGAATTTTCTGAATGGAAATAAGTGTAGCCAGTAGCCAGTGCAGGGTCATAGTGTGTGGTCAAAGTCAAGAATTTCTAATTCTACCGGATGCTTGTACAGAAACAAAGTGGAGGTTACACGACTTTAGGAATTTTATGTTAAAATGGTTAAAAATGAAACCAATGGATGGGTGAATGGATGGATGCATGGCAGGGCTGTAGTCAAGACCAATTTAATTAAGTCCAGGTCAAGTCCAGAGCCAATCGAGTCCTATTTATGACCATAATAGGGAAATAATGTCTTTCCAATCATAATATAGTGATTAAAGAGTTAGGATGCACAGAAATAATATCTAAACAAGTTTGATCTGTCACATCAACCTAATCTAACGCATCATGTAGGTGGAATCAGGAGCTGGAGGTTGTGGCTGGGGAGAGGGGCACCTGGAATGCCCCGCTTATCCTGCTGCCCCCGCGACCCGGCCTCGGACAAGCGGATGAGAATGGATAGATGGATGGATGTTTTGTTTCGTTTCTGATTATTATTGTGGACAGTTTATGCCTTTGTTAGAAGATTACTTTAATAATCCCACAATGGGGAAATTCAACATCTGCATTTAACCCATCCTTTTTTACACACAAGTGAACACACCATGCAAGGAGCAGTGGGCAGCACATTACTTTTGCATCAGTAGAGAGATGATATTAAAAAGAAAGAGAGAAAGCTCCCCAGCTGGACTTTGGGTTCATGGTTGGCATCATAATCCCCAAGCCACAAGTATGCCCCAACTCTATTTAAAAAAATATTTCCTTTTTTTAGCATTGATTAATTGTGGGCTACACGGTGTCGTGTGGGTGTTTCGCCTCACAGCAAGAGGGTCGAAGGTTTGAATCCAGCTTGTAGCTCTGCAGAGTTTGAATGTTCTCCCCGTGCCAGTGTGGGTTCTCTCCGGGTCCTCTGGCTTCCTCCCACAGTCCAAAGACATGCAGCTTAGGTTTAACTGGTGGCTTTTAATTACCTGTAGGAGTGAATGAGAGCGTGAATGGTTGTCTGTCTCCATGTGTCAGCCCTGTGATAGTCTGGAGACCTGTCCAGGGTGTACCCCACCTCTCACACAATGTCAGCTGGGATCGGCTTGACAGGGTTCAGATAATCGGTTAGGGAAAATGAATGAATGAATGTATTTATTGCATTCATATGCAGTTATATGTTTAAATATATTAGGGGAAAACATTCTCTGTCAGCCCATAACATTTTCATAAACTGTCTATGCCAGCAGAAAGATATTTTGTTGAGTCTGGATTGGATTTTAACATAATTAAGGGTCCAGTATCTCTTAAAGACTTGATGTGTTCTTTCAAGTTCTCTAAAATACAAATACAAAATTCAAACCCAGACATCATTAAAAATGACAGTACAATTCTATTTTTTTAAAAGTAAATTTCAGTCTCCTCTTAGTTTTTATTACAAAAGTCATCCTCAGGTCAGCCTCTCCTAACCCAAAACAGGTAGACGGCCACAGCCAAAAGCCAGAAGCTGAAGACTCCTCTGGCTCGGAGTCACGGGAACATCAAACACGGCTCACAGCCCATTTTATATGTCAAACCATGGTCTCTCCTGCCTATCTCTGCTGAATAGTGTCTGGAAAGCAGAAATACTATCAATAATCTCTGAAACCAATAGAGGATTTAGCACTTGATTTTAGGCTCTAGTAATTAGAAATGCATTTAGGCCTTCAAAGGCTGGTTACAGCCGGAGATCAGAGGCCTTTCTTAGCCTGTAAAGCCCTGTAAAGAAATGTCAGGAGTGGCGAGATTTACCCCCTCCCTCTTCACCTGCTTTTACCTTCAGGGCATTTATAAAAATATAGCCGTTACTCATCCCACATTCAGCTTTTAATGATTGTAAATGATATACCTCTCTTCATAGTGCCTCTTCAAAGCTGCTATTCTCTTAAGGTAGAAAAATAAGGGTAAAGGAGGAGAGAAATCCTGTCTTTGAGCTTCTTTTCAGGGTTTGCTTTGATCAAGGTCTATGTGTGTGCAGGGCTGTGTGCTTGCAGACACTCACACACACACACACACACACACATATATATATATACATATTTGTGTATGTGTATATGTGTTTGTCTGTGTGTCTGAGTGCATGTGTTCATGTAAACAGTAAACAAAAACACCATGTTCCCATGAGCTAAAGATTTGTGATCAAGTACAGCCCTCTGAGGTATATTTGTGTGTGTGCTTGGTGTCAAAATGTGAAGCTTTTCCCAGCTAATGACAGACGCCCCAGACGACGGAACTTGCAAACAAGAAAAAAGAAAAGTGCAGACACTGCCGCAGTCACCCAACTTTCCCTGCATCATTACCCGTCGCTTTGAATGTTTCATGCACACAGCGAATGCAGAGAAATGCAATTTATCACCTCCTCGCTCCACATATTGCTAAAAATTATTCATGGGAGTTCGTAATTATATGGAGGAGACATTTTCCTGTTCATTCCCCAAGAACAATATTCATGTTCTGACTCAGCTTCCTGCAGCCGTCTTTGGTTAAGAAGCACATCCAACATTTGGCTTACTTTTTTGCATTGTCCCTGTTCCACAGACGTAATGCTGTGTTTATCTTTGCACAGCTGTGTGGCAAAGCTAAAGCCGTGTATGTTAGCTGCATGTTTAATATGCACATGCTGTTTTGCATTCAGCCCATCGACCGACCAACCCCACAGCGGAAAATCATGTCACACCTGGTAATTTAAAGCACAATGTTTCGTTTCTCACCTCTCCGCTCGGCTCACCATGCATCCATAAACCAGCGTACACCTTGTGAATTTTTTCTTGAGGCTAGCTTACACAGACAACAAAGAGGCCATCAATCAGAGCCCCTGGGGAGTTTTTTGTCTTTCCACATATCAGGAAACCCACCTCTTCCCTGTCATTTTGGGTATAATCTGATGCTTTGGCAGGCTTGACCCCCTCCTCACGTCGAGGTTACGAGGTTCTTCTCGAGTGTCGAGTCAGATTTGTCTGGTTTGGCCTTTAGTGAAAGCATGCACGCGCATACACACACACACACAATGCAAAACAATGCGCCACATGGCTTAATAAAAAAACGCTCACACACAAGCCGTAGGTGAAGCGTAGGGTGAGGCCCCTCAACTCAGACAACACCTGGATCCAGACAGCTGGCCTGATGAGGTCTGATGTGGCCTCGGGCGTCTGCATTCGCAATGGACTCGCTCACCTACCTGCAGTCTTTCCTACAGAACTGAGGTTAGGCAGACCATCAAACCTCAGCCAAGGCTGTACCTTAGATGAATTTTAAATAAATCGTTTTTTTTTTTATGTTGCAGTGTTGTATGGAGCTTGTGCATTAAATCCCCTCACCTTCTTCCTTCATCCAGCAAAGGCAGCTCAGTAAAGCTTTCTGAAAAGTCTCAGACTTTCAAACCGAAAATAGACTTTCCTCACTTCTTTGTGACAAACTTGCACAATACCAGATGACTGACAATAGTTTTATTATGTCAGATTATAATTGTTGTGACATTCAGTACACCACTAAACAAACAAGTTCATCACTTCTTTCAGCACATACCAATCAACACTTTCAACACTTTAAAACACACACATCAACTGGCATTTCAAATGCCTTTAGCTCTTTCAAGTGACACAAGTGAATTCTAATTAAATAACTTTATTATGAGGTAATGTTTTCACCCGGTCTGTTGTTTGTTGGTCTGTCCGTCTGTCTCTGGATATTGTTAGTATATTTTGTATTGTATATTTATTGTTGATATATAAAAAGATACAGACATATTTTAGCACGAGCCAAGGAAGAACTGTTTAAAATTCCACACATATATAACCCTAACCCTTGACCTCAACAGGCCGGCTCTGATGCTGAGGGAACGTAGGGCTGAGGGAACATAGAGCTGAGGGAACATAGAGCCGAGGGAACATAGAGCCGAGGGAACATAGAGCTGAGGGAACATAGGGCTGAGGGAACATATCGCTGAGGGAACATAGAGCTGAGGGAGCATAGGGGTGAAGAAACATAGAGCTGAGGGAACATAGGGGTGAGGAAACATAGAGCTGAGGGAACATAGAGCTGAGGGAACATAGAGGTGAGGGAACTTAGAGCTGAGGGAACATGGGGTGAGGCAACATAGAGCTGAAGAAATTTAGATAGAGGAAACATAGGGCTGAGGGAACATAGAGTTGAGGGAACATAGGGGTGAGGGAACAGAGGGCTGAGGGAACATAGACCTGAGGGAACATGGGGTGAGGGAACATAGGGCTGAGGGAACATAGAGCTGAAGAAATTTAGGATTGAGGAAACATAGGGCTGAGGGAACATAGAGTTGAGGGAACATGGGGCTGAGGAAACATGGGGCTGAGGGAACAAAGAGCTGAGGAAACATAGGGTTTGGAGAACATGGGGCTGAGAGAAGATAGTTTTTAGGGAACCCAGGGCTGAGAGGTTGAGGGAACATTGGATTGATTGAACATAGGGTTGAGGGAACATATTGCTGAGGGACCATTACCAGCCTCCTTAAATAATTACCATTTATTGTGTTTACAGCTGCATGTTTTTCAGAAAACCAGTCTTCTCCCCACCCGATGAGCATTAAATATTCATATCTACAAATAGATACATTGTCTTGACATGGCCATGGCTTTCAACTGGATTTTGTGACCATTTGCTGCACTATCTACTATTTAAACTGTTATATCTAGTTTGTAGGCTAAGACATGGCAACTGCCCACACTTTAGCACATCCAATTGAACCCCATGCATATACCAGCGAGAAACACAGCACACACAATCAAACGATTCAGTGATTCAGTCACCTCTAAACTTGAAGCAATTTTCCCCCCACTACCACCAGGCTCAACACTGCGAGTTCAAGCTGTGTGAATTCCATTAAGATATTCCTCCCCCACCACTTTCTCCTCGTGGTTTTGATTATGATATGAGCTGAGGAGTTAATAAGCGTATTAATTACCTGTGTAGGAGACAAACCAGCTCCCAGAGCGAGCCCACAAACCCCCCCTCCCTTCCTCCCACACACCAACCAAAGACCGTCACCGTTGTGTTTAAATGAGCCATCATCGTCCGACTGTCTCCAAGGTCAGCCGAGGCTCTGCTGTTAGCACGGTACCTGCTACGGGAAGTCTCTAAAGTCACTCAGTAATGAGAATAATTAGAATAATACAAGGACAAGCCGGACGAAAGAGGGACATGGAAAAAGAGAGAACGGAATGAAGTCGGAAACAAGGAGATGGTTGTAATCCTCCTGGAGAATGGGTGAGATCACAGCTCAATACTTAAGTTTCTCATTATCTCTCTTTGTCAGAGAGTGAGCGCTCTGTACACACACATCTACAGATTGCACACACAGTATGAGAAGCCTTCAACTTGTCTGGACATCCGTATAAAAAAAAAATCATAGATTTACTTGACGTGTCTATATGCCACTCTCACCCACACACACTGAGCAACAATGTGATATCTCCTACAAATTCCAACTTGGATCTGTCTGGCGCTCTGGGCATGCCAGGGCATAGGTGCCTTCCTCGCAGCAAGCTCCTGTGGAGTGTGGAGGAGGCCAAAAGCACAGTCAGAAAGAAGAGCATCAGCTCAGTGTGTACAGCGCATACAGCCAGAGGTCAGCACAGGTCAGCACACAGGAGTAGCCCACAGCCCAAATAACAAGCAGAACAAACAGCAGGATTTCATTTTCTCAGCAGCAGACTTTCTCCTCTGAATACTTATAGGATCTGGTATACACCAGTGCTGTCATCAGAGCAGAATTTTAACTTTCATGCTGCAACAGTAAACTTTTTGTTGATGTTACATAAATGTCTGAAATCCGAATTCACTTACGGACATAGAATTAATTCACTTAAGGTTTTGTTGTCGACGTCCAGGCTACATGGAACGCAGAATGTAGACTTTTAAGGCTAATACATACTCTGCAAGAACAGAAAAATTTGTTCTCTCTCCCGGGGCTGCAAGAACAGAATGAGGTCATTTTGTTGTTGCAGCCCTGGGAGAGGGAACAAATTTCTCTGTTCTGGACACATCATCTGGGCAAAACTTTGTTCTTGTGTGGTGTCCAAGAACTTTTTTTTTGATTCGTCAGAAATTTGAATGAGACGTGTGCTGCAGTGGGAGGGCCCTATGACGAGTTCTGCAGTGGAATTTCTTGTAAGTATGAAATGGCCAGAAATAACTTTATTCTTGTTCTTGTCGCCTCGAGAACAAGAAAAAGTTTCTCTGTTCTTGTGGAGTAAAGGGCTTTAGTGGAGCGGGTGTGTCTTGGGCTGTAATTTTTTACCGGCTACACCTACACCTTCAGTGAAGGGTTGTGTGCGACAGGCAAAACAATAGCAACAGAGTGCAACGTCATACTGTGAAAACCAAAACTGTCAGTGCCATAGTAGAAAACCATGGGCTGAAACGCCAACAGGCTGCCTGTTTCTAGATAAAACTATTAAATTTATGCATATCATATGATTTGTTTAGCATACTATATCTAGCAGAAAGGACAAGGTGGCTGTTAGGAAGCTAATGTTAGCTATGTGTTAGCAAGCTAAGGCATTTGGGAGCATGTCTATGTTCCCTGGGTCCTATGTTCCCCTCTTTGTAGGAGACTGGGGAACATAGGACCCTTTTCCCCCACTTTTCCCAAAAAGAGTCCTATGTTCCCCGGTCTGTTACTTTTTCCACCATTACTGCCAAATTCCATGGCAAATAGGCCTAACCCTAACCCTAACCCTATTTAGAAAGCCAAAAAATTAATTGCAAAATAACCAGAAAGTAGCTGCTGTGCAAATTTAAGTTCTGGGTTGCTTGAGCTAAGGGGAACATAGGACTCTTTTTCAGAAAAACAGGGAACATAGGACCTTTTTCTAAAAACGGAACATAGGGATGACCCCAGGCATTTAATACTGCATAGCTTATTGTCCACATTCAACTAAAAGATTAGTTACATAGTGTCAAATGCTTTAGCTTAACTTACAGAGATGTAGTTATGCTTAAACTGACTTTGGATATGACTTATTGACAAATTTCACTGCAGGGGTAAGCTAACGTAAGTTAGCATTAAATACAGGAGTTTCAGGAGTCGCACAGATTTCCTCATTATAACTGTTGATGTCTCACGTCTGTATACATTTTTGTCCACTGTTGGTGTAGCTGTTGGTAGTGCATTTAAGCACACAGCAGCTTTTAGAAATGTTTCTGTTGTTTGCTAACAGACGTAATTAACAAAGAGGCTCCTTCATTCAATACAAAGTCAGTGGAGAGCGATGGATTTTTTTCCCTGCCGGAGGGTGCTTAAGTGTGCCCTGAAGGGAAAGCTTTCCTTTTGGAATTATTTCTTCATTTTATGGACACACATTTTCACCAACTTTGTGCACCCCTAATATGGGGGGGTCATCCTATGTTCCCTGGGTCCTATGTTCCCCGGGTCCTATGTTAGGGTTAGGGTTAGTTAGTTAGTTCCAAGATAAAGTGACATAATTAACAGAGCAGCCAAAGAGCTGCATGCAGGTTTGCCACCCCTGACCTAATCTTTCCTCATCTAGGCCTATTTGCATATGCTCGTCAAACAGCCTGTAGGCCTACATAGGCCTATTTGCCATGGAATTTGGCAGTAATGGTGGAAAAAGTAACAGACTGGGGAACATGGGACCCTTTTTGGGAAAAGCGGGGAAAAAGAGTCCTATGTTCCCCAGTCTCATACAAAGAGGGGAACATAGACAAACCACCAATATGGGTAAGTTAACAATTACAGACTACATTAAGGTTAGGCTGGATTGCAAAAGCCTTGATGTTGATGATCAGAAATAGAAATGAAAATAGAGATTGCTTGAAAAACACGTAAGCAAGGAAGATGGACTGCCTGGTAAGTAAAGTATGTGTTTATTACTTGGTTCCTGCTGTTAGTTCTACTTTACTATTAACCAAGTTAGCATTAGCATTAGCCCAATAGCCAGGGTGTCTTGTACAAGTAATGGAAACAAACACAAAAGATCCTATGGTCAAGTCTGTATTTGGAGTGAAAACAGCATTTGAGTAATTCAACCTCTACCTCTAACTTTCTGTTTTATTAAGATTTCACTTGGGGAATAAGGCCAAGTTACCATTTGCAATTCTTGTCTAATTTAACGTCTGAATCCTGGTCTGGTCTGACCTAATTTAATGAATACATCAGTAGCTGATGTCCAGATCCAGACAGCCAACCCTGGCTGTCTCTGGATCTCAGTGCTTTGCTGAACTCTGCTACCCTCTATATACTGCATCCCTCCATCCACACTGATTATCTCCACTATACATTTCTCTAAAGGTTTTGTGATGAAAAGCTCAAATACTGATTTTATAAAAGCCCCGGATTCCTTCTGATTACACTGGATGCTGGCAGTGTCCCTTGCCCTCACTATAGTGATATAATGGTGATCCTCAATATACCAACCTGTATATTTCCATTGCCCCTTGTTGTTTTTATGATGCAATGATAGTGCATAAGTTACTCACAATCTACATTTATTAGCACATCTATCTGTAATATCTCTGTACAGGGTGACTATCAACACAGACACGAGCAATCTTGGTGTTTATAACTAGTCTACAGATCAAAATGACCCATAACAGCATCTCTGAATACAAAATCTACACCAATTATTGTGTACAAATTGTACTCAGAACAGAACCCTGAATGGAAGTCAAATTCCAAACAAGTCAATATGACCTAATAGGCATGTTAAAGGAAAAGTCTGACATGAAACATTTTGTCCTTCTTGCTGAGAATTAGATCAAGAGATTGTTATAAAGCTGCAGCCAGGCAGCGACAATCTTAACTAATGCTCAACAAGGAAGCAGATAGGCTTAAATGTAACTACCATTGCTTTAAGTACACTCCTGCTAACCTATAATTACCGGCCACTTTATTAGGTACACCTGTGCAACTAACGGTAATCAGCCAATCACATGGCAGCAACTTAATGCATTTAGGCATGTAGACATGGTGAAGAGGAGCTGCTGAAGTTCAAAGCGAGCATCATAATGGAGAAGAAAGGTGATTTAAGTAACTTTGAACATGGCATGTTGTTGGTGTATTTCACAAACTGCTGATCTACTGGGATTTTCGCAAACAACCATCTCTAGGGTTTACAGAGAACGGTCTGAAAAAGAGGAAACATCCAGTGAGCTGGATGATGAGCCAGTTGATGCTTGTTGATGCCAGAGGTCAGAGGAGAATGACCAGACTGGTTCAACAGTAACTCAAATAACCACTAGTTACAACCAAGGTCTGCAGAAGACCAGGCGGCAACCTCCTGGTCTGAGCATGGAGGGAAACAAAGAAGTGCCTCAAGCTGCATTCTACCGAAAATTCCAGCAGGGGGCGCTAAGTTTGGCTGCAAAAACAATCTGTCCATTCATTTCAATGCAAAATTTGAAAACTTCTCACTTGATTTTTTACCTCAGATTTTTTTTTAGGACAACACTATAGTCTCAATCACTATTAAAAAATCTTCAAGAAAATTTCATGTTAATAGTTCAAATAATGGCCCCATTTTGAAGAAAATAGAAGATAAAGAATCGTATGATTTGGGGCGTGGCTACCTTTGATTGACAGGTCACTAACAACGAGCCGTCATCGGGAGAGAAGCAGAGCAATGCGTATCCACAGCAACGTGTCAATAAAGATTATATAGATATAAAAAAGGACGTTTAGCGGTTTGGTCTCATAACTTTGACCCTTTCACTGTATTTTCACTTAATGACAGTTTATTTGAACGTTTTGTTCAGTAAAAATGTCTTGTTCAGCGTTTGGTTGGACTAACAGAAACTCCAAGGAGTCGCTGTTCAGTTTTCTGAGGTCAGTACATTTTGTTTTTTGCTAGCCAAAACTAACATCCCAGTTAATCCTTCAGATCCCTCTCTCTCCTCCACAGTCCAAACTTGCATTTACATCCCTAGCCGATAACTATAAACGTACGAAAAATATTACTTTCCCCTGCTGTTCACTGCTGTCACTTCACATACTTCGGAGTAAATGCTGGTCCTTCAAACTTTTTAAATACAGATAATTACCCAAAACTAGTCAGAGCCACCAAGGTGCAGATTTTCCTAAAACTGTTAAGAAAAACATCAAACAGAGCACAGTTGGGCGTCTGTGTTGCTTGGCCCTGTGAGAAAAACACTTTCTCATTCCAGTCCTAGCTCCAAGTTTTGTCCACCAGTTCATTTGAAATTGGATTCAGCCGAGGAAACGGCGGACTGTTTGACGCAGAGACCTTTTTGTTTCAGCTGTTTGACCTCGCCTGCTGCAGTCCTCTGTCAACAGCCAGAACTCGCCTCTGTGTATCCTCTTCCATCCTCCTCTTCTTTTTTTCGATCGATCCGTTTACGGCCTCTGGCAGCGACATGGAATTTGCTGCTTGCAGAAAAACATTCGGTGCAAACACAGAACATCTCGGAAGCCAATTCAATCCTTTTCAACAGGCCAGAACTGCTGAACCGCTGTTTTATTTCAACTTCATGAAGCAAACAATAATGTGACTGAGGAATTAGAGGCAGGGAAGAAGAATCAGCTCATGCACACTGGCTTTGGCAGTGTCAGCTACAAGCTTTTATCTCCAGGTTGTTGGTTTTTGTGCGTCTGCTGTGTGTCTCGATACGCTCAGTCTCATTTGCATTCATGTGACGGAGCAGCAGCCATAAAAGTGACATCGGCTGGAGCGTAACGTAATGGCCTTTTTTAAAGTAATAATGTACTGAGTGGGAATATTTATATGAATGTCACAAAGTGTGTGTGATGGTTAAAGGGCAAGAGTTACAGTGCAAGTGTGTGTGTGAGGTTTACTTTCCTGCTTTGTGTGGCTGCTGCACATCATCAGTGAAGTGAAAGACAGCATTCTGGCATCTTTTACACTCCAATACACAGGAGAATAAATTCCCTCACAAGACCACCCCTCCCAAACACACACACACACTCACACGTACATAGCAGTAGCATCCTTCTAAAAAAAGCATAAACATTAGGCAGTAGGAAGTTGCTGAGAAGTGAAAAGCCGTCTAAGCTGTTGATCCTGTTTGCTGCTTTGAAATTTTCCAGGAAATCTTCCCTTTCAATCTTTTTCACTGAGGGATGAGCGTGTGGAGAAGGAAGGTTGCCGGAGACGGGGTCTTATCTATCGCGGGGCAGAGTAGGACTCTCTGAAGCTCAGCACACTCAGGTGCTTCATCTCATGTGTCCTCTGCCAGTAAGCCTAAACCCCCCATGAAACAGCGGGGAGGCTGGAACATGGAATCATGCGAGGAAGTGCCGTCTGGTAAGCCACAATCTATGAGCGACACGCTAAAGTGTCTAAACGCTGAGATATCGAGAGATTTAGGCAGATTGCTTTTGTCAGGTTTTTGGTCCAACAAGTCCTGCAACCTAAACGGTAAAACTGGCTGTCTGTCGGGTCTTCCATAACAACCTGTTTAGGCGTGACAAAAATGATACACAAGGGTGTTTTACCTGTTTACCGGCATGACCAAAGCTCAACTGTGATCAGACGATACTACTCGAACTACAAACTGATACCAGAACGCTTCAGATGCTAAAATATAGTCCAGACCAGGGGTCAGCAACCTTTACTAACGAAAGAACCATTGTTGGGCCAGGAAAGTGAAAAAAGGTCAGAATGGAGCCACAAACCTTATTTTGGACCTTACAATGAAGATAAAACAGCCTACCAAGTCTAAATTAGCCTACCAATATTACTAATAGGGCCTAATGAGCATTTATTAATACGATTTTGTCAGAATGCAGCATTCATGTGAGCAGCTGCCATAAAAGTGACATCGGCTGGAGCCTAATGTAATGGCCTTTTTTAAAGTAATAATGTACTGAGTGGAAATATTTATATGAATGTCACAAAGTGTGCACTGCAAAAAAGCCAACTTGTATTTTTTGGCCTAAAACAGTGATTTAAGTTGGTAAAACTTGGAAATATAAATGATTGACATTTAGGGCAATAATGTAAGTTAGCACAACAAAGGAAGTATGCTCAAAAACAAGTTTGTGAGTTGTTGTTACTTATATTTTTAAGTTGGGGCTCACAACAAGGGACAATAGTTCTGCTAACTCTTATTTTTTTTTGTTGGGAAATTCGGTCATTAGCGAAAGCTAGCGGCTAACTGATGCTAGCGGCGCTGCTTGATACAGCTACAAGAGTAGCCATTAGCGTATCAATGCTAACTCAAATTGTGGTTGCAACATTAGCTGACATTTCATAGCGGCGGTACAATCGTGCCAATTCAGCACATTGAAGAAGTTAGCAGAAGTAAGGATTAAAAGTTATTACAATGTAAAATTATGAGTTAGTACAACAGTTGAGTTGATAAAAATCTGAATTCAGAGTTGAGCAAACTCAAAAACAAAACTTAAAATATTTAGTTTAATTGTCCAACTTAAAATTTTATCGAAGTTTGTTGCCTTGAAATTTTGAGTTCACCCAACTTTTCTTTTTCTGCAGTGTGTGTGATGGTTAAAGTTACAGTGCAGCCTAAATTAGCCTACCAATATTACTAATAGGGCCTAATGAGCATTTATTAATACGATTTTGTCAGAATGCAGCAAGGACCCAAGTGAAAATCAGAGGCTGGACACCAAAGAAATGTCTCAGGAGTTTTAGAATCGAAAGGGAAACACAAAACTAGACATGAATTTGGCAAAATTTAAGGTTTAGGCACCAGGCCGTACACTTTCGTAAGCTATGATGCACATTTTAGTTGTTTAAACATTTATTTAATGCTGTATATAAGCTACACATTTTTGCAATTGTAGAATACAAATTGCTTTGGGCCTACACCAATGATTAAGGAACATTTAAACCTAAGGAATTAATTCATGCAGATGGCCTAAAGAGCCAAATGTGGCTCTGGAGCTGCAGGTTGCCTACCCCTGGTCTAGACTCGATGATGTTGATAGAGATTAGTATGTTTAAAGTAGTCCTACAGCCTCAGGATAGGTGTTTTATTATTGAAGTTGAATGTCAGGGAGGTTGGTTTGTCTGTCTGACAGAAGTTTTAGAGCGGATCTGAATCACAGCGAGGATACAAAACTAATTTTCACTTTTTTTAACAAAAGGGAAATGGAAAGCAAATGGAAATGGTAATACTGACGAGCATGTGAATGAATTATTGACCTTGATGGAGGTCTGAGCTTTCTGAGTGCCATTCTAGTTTAAGAAAAAAAAAATCGACAAATGAAGGTTTATATCAAGGTTTTGTTTGAATTTTGCATTACAAGAATAAAGTTAAAAGGTTGAGAATTAAGAAGTTTTTATAATAAAAAAAGTATTTCGAATTTTAGAGGGTTTTTTTCAGAGTTGAGAATAAAATCTAAATGTTAACAATAAAGTTGGGATGTCAAGAATGTAGTTGAAGTGACAAGAATATAGGGGACATGTTGAGAATTAAGTGGAACTGTTGTGAATAAAATGTGAAGGTCAAGAATACAGTGGACATTTTGAGAATTGAGTAGAAATGTTTTCAATAAAGTTGAAATATTGAGAATAAAATCTAAATGTTGAGAATAAAATCTAAATGTTGAGAATAAAATCTAAATGTTGAGAATAAACCAAAGACTGTATAAAATATGGACATAGTCTCGGTGACATCACCCATAGGGTTCTGAAGAGCTCTAATGAAGCTTTGTGGGCGTTCCCACAGTCGGCATTTTGGCAAAGCTGACTCCGCCCAACTCCCCCGGATAATCCAAAAAATGGGCATAGAGCTGCAGCTGAGGCAGCCGAAACACACCTACTTAGCTTGAAGCTACCAAGCTAGCGGAGGCTACTGGAGCTAACAAGCTAGGCTACATGCTACACCGGGACAGACAGGGAATAAACCCAAAATGTTAAGAATAAACTGAAAATATTGAGAATAAAGTCAACTCTCAAGTTTGACTTTATTCATGAAAAGTCAAGTTCATTCTTGTAGTTTGTACATGCAAAAAAAAATAAAACTTCCAACACTTAATTTGTCTTTTTTCTCTTAATGCATTCCTCATTTCCCCACTTTATCCTGCCCTTAATTCTCTTCCATACAGTATCTCCTGGTTCTTCTCTCAGGTCTGAATTGTAATATTTTGGCAGGAAATGAAAAACACTCTCCAGTCTCGGGATATTTGCCCTTGAGCAAGGTACACCCCACTGTGGCCTGTTTCAGCAGCCAGCAGCAGCACTGAGGCTGCACGGGGCAGATCCCACTGTGAATGTGTGTAACTGTGTGAGAACCAAGCAGGGAAGTGTTTGCAAAGAGCACACGCGCTCAGCAAAACCCTCCCCTGGATGAAATAAAGCAGGTTAAAAATATATGTGGAGCTGTCGTTTGTGTCTTATTTCAACATTTGATGGCTGACGGTTTGGTATTTCAGTAACCAGAGGTTGGATTTCTTTCAACATGAAAGCAATTTTTTTCTCCAGCAGTTTGCAACCCTACTGAGGGGAATGATGATGGGAAGAGCAAAGTAAAGAGAAAAAGTTAGGGAGGCCAGAGAGAAAGAGACGGAGGGAGAGAGAATGAAAAAGAAAACAAGGCTCAGAGGAGAAGCCTCCGAGGAGAGATGAGTTTTGCTAGTGTTATTTGAACCTGCCCATGTTCGTATGAGGAGTAGCTAGGTGCCGCCAAGGGATGCTATGAATTATGGGAAGAATAAGTCAAGAAGGAGGGAAAAAAAAAGATTGCGACAAGTCCTTTGTGAAAATTTGTATCTGACTGGAAGAAGGGGGGACCGAGACCCTGACAGATTCAGGGCACAGTGTGACATTGTGTGTTTTTAAGTGTGTGTGTGTGTGTGTGTGTTTCCCTTTACTTGTCCTGCAAAATAGGACATGGTAGAAAAGGTTCTACTCATCTAGTCTTGTGTCATTCTTTGAAGGGCAAATGACCTATTTGGCTGGTGCCAACACACACACACACACACACACACACACACACGCACACACACACACACAGACAGTGTATGCTCACATGCTGTGAGAGAAATCAGAGCAAGGGAGTAGATGGAATTTTCTCTCTCATTCACACAAATTCTTCAGTCTGCTGCCAGTCTGAAGGTAACCTTTCCCTTCCTCCCTTTATCTTCGTCTGTGTAACACCGTCTCCCCACTCCGTTTCTCACCTCCTTTCTCTCGCTGCACAAAAGGACACCTCGCTAAAAGGTGAGCCTGTAATAAGATGAAATATAATCAGACAAGAGGGGCATTTAACAGATCGTAGAAGGGAAGAAATCACACTTTTCCCCTGCTTTTTAAAAGCAGCGCAAGAGACAGAAAATGCCTGTAATCAAAACATAACTGGAACTGTCCGCTGCAAAGTAATAACCACTGACAAATTGAATTGCATACTTTTCATGCCACTTGTGTCATCAAGTGTTTTGTGAGGCAACTAAAATAGCCGGGAAATCGTTTACCAAGGCAGCGGATGGCCTGTGCAGTCAGCAAAAAAGGTGACGGGTCATGAATTCTGTTTTCCACGGGGAAAAAGAGGATGAAAAACACTTCTGAGGGAATGAATGATAGAAGAGCCACGTTGGTCTTAAAGCCTGACGCGGTCAAAACACACCGTGTGTGTGTGTGTGTGTGTGTGTGTGGGGCTGTGTTTGTGTGTGCAGAGCTCTTGTGCTCAGCGCTTTTTAAATGTGTCTTTGTGTTTTGGTGTGTTTGTTTGTGTGCCTGAAAGGGACTGAATTCAAGTTTGTGAATATAAACATATACTAATTTAAATGCAATTTTGTGGGTAAGTGTGTAAATGCCCAACCACCTTACTGAACCACTACAAAAAGATGCAAAACAGCTGCAAAGAGGAATTAAAATACTACAAAGAGACACAAAATGACCAATAACCCTGTTGGCCATTAGAAAGAATGCAGGTTTATGGCACTTCTGCATTGACTTCACTTCTCAGGGTTGGAGGTTGCTGGTTGGTGAGTACAGGTTTTCTTGAGTTGCTCTTTTCATCTGCTCTTGTTTGCAATTCAGGGACAGGCGTGTAAAGTAGTAGGACCAATGGGGCCTTGGACGCCTTTCTTCTGATGCACATCTTAGAAAGTGACTCCCTGTAAAAAAAAACAACTTGTCCTTTTTACTTTATGTTTCAGCACACTTTGTTCATTTGTAATCTTTCGAGTTGTTTTTCCCTCAGTGATTCCGGTCCTAATGCTAAGCTAGGCTAATCATTTCCAGACTCCAGGTCTGTAAGCTTTTTATCTCACTTTCATAAAGAACATGAATGAGATTATTTCCTACTTTTCACTTCTGTTTCTTTTGAGGGACACGGTTCATGAGGTGACCTTCCTTCTAAACAGAATATCTTTTCAGACATCAATAATTGCCCTAATTTCATTCATTTATTCATCCATTATACTTCACAGTTTATCGAAACTCGGGTCGCCGGGGACTGGAGCCAATCCCAGCTGACATTTTGTGAGATGCGGGGTACACCCTGGACAGGTCTCCAGACTATCACAGGACAGACACACATAAGCTGTGTTTCGACTGGGGGGGGGAAGTGGCCACCGGGAAAGTCTCGGGCCACACCCTCGCAAAAGTCCGCTCACTCTGCGTGTCTCCATTACAAGTTAGCGCCCAGAGAGATTTAGAGATTTCGGAGGTGACGTATGGTTTTCGCCGTCATTACCTGTGCACAACGTCAGCAGCTGAAAGCAGCATGGCTAATTATGCACAGAGTCTCTGCTTATCATAAACATAGTAATTATGAATTAAGGGCATCGCTAACTGTGCACAGAGTGTCTGGTGCTTGTTGTAAACAAACAGAGATCGCTAAGTGAACACATGCTGCTGCAGCAGCACATACACACTGTACTGCTACAGAGCTAACTGTAGCTAACTGCAGCTAACGGCGCTTCTTCTTAACAAGCCGGCCGTTAGTGGCTCGTTAAGAAGAGTAAGAAGGAGTCGCTGGATTTGTCTTCAATCGCTTTCTTGAAAAATAGTCGCTAAGGGGGTCTGAAAAGTCGCTAAATTTAGCAACAATGTCGCTAAGTTGGGAACACTGCTTTGCTGTCTTTTACAAATGGCGCGTGTTGTTGTCGTGTAGAGTACTACGTCACATCCCGCTTGGCGATATATTCAATCAGTAACCAGGCTGTTTTCAGGTGAGAAAAAAGACCCTGCTCTTCCACAGGGACGAAAAAAGTCCAGACAAAAGCCCGCTCCGGACTGCTCGTATTCAAATTAAGATCGTTTTGGCGAGTGAGACCCGGTATTGTCCGGTTGTGGAAACAGCCCTATAGAGACAGACAAGCATTCATGCTCTCATACACTCCTACGGACAATTTAGAGTCACCAATTAAGCCTAAGCTGCATGTCTTTGGACTGTGGGAGGAACACTGAGGACCTGGAGAGAATCCACGCTGACACGGGGAGAACACGCAAACTCCACACAGCAGAGCCGCAGGCCGAAGTCGAACCTGTGAGACAAAAGTGTAATCACTGCAACACTGTGTAGCCCAAATTACCCTAATTTGCATCTCATATTGGGTTATAAATACAGAAGTACTTTTCCATCCTGATACCAATTTCTGGTCTTTGGGTATCGGCTGATACCGAGTCCAGATCCGATATCCGTGTTTAATTAATAAGCTGTATGTCTCACTGTGTGGTAGTGACTGGGGTCATTCTTTTATGTGTAACGCAAGGCCTGACTTCAACATTGCTTTTCTATTGTAAAACGAATAATAAAATACAGAGATATACATTTATTGAATTGTTATTGAAATAATAACATGTGCAATACCGCCTGACCTCAACTCGACTAATTCTGCCTGACACTGGCCTGTTGGACCTTTTATGACATAAAGATATTAATGCAAAGTAAACACAAGAAAGGTTTCAAATTTGACTGAAACAATTTTAATCAAGTCAAGAAATTTAAACTTCATTAACATCTTATATTCTCAGGTCCCGGTACTACATTATCAGACTCAAAACCCCACAGATATTAAATGACAAATGGCATAGGTCGGAGAAACAGAACTAATTGAGAAGTTGGTACTAGAAAGAATCCATTTTGTCGTATAAACAACTCAAAAAACTCTTAAAATTCTTGATTAATTCTCTGTAGATGTGCTGCTTATATAACGGACTACTCATTTTCAGCACTGGCCTTGTTATGTGACATTTCAAAGTCTATTTGGAGCTTGAAAGCAGGCTCAAACGCTCTGGCCTCGTGATGATCCTGTAATAAAAGCAGCTGGAGCTACTGTAGTGTGAAGACTCCCCACCACCATCCTTTAAATTAAACCACCGGACATGTTCTCAAATTAAATCTTAATATCTTAACACAACATAAAAAAGCAATAAAAATAGTTGAGATTGCCATTTTTGAGCAGCAGAAATGAATCAAATACTTAAACATTGAAATGCAGTTTGTCTGTGGGACGCCGCTTCCTGCCTGTTAAATGTACCAGATGGTTGGGGTTTAACTGCAACACGACTATTTGTGGAGTGCCAGACAAAAAAAAACACACACAGAGCTGTGCGAATTTGAATTGCAAATACGTCAGTGTGATTGCCGACACTTGCTGACATTCGTCATATTGTTTTATTCAGTATACCAGTTTGAGTAGGTGATAGCAAATGTGAAGAGTTCTCTGTAAAACTTTGTGTTTGTGCGTCTCTGTTCAAGTCATGTGTGTATATCACTGGAGTTTTTCTCAAAAGTTGACTGTAAAATGTAGAACACCAGTCCAGGATTGTTTTTAGACTATGTAACAGCAGCTTTATGTGAGGCCAGTGTTTAAAAATCAACAGTGGACAACATCTCCCTCATGTGGTTAAAGGGAGGAACAACAGGCTAAGAGGCAACCATTCACTCATCATTGGGAATGCTCACACACACACACACACTCACACACACACACACACACACACACACACACAAACACACACACACCACTTTGTACTTCTATCTTTGTGAGGACCCTCATTGACATAAAGCATTCCCTAGCCCCTTACCTTAACTATCACAACCAAATGTCTAACCCCAACCCTAACTCTAACCTCAACCTAAATGTGACTTTTACCCTTAACCCTCAAACAGGCCCTTGAAGAAGTGAGGCCCGGCCAAAATGTCCTCACTTCCCAATAGTGTCCTCACTCTGTTGGTTAAACACGTGTCATGGTCCTCACTATGTACAAGAACATACACACACACACACACACACACACACACACACACAGTAATATAGTGATTTAATTAATTGAATAAAAACATTTGGAATATGTCCAGACTTCAGCCGCAAGGCCAAACTTTGAGCACACAGCAGCTTTCTGAGGGATTTGGGGCAAATTCTATCATGTTGATGTAATTACATTACATCAGTCACTGTGTCCGCGAGCAATAAAGCACTAATGCTTTTCTAAATGCCAATTTTCTGAGACAAGTTAATTTCACCTCTTTGCATGCTGCCAAGTCCTTTGCTCTATGAACATTGCTCAACTGAAAATCAATTAACAAGTTAGACAACATAAATATGAGAGTATATAATGATTTTCTGAGTCTTCTCTCCGGAAATGCTTAGGGAGACAGCACATGCATGCGATACATCCTGGAATATGTGAAGGAGTTTGCTTGCAATTAAGATGGCTGTCACTCTATATTATTTTTAATACTTCCATTATCAATTAACTAAGGAAGCCTGTTTTCACCAATATGATGGGGGGGGAAATATGCTGTAGGCCTGATTCATTATAATTAGAAACATTTTTTAATAGGACGACATACAGGGCTTTATCTGACACAAGGCACAAAGTAGTGCACAATGCAGCACAGCTGTAATTGCTAGTTTCAGACCAACACAGTAGTCATTTTCATGCACAGCACCCATGTCGTGTAAGTAGCAAATGTACTTGTCAACCAACAAAAACACGGTCCAAAGGTGGTGGCGCAGTATTTCCCTGCTAATTAAAGGGGCTGTACATGACATGCAGTACATCATATATAGCAACTATTTACTGTTAAGACAGAGGGAAGTAAGGACGTCCTGACCAGAGAGTGAAGTCATGCTCCCTTCGTGTTTTTTAACATGAGCTTCTCTGTTGACAGAAAACAAGTTGTTGTGGTAGCAGGTCCCTGTGTGTCCCCCTCGCCATCTGTCAGTTCTGAACTTGTTTCTTTAGTTTGCCGAATCCACCATTTAAACATCCATGTGCAAGGTGTTGGTGTATCTGCCTTTTAACAACAATGGGAGATGACGGTCTGGTTTAATTCATGCTACCTATGATCAATTAAGAGATTAAATGCAACCCTTTTCCCCCGTTCTTTACCCAGAAGTACTTGCACCATGCACTTTAGACCATGTGCTATAGATTGTTTAAACAGGGCCCAGTATCTCAAAATATACCTAATTATGACACAATAAAGTAAATGTATCAAAATATTGAGAAGCTTACTTGAGTTAGCATCTTTGACAAAGCTTATTTTCAAATACCAAGCCATTATTTTGAAATAATTAAGTCATGATTTTGAGACAAGAGCAACCATCGCAATATTTTTGAGATACTATGTTGTTATTTTAGGATATATTAAGTCATTGTTTTCTGCTATTATGTCACCAAGTCATTATTTTGAGATACTATTACTTCAAAGAACTTTGAAGTAAGGATCTTTTTTTTTTTTAAGGATCTTTTTTTCATCACACAAACTAACTTTTCATCTTGTTTTTCTCTAAAAAAAAAAACCCTGAAGAATATTAAAAGCTACCAAAACTGATTTAGTTGTAGAATCAAGGGCTGAAATGCCAATTAACCCCTAAATTAGTTTTTCATTCAATTAACAATTCAGATTTTTCTGTATCTGCTTATTATTTTGTCATGTCAAATTATAAATGAGTGACAATGCTGCCATCTTGTGTTATAGAAATTTAATTGCAATTTGGCCAAGTTTGAGTCATTTTTTGATGTTCAGTATATTCATTTACCAGTCATTTAGGACAGGTATTGTTTGGGCACTTGCTGCAAGTCTTGTAGTTTTGATCCTATATTATTACAGAAAAATAAGACACTTTCATGCACATCACATCAAGGTTTAACACAAACCAAATATTTTATCAATTGTTCCATTAATCCTGGTAATTCAGTCAACATAGGACAGGATGTTTTGGAGGGATTTAATATTAGCTGAAAGACTTTTCCATACCTTGAAGTTCCAGCTGTGCTCACCCTGTTGTTCAGCTCCCGCTCTGTTATCAGACATCATCTTCAGTGACCCTGAGCGTCTGCTCCTCCAGATATGATCTCACAGAGCTGGCACTATTCCTGAGCTCAGAACTGAATACATTAGAAAACACTGAAGCGGACTTCATTATCATTTTACAAAGTCATTTGATCTAGTATTGAATTAATGGAATAATTCAGTCTTACTTTGCATGTGCTGACAGGGTGAGACACTTGTGTGTCAAATGTGACTCAACTTATTTCAGGAATTGAAATCCAATTCATCATCTTTGCACCAGCTGAATATCAAAGGTATACTCTAAAAAGACTTGAACTTTGTTACATATTTTGTTGTGTACTTACATTTTCCCAGAGAAATCTGCATTTTTATTCAAGATTTTTCACATTACAAGAAGACGTTTCACATTAATGGCGTCATAGCTTTTCAAAACGTTAGCATTGTGGTTATCTGCAAAAAAGCTGCCATAAATATATGTTTTACCCAGTTTAAAGCCACATTTTTACAGTACACTTTTAAAATATTGGTTGTTTTTAACTATATATTTAAACAGGATCAAGAATTTACTCATCGGACTTCTGGATATTAAGTTGTCAGAGAAACAAGCCGCTCAAACGTTAGCGAAGCTTGGCTAGCAGCACGTCCAAGACATCCTGATTCTGCCAAGGAGCATTGGAGAAACTTTATTTTGCTTTTTCATTGGTCCTTTTGTTTTTGAGAGAAGACTTCTGATATTTTTGCTCCTAGTAAAAACTCCTGAACAACAAACATTGAAAGAATCCTAGCTGCGAGACTGCAATAATGGCAGTGTTCGTGAAGACAACTCCCATGATCCAACGCTCCTTAATGACACCGCCAAACTCTTGTGTAATCAAAGTTGTCATTGAGGCCACACTCATTTTAAACGACCTGACAAGGCTGGGTTTGACACTGGACAAGAGAAGAGCATTGTTGGCTGGACTTCCGGCTGCAAAAAAAACATTGGAAACCTCCACATTCACTCTCTTTTCGAGCATGGGTTTTAACATATTTGGATATTGGAGTAGTTGACAGCTAGAGTCCATGGAGCAGAAGAGTTGGTAATAGAGTCTTGGCATTCACTCTTAACTATCCTCCGTGGGTTTCAGGTGTAATGTGACTGAGATCAGGAGATCTGGATCCAGGGGGTGGGTATGTATATTGTATTGTAAGGACCAAGCCAGCTGTTGAGGCCTTTAAACCACGTGTTACTGCCCTTTGTTTCAACCACGAGGGATTATGTTAATTGACGGCCATTTTGATATCATAAAACTTGTGCGGAGCCCCACCCTGGGGGGTCCTCTCCTCAACACCCATTGGCCAACTGACCACTGACCGGTGACGCTCGCAAGAGGTGAGCGCGGTTTACAAAAACTAAACGCAGCCCACTGCTCGGTCGTTCTCAGGTTTTCCACTGACCTAAAGAGACGTGTTCCAGGTACCAGAATTGTTTTCCCTCCTTTTTGAACAAGACAAAGGGACCATAGTTTTTCTAAAGTTTGCTTTTTGGCCAGAGTAAACTCAGATTAATTATCTTTGTGCAACGTTTTGAAAGGACTCCGAAAACCAACCGGTTTATTTATTCACTAAGGGACAGTGAATACAACTTCAAAGGAAAAAGGCGACCAGATTCCCTTTTTCTTTTTCCTTGTCGACGATTTTTCCCTGCATCCTTCATCCGAGGATAATAGACTGTTTATTACTGACGAGTATTAAACACCGCCGTGCCACGAAGCCTGCCGCTCACTGCAAGGGATTCTCCGAGGCCGACGAACAGCTGATCAGCTCCACGTGTTTCCACGCCGCCGCCGCCTGACCGAATCAGCTGAGAAATCACGGATCGATTTCTCTCAAGTAAGGGCTTAATATATCTGGGCAGATCTTAGTTAAGAAAGGTTTTTCTTTTAAATCTGTTTGTGAATTTTACTGTTTGTGTTACTGTAGTTGTTTTACTTTCGTGCGCTGTTTTCTCCATCTCTCTCTCTCTCTCCCACTGCGCCGGCTCCAATCGGCGCATCTCTCTCTCTCTCTCTCTCTCTCTCTCTCTCTCTCTCTCTCTCTCTCTCTCTCTCTCTCTCTCTCTCTCTCTCTCTCTCTCTCTCTCTCTCTCTCTCTCTCTCTCTCTCTCTCTCTCATTCTTATTCTTATTATTCTTAGAGGTGTTATTTGTGTTTGACCGGCACGGTCACTTTAACTGTGAACGACACCCGACCGGCTTATTCGCCGTCTCTCTCTCACTTTCTCTCCCTCTCTCTCTCCCTTTTACGCACGCCGTGCGTAAAGAACCCAAGGCGCCGTTTCCGTGGTTGATTTGGTCGTTGTGTTCAAACTCCAACGCTAAGTCACCCACGTTACGGTACGCTTTGTTTCTCGACGCCACGTGGGCACTCAAACCCCATTGTTGGCGTGTTTATTCTACCTGGGTAGTACGCGGCAGCCATCTTGCGCGTACCACCCCAAAAGGAGGGGGGCGTTCGCAACTTCTCTCTCTCTCTGCCCCTCCTCTCTCTCTCTCTCTCTCTCTCTCTCTCTCTTCCTCCACACACACACACACACACACACACACACACACACACACACACACACTTACCTCAGTACGCATAGACGCCTATACTTACATACATAGTTACACACACACATACATAGCTTCGTACTTAAATCCCATTATTTACTATTACTGTGTGCCTTATTTTGTAATTTACAGTATTTTACTTGGATATTATTACTGTAAATAAATATTTTTCCTATTTTAACAAGAAGTTTCCTGGTATTGTTTGTGAAATATTGTGTGAAAGCCAACCTCTGACACGTCAAGGATTCATTGACTTTTAAGATTTGAGACTGTGATTTTTGCTATCTTTCCCATTCCTACGTGAATGGGTGGTGCCCTCATCGAGTAACTTTAATTCATTTAAAGTATTAAATATTAATTTAGTCAATTTCCGATAGCAAAATTGACCTAAATTAGCTTTTACCCCTACAGTATGCTCTATTTTTGTAACGTGCATATACCTATCTATATTTTTCCTTAAAATGAAATCAAAATCTGGTCACAAAAAAAGAGTCCCCTAGAGGCAGAAAACTACATATTTTCGTTATATCACTGACAGAATAAATCCAGACATGTGACAGCTGTTGTTTACAATTTTATTATCGTTATTGTTTTCTTGTTGTCAGATAAAAGCAGATAGAGAGGAGCATAATAATCAGAAACAGCGTGCAGCTTTGGGGTTCCTGTCCAAAGCCGGACGAGAGAACTGTCTGAGGTGAGTATACATTAACAATACAGGGCAAACCCCACCGTCATAAATGCTACATAACACTGTCCATATCATAAACAGTCACAATAACAGCTGCTGTCACTCTTATGACAGTTAGCCTGTAACACATTCATGACACAGAGATATTCTGAGGTAAGCTAGAGTTGGCTAGTGTTGTACTGAGCAAATAAACATCTATGTACTGTATATCTATAGTGTCGTGACTGTGTCAGATCCTGTTCCTGTGAGAGCAGTAGCTCATCTCTACCTTGGCATAGCTTTGGCATTAGGAGGTAACATGGTAGCGCCCTGTTGGGGCCGTTTGAGAACAAGCGTCTTTGTCCATTTCATGAACGTTACGGGAGTAACTCCCAAGGCCTTGGGCCAGTAAATATTGGGGACTATTTATGCAGTTAGAGTCAGCTATTCAAGTTTGACAAACAACAGTTCCTATATAGTGCTAATGTCGTTTGAAGGAAAGCACCCATAGACGTGTAAATTCTCTGGGTTATGTACATGTCTAGGCCCCGAGAGGCATGCTAGAAAATAAGTCTGATCTAAATTGTTTTCTCTCCTGTGTTTATGACTTGAGAAAAGGGGGGAAAAGTTTTGCTAGGATAATTTTTCAAAGTTACCCTTTATTTGTTACCTGTATCATAAGATTCACTTTCTTATGATGCGTTTACCCATGGCACAACTTTCGCCTTGTTCAAGTTTGACTGTAAGACCACGTGTTTATTTTATGCTACTCGTGCGACACGCGCCAGTGCAAAAAACACCACCATCATCAATCGTGGACGAAATAACTAGTATTGCTGCGGACATGCTGTGGAAGTCCCAAATACATCAGAAAACCAGTCATGTCTAGGTTAATAATATCATCTGGAGTTACGCACAGCTTGATATATTTTACGATCTTCTCCAGGTACTGCAACTTGATGACTGCCGGTACGCCGTTTGGCAGTGGTATGTACCCAACATAAACAGATTTAGCTGTTTAATGGATATAAATGGCTTTAAAAAGTCAGAAATAACAGCAACATGATGCTAATTAAAAATATTAATTCATGTTTTGTCAGGTTTGTTTGCAGGACGACGAGCGAACAACTTTTAAAATGTTTGTTTTCTGAACAATGCTTGGATGATCGGCTTTATGACGCCGCTTCATGCAAATATTGCGTCTTCACGTCACAGGGTTGTCTCATTTGTGTCACCTGCACGAATTTCACCTGCGTACCCGCGTCTTTGCATTGACTTTTTGTTTCATATTGTTTGGGGTCTTTTTTTTTGTGTTGTCTGAACACATGAAAGAAAACATGAATGCTTTTAGTCGTATTCATAGCATGGCGTAATGGTGCACTGCAGCCTCTTGTGGCCGACATAAGTATAACAACAATAAACACTTGTAACAAGCAAAGGCTACAAAAAACAACAGTTTATCTATTTTACGGATTCAATTTTAAAAAATGAAGGAACATAGAAAGATGACCCTGCTAAAGCATATTTTTCCCAACTTTTCTTCTGTCATAAACACAGGAGAGAAAACAGTTTACTTTAAACTTGGATAATTAGATTACCCGATTTTTTTTTTCCAACATTTGCCTCTCAGGGCTTCCGTACCAAACGCAGGTACAGTCTGTAACGCTTCCCTCTTTCAATTATAGTGAGATCCACTTTGAAGTGCAGCTTTGCAGTCATACAAACTTACAGGAGCTTAAGCTTTAGCTTATTCCAATAGGAGAGAAGGTGCTTGTAGCATGTCGGTTGACGCATTATTTTTGATCACATTTGTTTTAGCGTTCTTTCAAACGTTTAAAAAAAAAAAAAAAATCTGAGTAGACTTATGTTGTCTAGCTTCACTGGCTGAGTTGAGGATTGAGACAGACTTTTGAAATGATGATATACTACAAAAAAGACCAAACAGCAGCATTCAGTATAACAAAGATGACAAAGAGATACTATGATATATTGTCCTAGGCTTGTTCTGCTAATATAAAAAGGTATAAATAACACATCCTGTTTTGGTTAAACACAGTTATGATCAAGAAAATTAGGAAAATAAAGCGCATGTTAAGACAAATCTTCACTGTCCGTATCCACCATTTTTTGGGATTACCTGAGATTCCAGTTGTCCCTCAGGGCTTTACAGATTTGATAGCAACAGTACTCGTTGATTGATCGACTGATTGAATCAATCGACTGATTGAGGTTAGAGTCTTACGCACCGGATGGGGTCAAAGACATTCAAGCGAGCAGAGGACATTCGTATCAGCATAAACTAGATCCTTGATACCATACTTTATCCCCACACCCAAAACACACCTGACCTGCAGGCTCAGCACTCATGTCACCACAGTCCATCAAACAACCACTCTCTGAAAAGGCTAAAAGAAGGCATGATGCAAAGAAAACAGAAAAGGCTTAGCTTAAAATGGGCGAGGTATCCTTTACATAATTCTCCCTCTAAGGAATTTAGGCTTTTTAATACCATCTTGGAATGCACTATATATTGATATATATATACTGTATATTGCCGTTAATATAAGCAGGATTACTGTTGATAAATACAGTTGCCTCCTTACCATCAGAGGCACCTCAGCGAGCTTCAGCACCCTTCTCCCTTTGATTTTCTGGGTGCCATAGGCCCCAAAGGCTCTACATGGGTGGTTGAGGAGACACTTATTGTTTTTCCTATTTCATCTGATTTATATTCAAATATTAATGATCCAAACTCCACTAGCTTTGGTCACTCTTCATCCACAGTCTCCCTTTTTGAATCCTCCTCTTTCTGATCCAGGACCTGAGGGGTGGGGCTTGGCAGCGCTGCAACCTCTGTGGTAGCCAATGAGGAGGGGTCTTGTTGGTCAACAATCCTGTGGGAAGATGTCTCTTCCTGTGGGAAAGAGAGAAGTATAAGCAAAACATTTGGATTGACACATGACTCAGTGTCCACTTGATTAGATGCACCTGACGTCAGATATATAAAACTCTGCGATAAGACATGGACGTAGCAAATGAGACGTCACCTCCCGGTTGGTTTTAAAGCCTCCATCTTGTTTTTTTTTTAAACCAGAAGGAACGAGAGGGTTAGTCCGCCTGAGAACCCGAGAATAACGCTACGGTAGCAACTTGCCAATCGCAAGGTAACCAAGTCCTAAAGTAAGCTTAAGTTGTTTATAAAATTATAGAAACGTCATATTATATTATAGACCTAAAACTAGCAACTGAGGCCATAAAGTCATTAGGAAAATATTTACTGAGGTAAAAAAAACAAAAACGTTAGAAATAGGGTCATCTCATACAGTACGTTAACATGACACTCAAAAAGAATAAATTATTGACTTAATCTGACAATAACTGGACAACTGATGTGCATGTAAACGTGTTAGTCCGACTACTGTCAGAGGTCTCCAACTCTGATCAGGACACCCAGATAATACGATTGGAATAGGATTTTCACCGACATGTATGACAAGACAACGCATGTGGGCATTCTTATTCCACCCCCCCTGCACTGGCGTATGACCCCGGGACAAAACATCCAAGAAAGCTGGTCACATTAGCCAGTCTAGTAGCCGGTCAGTAGCGACGGCACAAAGTGTCAAACTGAGGTCAACCAGAAAGGGGACCATATTAACCCGCTGAAAAGACATATATCGCCACCCAGTGTTGAGGAGGAGGACACGTTCCCGTCAGTTATTCGATTTTCTCAGTTGCATGTAAACTGGAACAAGGACAGAAGTCCTTTTAGACGATATATAGACCAATATCGATTTTTAAGCATAGCTTGAGTAAACTGTGCTATAAACGCACTGATAGACTTCTTAACAATCAGACTTCTTTTTAAACCAGTGGAGCCGCCCCCTGCTGGCCATTAGAAAGAATGCAGGTTTAAGGCACTTCTGCATTGGCTATGAAGTTGTTTCAATCATTTCAAATACATAACTACACTGTCCAATCCAATCAATACAGCATCCTTTAAAACCTCTTAATCCACTCAGAATTGTTGGAGTATGTCCACTTTGGTTTAAAAAGCCATTTTGATTTTGTTAGAATGTCAGTAATGGATTCAGCAACCTTAATAATCCCCTATAGGTGACTATGCTAATTATACTAATTATGTATATCGCCCAACACATGCAAGCTAGCATATGGCAGTTTCTAAATGCTGGGGACCCAAACTGTACATTTCTAACATAAAACTTTGGGGTATTCAACATTTCTGGTTTCACATTGCAGGCAAGTGGACTACTAAAGCTTGTAAAGCTGCTGGTGAGACTTTCGACACCGTGTTATGTCTTCACTGCCTGCTGTGACCAGTTGAGAGACAGCCTGTGTTCCTGCTGCTGCCTCCCTATTTTTTAATTTGTACTCAAAGCAGCAAACTGGCTCTCATGATCAGCACAACACAGATGTGCAGGAAACACATGATGCCAGTGAAAAACACTGACAGACTCTTTTCAGCTCCAACGAGTCCTTCTAGCTGTCTGATGTTAACTCACCTGCTCTGAGAATCGATGATTCACCTGATCGGCAAACTCATGCATCTCTCCCTCCTCACCGTTTGAGTGGCAGCTTGGACTTGGCACCTCAATTCCATGGCTTTCCAAAATGGCAGCTTCTGGTTGTGTCAGACAGTGAAGCAGAGGTAAGAGATGGAAACACAGGTAATATAAATGTACAGGTACTACAACTTTAAAATAAACTATTTATAAGCCCATGGGGTGTCACAATCTGAAAACATGGCTGTTTTTTGGGGAATACCAGCACATATAATAAAGTTATCATCTCCTCACCGATATTGGCTCTTCTCTTCATCTCCTTACGGCGGTTGGCAAACCAGTTGTACACCTTCAATGCCGTCACACGCTCAAACTCAGACAGCTTACAGCCTGGGGAATGCAATAGAAAACACAATTCACAAATATGGCTAAAACACAGGATATCTTTGTGTGCTGCCCCTTTAAGAGAGTCAGGGGTTTTGTTCACATGTATGCTGCTGCACCGATTTCGAGTTCATTTCACTCAAACTTCATTTTCCTCCCTGCTGTACTTAGAAGGGACATAAGTCTGTAAGTATTGTTGATGTGTAACTTACCTATTATGGTGTCCTGTTTTGGTTTATTATCATTTGTCCGATGCTAATGTGCTAGCCTGTCAAATGGATTTTTCATTTTATGTCAGCATTGAGCTAAACGCTAACTTTGGTGTATATTTATGAATGTATGAGAAACAGACAAAACGAAGTCTGACATACCTTTTTTATTTGTGTATTGCAGTTTCACAACTCTTCTCAAGTAAAGCATCAAAAACCTACCTGAAGACTCAGGTGTTTTACTGAGAAACTGTTTACCTATCTGCCGAGTTAGAAGCCGGCCTCATTCTTGCAAGGGCAGAATACTTTGTCTTTTGGAGGCTGTAGAGGTCTCAATTTTAAGGCTATAGAGAAGATATTGATACCATATTAAACTAGAAGATCCAATGATCCATTGGTACCATATATCATGTCATGATGTCTTACTTAAAACGGGTCTTTGGTAGGGAAGAGGTTAAACAAGAGACTTTTTTAAGCAGATACAGCACCTGGCTTCTGAATGACAGAGTTGCAGGCGTTGGCAATCTCCTCCCGCTTGGCTTCATCTGGGTACTGGTTCTCCATGAAGAAGCTGGAAGAGATAAACATCCAGTATTGGAAACAGTTAAATCATATTACATCACAGGCTGCACATTCATTACAAAGAAGGCACCAGTCTGAGCAGCGCGAAGTACGCCCTCATTTTACGCCTCATCTACTTTTAGTCTTTGTATTGAACGAGAGGAGAGTAAGGACAATATTTATACAGTGGAAGAGCTTCAGGAGAGGACCTCCCTGTGAGGGGATAGATTAATGGATGCATTAAGTGGATTAATTTCTGCAAATCAAGTACTGCATGCTTCTCCTCCTGGACTTAGACATTTAAAGACTCTATGGTTAACACAGGAATGTACATACCCAGGTAACGTACTTTTCTCCTCTCATGTCTGGCTTCTTTACCTCCCTCCGCAGATGAAAAAGAATCTTTATCTCACGTTACAAAACACAGGGATCAATTTCTCCCAGCTCTCTCTTCCTCTCACCCTCTGAGTTGCCCTATCCTGTCCACTCTGTCTCAGACACACACACACACACACACACACACTCCACATCATCTTCACCTCTACTGTATCGTCCTTGGGTCTAAACTAGCTCATAGGGATCAGCACTGCAGTAGGATTGCGTAATCAGGGGGCACTGCTGGTGAGTGTTGTCTGAGGGCCTGTGTGGTCTTATTACTGTGAGTGCCCAGACTGCACCCTATACTTACAGCAACCATGTAATAGAGAAATCAATTGCACACAGTGGGTAGGACAGTAGAGGAATGCCTACTCCTCTTTCTCTGAATCCTTCTGGGTTACTAAGAAGACTGTCTGGGACAAACATGCTACAGATAAGAAGAGGCATTACATACCTAATTAAAAAAACAGCTCTAATCTGAATGTTAATACTCAACCTCACAAGCAGGGAGTCACAACAGTAGGAAACTAAATAACATTTCACCCAGGGAAGGTATTAATATTGACAATTACCTCAAGCGCTGCTGTATGCCTATCCTATCATATGTGGGAACGAAATACATGACTTGATGGTTGAACCAGTGCTGATAAGTTCAAACTCATGGTAACTTTTTTTTCTGACGTTGGTTGCTCTTGATGAGGTATTTTATAGTTCAAGCTGCAACCACTGTGGAGCCAATGTGGAAGTGCCTTATACCTGCATTCTTTGTAATGGTCAGCAGGGGGCAACGCCACTGGTTTAAAAAAGTTTGATTGACAAAAGCATAGACTTTATAAAAAAATAATGGATGTGGGTTCGTGCACTCCAGTTTTGAAGCCTAGAGTTTGGCATTTTGGCCATCACCATCTTGGTTCACGCTCAACTTAAGTAAACGCTAATGCTGGCTAGCTGTCTTAGGTAGCACTCAATATTCAAAATGAACAGAAGACTCCTTAAGAGTGTCTTTTAGTCCAACTGAACAAGACATTTTAAAGAGACCGAAACAAAAATGAAAACACACAGTGCACTGTGGTCAGTCATAAGGTCACCCCCCCTCAAGTATACCCTGCTTAACCATCTCTTTATGGGATTTATACCAAATCAAAGCATGCATTTTTTCTAGGGTGTTCCTCAAGGTCTAGGTGTCTTAATGTGATATTTTGAAGAAATGTTTGACCATATTTACATACAGCCAGTGAATATCTGTGGGGTGGACATGGAGGTGATGCCAAGTTATAATTACCTAGGTGTATACCTGGATAATAAGTTGGACTGGTCCCTAAAGACAGACACTCTCTACAAAAAGGGGCAGAGCCGCCTCTTTTTCTTCAGGAAGCTCAGATCTCTTGACATCTGTAGTAAGTTGCTGCAGATGTTTTATCAGTCTGTGGTGGTAGTGTGTTGTTTTATGCTGCAGTCTGCTGGGGAGGCAGCATCAGACACAGAGATGAAGGTGGTTGGACAGACTGGTCTAAAGAGCTGGTTCTGTGGTTGGAGCCAGGTTGGACACACTGGAGGAGGTGGTGGAGAGATGACCTGTCAAGATGTTCCAGGCCATCTTGAAATACCCGGATCATCTGCTACACAAAACCTTTATGGACCAAAAAAACAGCAGTGGACGGCTCCTCTCTCTCTGTTGCAGGACTGAGAGATACAAAAGATCCTTCTCTCCTACAGCCATCAGGCTGTCTCATTCTAACAGAGATTCTACCATACTAACTGAATTTACCCTTAGGGATAAATAAAGTAATTTTGATTTGATATTTATTAGTTCTCCAGTTTTAGAAAAAGGCTAAATTTAGCACCAAGTCTGAACTGATATGAACCGCAAAATGAAACAATTCACGAGACATAATTGATTTTCACTGTTGATGATTCTAGAATAGAGGAAAGTTTAATCAGGGTTTCTGAGTAGAATTTTCTCCTTTACAGTTGATTGTATAAATATATAACTATCTGTAGCACTAAGGCTTGCTCACCTCTCCATGATTGATTGGCACTCCTTCCTCCAGGTGAACCTGCTTCCTCTGCGCAGCCTCAGAGGCCCGCCCACCATCCCTGCTCTGTCCCCGGCCATGATCCCTGTCCTCCAATCAGGTTCCTCCTTCACCAGAGAGCGCATTGATAAGGTGGCCCCTGACGAAGACAGAAAATGCAACAATGGAACTGTTGAGAGTTCATGTAAACAAAGACAGTGATTGTATTTAGACTCCAGCTGCCCGAGGCACCATCTGAACTGAAACTGGTTCACAAGACAGTTAAGTCAACACAACATTGGAACTAGTGAGTTGGATTCAAAACTCACACTTTGTTCAATTGTATTAACCCATTTAAGCCGGGAAAGCATTATCGCATTTCTACCATTAAAACCGGGGGCGCTGTTGCGTTATTCTACCATTAAAGCCGGGTAAGCGGATACGTCGTTTTGTAGTATTTGTAGTTTTTTCCACCTATTTTCGGTCTTTTGGCCAATGAAATGCATCATAATACATGTTGGAGTGTCGCAATGCAACATGGGACTTTTCCAGAACTGAAATCATGGCGGGAGACGACTATAGCGGAGGGAGCTCAGATATAACAGCTATAAGCTCTCAAATACTTTTTGAATTTCATTTTTATCTGCTACAGAGGCTGAAAAATCAATTATTTAGTAGGCATTGACACTTCTGTTGAATTTCCAGAAAAACTTCAGGATTTAGGGGGTTATTTTAAAATCGCCCAGAGGTTTTACAGGCATTTTTTTCCAGGCGTTTTAGGCCTTAATGGGTTAACTGTACTTATGTTGTGGGTTAACTCTCCAGTGCAGCATTCAGACATTAACTGCTGACAGAAATGAAGGAAAAGGAGAAAGTAATGTGTGCTATCTCATTTGAACCAGTCAACCTATGATACATCTGATGTTTAGCTCTTACCTCAGTAAAAATATAATTTATTAAAAACAATTTATATTGTACTTCGATGTCATTTACTAAGGTGGGGAAATCCATATCAAAAATCAATTTCCATCTGCAGTGAATGCAGCATATTCACACTTCAGAGGTGGAAATCTGAAGTCTGCAGTGTAGCAAACTTGTTTCAGGGTTTCTGCAGGTTAAATTGAATACCTTTTGAATACCTAATTTAATTTAATTTAATACCTGGTGCCGTCAAGTATGATGGAAAACCATTAATGATAATTATTATTTTTCAAAAAATGTCATGACTTCCCAGTAGAGATTAATTAATGTAACCTGAATGGCCCTGTGGCAGAAAAATGGATGGATGAAGTTTAAGTTTCTGCTTAAATCAACACTTACCTATCATGAGGCCTCTAGCAGCTGTAGCTAGCAGAGGCCACAGTGTTTGCTACAAGTGTGACGGTGCTGTCTCAAGAGCCACAAAAAACGATTCATACTACTGATTAATCGCCATAATTATACCATTTATCAATGCCAAAACCAGAAATTATTGGATTTTTGAATTGATGGTGGTCATTGAACAAATCAGGGAAAAAAATAACCAAATCAATGCTTAAAAGGGTGATATTTCATCAAAATCAATTTATGCTACATATCTCTCTAAATTTTGGCTAAAATACACTGTTGGCACTAAACGGATACTGTAAAAACATTAAATTCTGAGCATCTCAGCAAAACTTGGACAGAACTGCAGGCTGTTTACACAGAGCAGGGAGGAGAGGACAAGACATGCTGTAAAAATGTCAATAGTTCAATATGTTTAGCATGTAGAACCAATCATTATTGGCCAATATGGAATTTTCACAGATGGTATCTATCAATTATTTTTTCAGTTTTTCTGACATGAAAATATTATATGAAATATGAAAATATTTTACCGAACATGACACTGGGGGTGATTTATTTCCATCTTCTTTTTGAGTTTTTCTTTTGTCTTTTCATTTTTTTTATTAGTTATCTACCTATTTATCTAATAAATAATATATTACATGGGCACTTGGGAAAATATTTCTTTTGATTCCAATAGTCCCACATTTTTGTCAAATAAATGATCAAATAATTTAACTTTTTCTTTCTTTATGATTTATGGCATTACAACTGTGTTTTACTGCACAAGAGACATTACAGCCATGTCTATGTTGTTTCCATAGAGGTGCAGGACTTGGTTTTGAAGGCCTCGGCAAGTAAAATGTGACAGGAGTAACATGCAGTCCTACTTTTTTGTTTCCATGCATATACTGTCTTCTGAAGGCCCACAGTTGAATCTAAAAACATTCTATACTTGACATTACTGCCTACAACAAGCAAGACAAAATAATTAAGTTCAGTTTTTAACATGTTGTAAGACTTTTATTTAAGGAAACAAATTCAGTGTAGGGCTGGGCGATATGGACCAAAAGTCATATCCCGACATATTTAGGCTGAATATCGATATACGATATATATCCTGATATTTTTATCACAAAGTGAGAGCAAATGTTCAAAGTCAAATAGGACATGTCACAAGTAGTTTTATTGAAACCATTTATTTAAGTGAACATAAATACTGTATAACAGGAGTACCTATTTTAAAAATTAAAGCACCATAAAGTGCACATTTAAATAAAAATAATCTTAAATAAAAGCTGGCCTGGAGAAAGGATCGCAGTGCAAATTTGAACTATATCGATGCGATATGGTCTAATTCTATATCACATTTAAAAATATATTGATATATCTTTATATTGATATATCGCCCAGCCCTAATTCAGTGCTTTTAGGACCTGCAGGTACCCTGTTGTATGTTTTATCCAGATTTAACTCCTGTAATGTATAGTGTATTTCCTACACTACGTTCGAACGAAACCACATGTGAACTCACACACTGCTGGTCCTGCTACGATGCCAAGGTTAAGAGAATTCCAACATTGCGTAGCCACTTCATATTCAACATTCGGGGTTCAATCCTCTACTTTATGCTTTATGCCCTTTGAGACTGTTGAGCAGCCCAAAACGACAAAGGAGCTACGGGGCGAAGGGCATGCAGGTCAGCTGACGTGCAGGCGCTTCCTGTGGCAAGCTGCTGAGGCCGGAAGGGGCAGGGAGGGCGCAGGTTACCTGGCTGGGCCTGGGCGGCCGCGGCGGCAGCAGTGTACCACGGCAGCAAGTGCATCAGCAGCTCTCTCTGCCTGCTCCACACGGGGTTGGGGTTGAGGTTGGTGTTGGGGTTGGGGAGGCTGCCACTTGCCCCTGCTACCGTCCCGTCTCTGTCCCCTCCCCTGGCCCTGGGCATGACGGGACTCACGCTGTGCTGGCTTTCACTCCACCTCAGCCCTTCAGTCGGGACAAAACCAACGGTCAGGCAGGCCACAGCCATGGATCAGATTATGGACACCAGTTTAGGCTAATGTCATCGCAAATTGAGAGTTAATTGGGTTAATTGACACACTCCTGTAGACCTGCCTGGCTGTTTTCAGTCATAATAAATTTAACAACAAATTATTATGTATTCCAGTTGATGCGCCAATTTAGAGCCAATTTAAATTCACAATGGGCAGGTCAATAGGAGCCTTTATCAGAAGCAAAGCATTGTGGCCACTGAGGAAATTAGTAATTGTTAGTAATAACCAGTTTGTTAGCCATGTAGGAATGAAAACCAGCACCAGAGTACCTCCAGCATCAGGGCTGAGAACTACAGAGGAGCTAAGGCAAAGCTTGGGAGGGTTGGGGAAAATATAAAGGATTAAGATGAAGGGAGACAGCAAGGTCAGCAGATGGTCCGTCGGCGGCTTTGTTTGTGTCGTGTAAAAATGTGACTTCCTGACATGATTTACAGTGAATGCATGCTGCCTGACACAAGCCAATAAAAGCTCGGAGCATCTTTAATGGCAACTCATTTGTCATATTGTAGCTGTTTAACACTCTGAACCCCACAGCTTGGTGGGTTTGAAAGACATGTTTTCTTTAAAATAATTGCCAAAAGTACATCATTTACCAAAGCCACAAACTATAAAAACTCAATTTATCATCAGATTTTCACATTTCTGACATCTTGGAATGAGACCTGTGTGATCAATACTGCAATCCTGAAAAGGAACCTGAATCTAAGTTAGCTTAAAACAGTGCTCTTTCATCACTATAATCTACATGGCCCATTTTATAATTTCATTTAAAAAATAAATAAATAAATAAATAAACATCTCCTATAATAACATTAGATTTTGTGCTCTTCAGTGGAACTGTGAAGCCTTGAATGACTAACTGTCATGTGACAAAAATCCCATGAAACTTTGAACTGCAGACTGTTTACACAGAGCAGAGAGGAGAGGACAAGAGAGGTTGTAAAAATGTAAATAATTAAATATATATAGGATGTGGAGCAGGGGTTTCCCCAGAGAAGTTGTTAGACTGTCGCGTGGCAAGTCTCTTTTGATGAGGGCCGGCAGCCAAATATCTTTTCTGACAGGGGCCTGATGCGAGCCAGGGACAGGCTGATGTAATAATGGTTGGGCCATAACAGAATCACAGACGAACTGCACTTTCCTAACATTTTGCCCATGCTCTCAGAACTGTGCAGAAATGTAATCTAAGCCGTCCCAAAATGAACACGGACCATCCCAAAATGAAAATCTTGATTTGCAATATCAATAGTTTGTAGGTTTGTTTCGATTTTGATGTTAACAATGCAGCTAAGTAAAATGAAATATGGAATATGATGCAGATCTGGTGCTAAATTATGAGTGCTTGAAATAAGGGATGTGATGGGGACCCTATGTAAAACATGAACTAAAGCTAGAAACGGCTCTGCTAGCTGGTGCATCAAAGTTGGATACGATTCTGGAAGATGCACCTGTCATGGGGAGAGGTGCAGAGTTCTGTTTACTGTGTTACTGTTTTGTCATTGTAACGTTCACATGATCATCCACTCACTGTAAATGTGAATGTTAGCTACTAAGTCGTTAGCTATCGTTAGGGCTGGGCGATATATCGATATAAAAGATATATCGATATATTTTTAAATGTGATATGGAATTAGACCATAATGCACATATCAATATCGTTCAAATGTTTTTCTTTCTTTATATACAAATGCTGCCCTCACTAGGGTTTGTGATATTTAGTTCTGTTGTAATGTTCGTTATTCTTTTCTCATATAAATGTATTTATTTCGGAATAAGATTGGCCTATTTTATTTCATAGGCTATTTTTATTTATGATATTTTTTTATTTCAATGTGCACTTTATGGAGCTTTAATTAAAAAACAAAGGTACAAAGGTTAATATACAGTATTTATGTTCACTTACCGGTAAATAAAAAGTTTTAATAAAACTACTTGTGACGTGTTCTATCTGGCTTTGACTGAACATTTGCTCTCACTTTGCACTAAAAATATCAGGATATATATCGTATATCGATATATTCAGCCTAAATATATCGGGATATGACTTTTGGTCCATATTGCCAAGCCCTATCGCTATCGTCATATTTGATATATTTCTAGCGGTCTAGCTCTGTGCTGTATGTGTGTGTGTGTGTGTGTGTATGTGTGTTAAGGTTTTCTAGTTGGTTAAATAAAAACTTTGCGAGTGTGCTACACAAAACATTCAGTTAGTTTCATTTTCATCGCTGTTTGGGCACTTGGAAACTATCAAAGAAATTCAACTTCTTGTTTTTTTTTAATAAGTCATGGCATTATGGCAACTGTGTATCGTGCACAAGACATTTTTACAGTGAGTAAAATGTGACAGGAGCAAAAAACAACAACAACAAGAACAACCTGAAACTGCTTGGGATTCAAAGGGTTAAAACCATACCAATGTTTTGAGCATCTATATCTCAGTATCCTAGGACAATGAGAGGTCAACACCTACCCAAGCTGTTACTCTAGCCTGTACAGAGCAACCGCATTCACCCACTAAAGTTTCATTTCCAAACCAGAAGCCTTAATATTATTGATTAGCATCTCCTGTGACAGGACTACCTTTATCATTTGTCTTTCCTCTGAAATTATAGATTTGTCTGGTGTCCTTCCTTGACCTCACAGCCCTCGAGGACCAGGGTGGAGTTAGCGGTGTGTGGGTTTACCATGCGGGAGGATGGGGGGACAGAGGAGGGCAGATGGAGGGGGGAAAGGATAGCAAGCAGTGGTTCACATTCACATAACACAAAAACGCTAATCCCTTTTTTATTCAAGCCTTCCTTCCTTCATTATCTAATCTATTATCATTAACCTGACATTCAACCTTGAGGCCTGAATCTGCATTTTCTCATAATCAGTCTTCCTGTTCCTAACACCCATCATCCTTTTAATGATCTATAATCCTCTGCTGTGATAGGCGTTCTATGACCCCTGCAACCCCTCCACCTGCCCCGCGCCTCACCTGGGTTATTCCTCTCCAGCAGGTACCAGCGGTAGAAGGCTCTGCGTTTGGAGTCGCTCATCTCCAGGCCCTGCTGCAGCAACCACTGGGAGATGTAGCTCTGGCTGATGCCTGCGTGCAGGAAGCAAGGCATGTTATCTTAACACATTAAAGACATTGATTTACCTCACGGAGCACCATTAGCATCTGTACCGTTGAGATCGGCTGTGAGCCAGCTCAGAAATACTCCTGTTAAGCTAATGAAGCCGTCCCAATATCAATACCTTCATTAAGGACGTTTGGTGCAATACTTTGTGGACTTCCTGCTGCTTGTGAGGTTCAGCATTTATAGCTCAGTGGAGCCACAAGCAATGAGCTACCTAGTAATAGGACCAACCTACCTATTAGCTACTGCATTGTTCTTCATCTATCATTATATCCAATAACCCATTCCTAAAAGTTAATTAATAGACTTTGCTTGAAAAACATGTAGCACTGTAGTATTTGGTTTGTCCTCTACACGGCGTCAACACCCACCAGGAGCGTTTAAAAAGTGAAATGTCTTGCGTGCACTAGTGTTTACCCTTCGTATAACGGTGCTGTGGCTCAGTTGGTAGAGCGGGTTGCCCCCTGATTGGAGGGTTGGTGGTTCAATCCCTGTCCATGGCAGCCTACATGCCGAAGTATCCTTGAACAAGATACTGAATCCCAAATTGCTCCCGATGCTGCGTTCATCGGTGTGTGAATTAATATCCAATGGTGGCAGGTGGCACCGTTTAGGGTAGCCTCTGCCACCAGTATGAATGTGTGTGTGAACAGGTGAATGATTGCAGTCTGTAGTGTAAATCGCTTTGAGTGGTCGCAAAGCGACTAGGAAAGCGATTTATAAGTGCAGGTCCATTTAACATTTACCTTTCGTACGACAGTGTTTACTTGCTGATTTGACCGCTTTCGTCAATATTTGCTCTTCTACAATGGGTAAGTAGGCTTCGTAGTTAAATGTCTTTTGTGTTTTTTAACTTGCATTGGTGTGGTCTGATCTAGCGACGTGAAATACGACCCGGAGTCTCCTCATGGTGTTTTATCTTGAAAAATGACCAGATTCGCTCTGCAATTTCTGTTTGACTTCCTGTCAGAACGATCGGCTCTCTGTCCAGCTTGCTGTGCTACTCGCGTCGAGAGTCAAAAATACAAGAGACGCTTAATTCATGCGTGGCCGAGCGTCGAGACGGCCCGGTGGATTTTGGGAGTAAGTCTCGTCATGATACCAAAGTTATGACTTTGATAGGATTCCTTGCCTTAATATTTTGATACTGAATAATACCAGGGGAAACACCTGGTATTGCTCAGGAGAACAATGGAGTAATAGACGACAGAGCATGGAACTTAATGTTTTTTAATTTATCTTTACAACCAGATATCACTTATTAAACAGTGTTGAATAAGACCTTTTAGGGGGGTAAAGCAGCGGCCCTGCCAGAACATTAGTAACACTTCAGACGGAGTGGAACACAGGAAAAAATCCCACAAAATTATAATAAATTGAGACGGAGTTATGCAAGAAGTTGCTGAGGGAAAAGCTGCTGAAAACATTAATACACCACAGTAGTTGTAGAAAGAGCTGTGTTTTCGTTCAAGAACACTCAGACATTTCAATCATGGGCGATGTAACTTTTGGAATGAACCCTTTTGTTCCTAGAAATAGCCTGGACCTCACAATAGCTAACTGGTGGCAAATGACGCATCTACTCCAACACTGAAAGGGGACACTACTATGTATATCGTGAACAGACTGGAGGCCACCAGCTGGAGACTAACATTAGAGAGGTGGAACACTAAATTCCAGCACAAGCAAACAAGCCGGTCATGCAGCACCACCTTACAGTGCAGCAGAGTGGATTCTTTATTGTTTAATGCACAGCTGACTGTTTCTCCCCTTCAGTAGCAGGTGTTTGTGGTCGGTAAAGTACTCAGCAAGCATTGGTGGTCGGTTAATTACATTTCATTCTTTAGTGTAGAAGAGTGTAACCTTTTACTGTTGTTAACATTTTCAAACATTTTTCTTTGCTTTGCTTTTTCCAGGGTTGCATTGAATGTCATTTTCTTTACATTCAAAGCTTCTATTGAGGTTTTTGAATGGAGCTCAGTCTGTTCTGACATTTTTTTCCATTTGCACACAGAGCACTTGTGTAAAAGACTGAAAATAGTAGTAAAGTCTGTCCTGATCATGACCTTAATAATCACATTCATAACAATCATGAGACTGTCAAAGACCCCCACCGCTTTTAGCACTATTAATAACAACCCACTTGTGGCATTTAACATGTGCGCTTGTAGCGTTTTAACCTCGTCAACTCTTTGAGGATGCTGGTTTCCTCAGCCAATTTCCTTTCTTGCAGAGGCTGTAACACGCTCATTTAAAGCCACAGTGAAGACATTGTGAAACTAGAAGACCCAAGGAGTCCAGTGGTACCAACCATATCATGCTAGCTTGAAGGGAAGTGGGCGCTTCAAAGTAAGGCTAAATACTAGTGAAGGAAAAACTGGCAAGCCCATTTTCAAAGGGGTCTCTTGACCTTTGACCTCAAGATATCTGAATGAAAATGGGTTCTGTGGGTACCCATAGGGCTGGGCAATATATCGATATAAAAGATATATCGAAAAATGTTAAATGTAATATAGCATTAGACCATACCGCATATATCGATATAGTTCAAATTTGCACTGTGATCCTTGTTCCAGGCAAGCTGCAGCTTTTGTTTAAGATATTTTCTTGTTTAAATGTGCACTTTATGGAGCTTTGATTTTAAAAAAAAGGTTCTCCTGTTGTTATACAGTATTTATGTTCACTTAAATAAACACTTTCAATAAATCTACTTGTGAAATGTCATATTTGGCTTTGACTTTGACTGAAAATTTGGTCTCTTTGCAATAAAAATATCAGGATATATATTGTATATTGATATTCAGCCTAAATATATCGGGATATGACTTTTGGTCCATATCGCCCAGCCGTAGGTACCCACAATTCTCCCCTTAACATGCATGTCCACTTTCACTTATGCAGTTTGGGACAAGAACCATGTCTTTTTTTTAAGCCTATTGTATTTGAATATTTCTGCATAATGGGGTCCTTAAGCAGATTTGGAACTGCATAAATTAAATTGCATCCATGTGTGATGATGCTTGTATCGATTGTAGCCATTTCATTGTCATAAGACAATTTTTTGAAACTTGAAAATCTCCAAAATCTCTTAAGTTTTTAAAACCAAATCACGGCATAGATCTTTCTATGGTGTTCTTCAAGGTCTTGGTGTCTTGATGTGGTATTCTGGAAGGATTTTTAAACCATTTTTATCATTCTCTAATGCTCAAAGATTTTCCACCAAATGTGTGTAACACAAATGGTATCAATTTAAAATTGCTGCACAAACTAATGACATAATTTAGTATGGTATTAGGCTTCACAAACTCATGTGCCATAATGTTCTAAACCCTTAATTCATAATAATAATTAATTATGTTTTTTACAGATGTAGGACTGGTGCAAATTTACACACATCATCTCAAATTAATCTTCAGATTATCGTGCTTTTAGATGGTGTACACCGCTTCTATGTTGCATCTACAGTTGACCTGCTATCCCCCCTTAAAAATCCACTGCCCACAACTAAAAAAGACAGAAAAAAGGAGAGGAGGAGTGGAAGAGGTTAACAGGCTGTAGTACCTGTAACTTGTCCTACGATGGCCTGAGAGATCCTGCGATTGTTGAGGAAAGTTTTGATCTCTTCTTTCACCAGGTTGCTGTCTCTCCTGTAAAGGCAACAGAAAGGCGTCATGGAATGAGAACTATTAGACGGTGGTTAAAACACCAGCCTTTGCTCTGACTAACCTTATTCACTGATGCTTCTCTTTTTTCAGCCATCCCTAAACACCTGACCTGAATTAACTCCACTAAAATTCTGGAGAATAAGCCTGCACCTCAGGGGACAGTAGCTGTCATTATCTGATGTTATAATAGTCTCTCTTTGTTTCAACCATTCTTTTTTGTTCTCGCTTCCCAACTTGTCCTCACCCGGCTCTCTGATAAAGCTAAGCTCCACCGCCCTGCTCCTCCCCCTGCTCACCTCATGTACTCCTCCACCTTCTCCTCCAGGTCCCACTCCTCCTCTCCCATCAAGTCGTAGCTGAATGACCGCTGGACCGCCACACTGGGAGGGTAGAGGGGTGGAGGCGAGGCCTCGTAGCTATTGCTGGGGGACAGAGCGGCGCCGTCCAGGCCGGAGGTCTGCGTGGTGGCAGAGGCGAGGGAGAGCGAGGAGGAGGAGGATGAAGATGAGGACGGGGCTGGGGCGGCGGTGGTGGGGGTGTTGTTGGACGGGGCGGGTTGAGAGCCACAGTGTGACGGGCGGTGGTCCGGGTCGAGCCTCTCCAGGGACTCCAGAGCGTGGATGATCTGAGGTTTGGTCATGCCGGAGAGGCGAAGACGCTGCAGGAGGTCGATCTGTTCGATGGTGTAGCGTGGCTCCACCTCACAGCACTCCATTCTGGCATCTGCACACACAATGTGGGGGTGAACAGTGTGTTTAATCACAGTGAATTTGAGACTGGCATTTTGAAGGAAATACAAGACCAATTTTGTAAGTGAATATGAACCAACTGGCCTATTAATACACCAAAGGTCTGCAGACTTCGGTTTAATTCTCACCAGATAAACAGCACACATCACAAAGTGTTACCAAGACATATACTGCTATATTTATCCCTACCTTTGATACATCTTAAATTTAGATAATATGTCGCAAACTTTCACAGAACCTGCAGACAAACTGATAAATGATGAAAGGCTTATTAATAGATGAAAACCCAAATAAAAACAGACATTCAAAGCCGAAATCAAACACTAAGCTGCCTTTGTTGGGGGGTTCATTTATCTTGAATAACACTTTAAATGCAAATCTGACTAGATTATTTTAGTTATGATAATACCAAAGAACTTTGAAAAATAAATACAAGACTGGTTTTAAAAAAAACAGACTGCATTCTCCTCTGAAGAACCCTTGGGTCATTGAAAAGTTTGGCACCCTTTCAAACACTTGGCACGGACACTTGGGGCTAACCTTGCTCCATTTGTCCAGGGTGGAATTAAAGTAAGATCACCCCGGCATACATAACCTAACATCAGGTCTGCTCGGCCTCGTCATGTCCGTCTCTGCATGTCTTTTACCTGACTGTCATGTGCAGGGTCACAGGAGGCCTTAACATACTCTAGAACTGCAGAGACTAGTGTGAAGATTACACTAAACTCATTCAGAAATCCAGCAATTTGACATGACCTTGCATATTTGAAAGGGCAGAGATCTGGGACAACATAACTTTATACATTGCAACTATCTGATGAACCCACTCTTCAACTCGGTGGTCTTCAACCACAAAAACACTCAGTGTTAAGCTCCAAAAAGCAAAGCCAACTACCTTCAAAAAGTTTACTGTTAAATAAGCCGAATTTACCATTAAGACTGGAAGATTTATGAGACGTGTCAAGTCCAATACTGTCACATAAATAGGTTTGTTGATAAACAGGACAAAGTTGACTTGCCAGAAACAAAGAATTCGGTTTGGCACCAATCAGAGCTACAGTTAAGTCTGCCAATTTGACCACATTGCTATTATTGGTTCTTACTGAGCAAAACTAAAAAAAGATTCTGAGCAAAGCAGTACTTAAAAAGTAAGTTAACCCGTCGCTGAGGTGATCTTACCTGATGGAGGGGGTGACACAGACAGGCGCCCCGGGAGTGGTTCAGTGCGAGGGGTCGCAGCGGGGACACACCACTGTCGCATGGCTCCGCGGAGTTCAGCTCGGCTGGACCTCTACAGAGTCACACAGGAGACTTGCTGCAGTGTGTTGCGGTTAAGCTGCCCCTATTAGCATGTTGGCAACCCTACAACAGCGGATGACTCGCTAGCAGGCTGTATTGGCTAAGCTATCACCGTCAACTGTGGCTGGTTCCCCCGTGCACCAGCCTCCATCGATAGCTGCTGGCTGCGTTAAGTTAGACAGCGCGAGTCCAAGACAAAGCGGAAGTACAAAAATGTCACCATCAGATTAAAAGCATGTGTGACAGCCCTACTACAAACAGCTGTTTTTGAAAGTTATATGGTTTCTCTAAGGGTAATAAAACTAGGGCTACAACTTATTCTCATTATCGATTAATCTGTCGATTATTTAAACGATTAATCGATTAGTTGTTTGGTCAATAAAATGTTGAAAAATATCAATCAGTGTTTCCCAAAGCACAATATGACGTCCTCAAATCTCTTGTTTTGTCCACAAACCAAAGAGATATTCAGTTTATTGTCATAAAGGAACAAAGAAACCAGAAATATTCACCTTGAAGAAGCTGAAATCAGAGAATTTGGACTTATTGTCGTTAAAAAAAAACTGCTCAAACCAATAATTTGATTATCAAAATAGTTGACAATTTATTAATACATTATTGTTCAATTAATCGAATAATTGGTGCAGTTCTAATTGCAAACATATTTTTGATTAATTGTGCAGCCCTAACATAAATAACACTTAATCAATTCGTAATTTCAGCTCTAATGCAAGGTTTGGCAGAAGTTGGATGTAACACATTTTGCGATACACATTTTACTACAATTTTAATCTAATGCTATCACAGGATATTGATTACATTAGTTCTAATCAGTAGTAACTTGTTTGTGGACAGCTGGTGATTGCGCTCTTATTTTGAAGGACATAAAAAACACACACATACTATTGACATTGCCAACTTGACACTTCAGTCTGTCTTGTCTGGGCTAACAACTTACCCAAAACTTGCACTTTGGAAGTTAACGCTATATCGACAATACTTAATATGTGTGGCTGTGTACGGATTCTTTACGGTTAAACATGGCTGCAGACAGACATTCGGTGTGTTCGGTGCAGCGGACGGGACACAGCCAGCTGCTAACGAGTTAGCTCGCTAGCTAGCTGAGTTAGCTGATAGCTAGCGACAGACTGTCCCACCGCGGAGGGAGCACCTCTCTTACCTCCCGTTGCTGTGGAGAGACAGCGGCAGCCGGCTGGACGGACAGGGACGATGGAGCAAACTGTAGAGAAAGTGGCGGTCCAGACAGCCAACACCACTACAGAAAGTAACTCCTCGGTCCGGAGCTGGCGGAGTATTAACGAGCAGAGGTTGAGCGGTGCAGGGTCATATTGTCTTCCAGCTATGCAGAGGGGAAATACTGTATGCAAATGTGGGAGTCTGTCTCAATTTATGACCCCTCACCCGACACCACTGTCAAGCTAGCAACAACTATATTTATGATTTCCGGTTATACTGTACCTATTAAAATTGCCAAATCAAATCAAACTGTATTTATATTTCGCTTTGCATACATATACATGCAACACAAAGTGCTTTACAAAAAAAATAAGAATAAAAACAGACAATAAAAATCACAAAACCCACCCCTCCACATACACAACTGTATGTACACATACACACAAAGCTGAATTTATACCTCGTGTTGTGCCAATATTAAAGTAGGGGTTACAAAAACAATTATTTGAGAGATACATTAACATTTTTTTTTTATTTTACCAGGAATTCCCTTGAGATTGCAATCTCTTTTTCGAGGGAGACCTGGCCTGATTGGTTGCCAGTTACAGATTAAAATGACAGTGACAAAACATGGGAACATATCGTCATCCTGTTAAAATAATTGCACAAAAAGCTTCACTAAAAAACTTCACCAAAAGTATAACATGGGCAGCACATTACTGCTGAGAAAGCCAGTTAAAGTGCAATCAGCAGCTTTCACAGTGTGCCATTTATGTTTCTAGACCATTTTTAAAATGTGAATTTTCTTTCTACAATGAAAACTATTACTGTTTTTAATTTACATGCAAATAGACTGTTTTGTAGTTTTATTATTTATTATTTTTTCTGCTGTTTTTATGTGTATAAATGGTAAAGAGAGAAAAAAAAGGTACATTTCCATAGACACCTTTGTCTTTTATTTGTATTTTCAGTTCCTGGCAGCTTTATACTTTGTTAATTAAAAATAAATGAAAAATGTGACTGATAGCCAAGTTTGTGGAGAGAAAAAGGAGCCATGCATGTGATGTAAGGACAGACTGAAATATGCTAAACAGAGACAGAAATGAATGCATAGGAAGTTGACAAATTTGAACCAAAATCTCCTGGACTTCAGAGGTTTAAGTGGTGTATACAGGCAGGATGAAAAGGATTAAAAAATGGACAAAATAGCCCCAAACTCCATGGAGTTAAGTGCTCTGAGCAGCATTGGCCTCTATTAGTATCCAGCAATCTCCCTGCTTCGCTCTCTATCTTTCCTGCCTGTTAATCAAGATGTTTGCTATCACCAGTTCCACTAGTGACTGCAGCAGAAAAATGAGTCTGTGTTTGCTTTGCTCCATATCCCTCCCTCCCCTTCAGCTGGTGCCAAGAAGGCAGTAGTAATAAGTGCTATATTAAAGAGCCCTTGTGCCTGACGTGCTCACTTCAGTCTGTGTCAGAGCCAACAGTATCTGAGCACTCTGCAGAGTGTCTGCCACATCTTTGTGCTGCTTCTTTTCCTTCAAGGTGCTCCAACCTAACATCTAAAACAGCACCATGAACTGGGCCTTCCTTGAGGGCCTCCTCAGCGGGGTGAACAAATACTCCACGGCGTTCGGTCGTATCTGGCTTGCCATCGTTTTCATCTTCAGGCTCTTGGTCTTCCTGGTGGCCTGTGAGAAAGTCTGGGGTGACGAGCAAAAGGACTTTGACTGCAACACCCGGCAGCCCGGTTGTCACAACGTCTGCTATGACCACTTCTACCCCATCTCCTACACCCGGCTCTGGGCTCTCCAGCTGATCTTTGTCACCTGCCCGTCTTTCCTGGTGACGCTCCACGTGTCCTACCGAGAAGAACGTGAGCGCAAACACCGTCTGAAGTACGGAGAAGACTGCACCCCTCTGTATGATCACACAGGGAAGAAGCGAGGGGGTCTATGGTGGACCTATTTCCTTAGCCTGCTGTTTAAGATAACAGTGGACGCTGTGTTTGTATTCCTGTTGTTTTACATCTATGAGGCAACTTTCTTCCCACCATTGGTGAAATGCAACGAAGACCCATGTCCCAATATGGTAGACTGCTACATCGCAAGGTAAGGGTACCTGAAGTTATAAATGCTTACAGATCCTGCCGTTAGGAAAAATGAGTTGCTCATGTGTTGCTCAATCTTGTGTCTAGAGATCAGTTTGAGCTTCTCATAGCTTTTCACAGAGCAAGAGATATGTTAAAAAGAGACAAGACATCACTAAGACATAGGAGGTTAAGTTGAGGAAACCATTTGAGCAATACTTGAGAAGTGGGACGAAGTCAGGAGATCTCATAGCTGTATGCCCCTGATCTCAATTATGTCTCGGTTATTTTGAAGGAGAACTGAATTGAGACATAAAATGACCAAAAAAGACACAAAATGACCAAAATAGACACAAAATTACTTACAAAGACACAAAATTACTAAAAAAAAGAATACACAAAATGACCAAAATTGTTACGCTAAACACACAAGACACAAATAAAATAGAGTCACACTAGAATAAAAAACAGAGTTGGATGACAGGATTGCACAATCACTATAGCTAAAAGGGTTTTCTCAACTCAACCTCCTTTTGTCTTAGTGATTTCTTGTCTCTTTTTAGCTTATCTCTTGCTCCTAAGGGACCCTTAGGAGAAGAACTTCAGAAACAAATGATCGCAGAATTATACAAATATGAGAAGCTCAAACTGATCTCAAGAGACGAGATTGAGCAACACATGAGCAACTCATTTTTCCAACAGGTGGGATCTTGAAGGCTAAACTTGGCCTCTCACTTGAAAAGCTAAGTTCTCTAAAGTGATCAATAAATATTAATTTTACACTTTTTGTTCCTCAGGCCCACAGAGAAGAAAATATTCACCGTCTTCATGGTCGTGACCAGCTTTGTGTGCATCTTGCTCACTCTGTGTGAGGTCTTCTACCTCTGTGGGAAGCGCTTCTGGGAGTGCTGTGGAGGAGGAAGTCAGGCAGTGAGAGAAAACTCCTTCATGATGGTCAGAACTCCTCTGACCGGGAAGGAAAACTCGGCGTTCAAAGAGCCGGTTTCGGAAAAGGAAGCCAGCAAAGAGAGTTCAGCCCCGGCGTACAGCATAGCAGTGGCCTGAGAGACATGTAGCATGTTGGACTGAGCACAGACGGTGACCCAACGGGCCTACCGGACACAGGCCTAGTGGTCCTAGTGGTCCTAGTGTCACGGCCCACCCTGGCCTTCGACTGCAAAATGTCCCTCAAAGAAACACGCACACACCAGGAAAAGACTCACAATGACTTTGAAAAGACACAGGATGACAGCAAAAGGACAAAAAACAAGTGCAAATAGATTCAATTTAACCCTTTGATGCACAACATGGGTCAAAAATGACCCACATTCATTCCCCATGTTATTTAATGCTGACTGTGTGTTTATTTGCTCTGTCTTTTTAAATCAATTTATTTTATGATTGAATAATCCAAGTATTCTTTGATTTTTTTTTTTATTACAACTGATCATTATATCCATTTTTCCTTTCATATTTTATGAAGACAAAATGTTTTTGTATTATTACATCAATTTTACACACATGGGTCAAAAATGACTCATTCATCCAAATTTGATTTCAAATTAAATTACCTAATAACTAATATATAGTATATAATATATAATAATAACTATTATAATAGTTATTTGTTTCAAATAGTTACTTTAGCAGTAAGAGGGGCCAAACACTCATTTATTTAATATATTTAACATGTTTATGTATCATTTTGTCACAGTGTATCTGGACGCTTCACTTTTTCCACATTTTGTTATGTTACAGCCTTATTTCAAAATGTATTAAAATCATTTTTCCTTAATATTATACACACAATAGCCCATAATGACATTTTTGACCCATGTTGTGCATTAGAAGTGTAGTGATACAAAAAGGCTTTTTATTCAAAAATTCAGAAATAAAAACAAAAAGTTAGGATGTATGATGATCAAAACCAAGTTGATTGAGGAAAACCTGGAATACTGAATGATGAAAGTAATTTATTGCAAAGTTATAGAACATAAAAACTCAGTTGGGTCACTTTAGACCATGTTGTGCATCACAGGGTAAACTACAAAAAAAACAGAAGGGCCATATAGAAATAAAGAGACTCAAATTAACTACGAAGAGACAAAAAAATGACAACAAATCGATACAAAAGAACAACAAAGAGAGGCTAAAAAAGTTTTAAAAAGTGTGTTGTGGAGGTGACTCCGTCATTCACATGTCCATGTCCAGGGATCAATTGTCTCAGAATCTGCCCCTGGCTGAAAGAAACTGAATTATGTTAGGTAATTTTGTACAGATGGCCACATTTATCTGCAAAATGTTAAATGAAATACTGTTTACAAAATGATATAATGTTTTTTAGACCCAATTTTGTTCGCTTTTTAAAGGCTTGTGATCTAAAATAACGGATATACACTCAAGGTTATTTACTGTACTTTGACTATTTATATGGTTGTTTGTTACAAGACATTATTTTGTTGAATGTATGGCCAAGAAATAAAATTGCTTCACTTATTTAAAGCTGTGGTGTGTGTACTTTCACAGAAACTGCCAAATACTTCTGTATGGAAACACAATGTCATGAACTTGATAAAGAAATGAAGATAACATTTTCTAAAATAAACATTTTCACTTTTAAACTATCGTGAATGGAATTTGAAGATCTTACTCATTATACTGATTATCTGTTAATCATTTAGGTTGGTTTTTTAAGACATTTGTAAAGAATCAATAACAGTATTTAAAAAAAAGGGTGCGGCAGTATCCAGTATTTTCCAACAATAGAGATCTAAATAGTGGATTACATCAAATTCAAAAGTAATCAGAAAAAAACTGTGACGTCCAAAATGTCTCGGGTACAAAATGATCCACGTTTTTTCCTGAGGGAGTAACATTATTGACAAAAGCTGATAAAATGACCACTCCTACGAACCCCAATTTAATGACAATTAACCACATCCTGCATTCCTTTACTACAGCAGACCGAGAGTCGATTTCTAAAGGACAGTATCATAAAGCTATGTGTACTAATAAGGCAGTGACTGTGGCACATTCTTACAAGTAAAAGCTTGTTATATCTGATTTTACGATATTGGCGCTCCGTATCTCAGTGCCAATGGTTTCGGAGTGCTTGCACAAACAAATGTGAGGTGTTGGCCTTGTTTAATCCTGATTAATCAAAGGCTACAAAGGGGGCATATCTCTACATTAAGGGTTGCCTGATACCAAGTCACCTGTTGTGAAACGTGGAGATCAGAGTAGACGAACACTCCTGACTAGGTTCTATGAAGGCCTGCTTGTTCATCATACTGTATCACTACAGTATCACTTTTATTCATTTGTCACACTCTGCAACCAAATTTGTTGTGGGGTCAAACTAGGGCTGGGCGATTTATCCATATTATTTTTAATGTGAAATGGAATTTGACCATATCACATATATTGATACAGTTCATTTTTCTTTCCATATATTTAAATGCTGCCCTTACTATGGTTTGTCATATTTAGTTCTTTTGTTATATTCATTATGCTTTTCTCATATAAGTATATTTATTTCAGAAAAAGATTGGCCTATTTTTATTTAAGATATTTTTTTATTTAAATGTGCACTTTATGGAGCTTTGATTTTTTTTTTTTTTAAAAGGTACTCCTGTTATACAGTATTTATGTTCACTTAAATAAACAGTTTCAATAAAACTACTAGTGACGTGTCATATTTGACTTTGACAGAACATATGCTCTCACTTTGGGATAAATCGATATTCAGCCTAAATATATCGGGATATCAAATCAAACTTTACGGCACACCCACTCACTCACACACACACACACACACACACACACACACACACACACACACACACACACACTTCACAAACTATCACTGAATTAACATGGCAGGGCACTGAGGAATTATGAGAGGAAAACCACCTATATGACTTTTGGTCCATATCGCCCAGCCCTAGGTCAAACCAATGAACTTTCTTTGGTTGTTTCCTTGGACTATTTTTCTTTAATCACCAATTTGAATAGTTGTAGTGGTAGTAGTTGGGGGTTTAAAGGTAAATTCTGGGTGGAGGCTAGAAGTGGCCACACCTCCAGATTATGGCCAATAGTTGATTCTTGCGGGCCAGTCAGTATCAGAGACAAGGAAAGGAGAGCGACCGCCTGCTGAACCATTCCCATAGTCAGTGTGTACCATGGACTGAGTGGAAGACCTTGTTTTACTGTGGTAAGCCAAGACATTTGATTCGTGATTCTATATATTTGGTCAGTCATACTCAGTTTGAAGACTCAAACTTTAATGTCTCAAGAGTTTGAGCCATTAAATTATAATACATTTTAAGGGCAGAACTGCACTACTATATTCTGAGGCAGGATTACAGACCACTGAACAAACTTTACCTTAGAGTTTCAGCTTTAACTTTCCTAAAAGTGAACAGCCGCTGTGGAAGGTTTCATGTCTTAAACAAGTGTTTCATCAATTATTTAAGGCATCTTTCTCTGTGCCAAACTTTGTAAGTAAGTGAAAATGCTTTTAACTGTGAGTTTTAGGAGAGGGGATTGAGGTTTCATAGCTGTCAAAGACACGGTGTGATCGGAAAAGAGAAAGACTATCTAAAATATGCAGTGAAATATTTGGAACACATTACAGAATAGTTAGTTAAATCAAGGTTGATTTTATATATGTTTTGTTTTTTGGAAACTTTCTGTGGATAACTACCTAACTCTGTGTCTTTATTGTGTTCTAGCTCTGCAGTTTTTAAAATCTACCAACTGCACAACTTAAGACAGACTTCTGAAGAGCCAATCAATCAATCAAAGTCATGGATTGGAAGTTTCTCCAGGGTCTTCTTAGTGGAGTCAACAAGTACTCCACTGCCTTCGGCCGTATCTGGTTATCAGTCGTGTTCGTCTTCCGGGTGTTGGTCTTCGTGGTGGCTGCTGAGCGGGTCTGGAGCGACGACCAGGGACACTTCGACTGCAACACCCGCCAGCCGGGTTGCACCAACATCTGCTACAACTACTTCTTCCCTATCTCCCACATCCGCCTCTATGCTCTCCAGCTCATCTTCGTCACCTGCCCGTCCTTCATGGTGGTGCTGCACGTGGCCTACCGAGAAGAGCGGGAACGCAAGTACAAAGCCAAGCACGGCGAGAACACTCGACTTTACGACAACCCGGGCCAAAAGCACGGCGGTCTGTGGTGGACTTACCTCATAAGCCTCTTCATCAAGACCGCCTTTGAGGTCACGTTTCTCTACTTGCTCCACTACATCTACGACAGCTTCAAACTGCCCAGGAAGGTCCAGTGTGATGTCAGTCCCTGTCCGAATATGGTAGACTGCTACGTATCCCGGCCCACCGAGAAGACCATTTTCACCTACTTCATGGTGGGGGCGTCCGTCGCGTGTGTGATACTCAACCTCTGTGAGATTTTCTATCTGATTGCTTTCCGGATGGTGGCCCTCAGACACAGAGGCAGCGCTCGTACCTCATCTAGAAAGGTCCGCCATAACATGGACTTTGATGGCTGCAAGTCATCTCTTCCATCATAGCTAAAATATCTGTTGTTATTCCTGTAATTTGCCCCAATGAAGGTTTTTTCATTTAAGAAATAATTTCATGTATAATTTTATTTGTAATATTAATATATTCTATTTTGACAGAAACAATTATATGCTTTGTAAAGGCATTAGATTAATTTTTCCACAAGTCAATCCAAAAGAAAGCTGAATTATTTTGGCTGCTGTACACAATGAAGGGATTGATCATTATTAAAGGGACAGTTCACCATAAAATTAAAAATACTTTTTTTCTCTCTTTTTAGCTGTAGTGCTATTTATCAATAGGTTATTTTGCTGTGAGCTGCAAAATCTCTTGAGTCAATATATCAGACACTTGGCAACTCACAAAAAAAAATCTAGACTGACAAAAGGAACAAAATTTAAGAGGACAATTATGGATTTTTTATTTTGGAGTGAGCTGTCCCTTTAAATGAAGAACTTCAGGATTGTTCATATTAGTGACCACTGTCTTCATGGAAAATGAACAAAAAACTGTCATTATTTGTTTATTGTATTCCCTAAAAAAAAAGAATGTCAAAGCACTCAAAATAAAGTTGTTGATGTTTTATTTTCAACTAAATAATAAAATCTCAGGAAATGCACTTGCTTTCTCCTATTTTAATGGCGCAATTTCTCCACCTGGTGGCACTACAGGTACACTACACTGTGAAGGATATGAAGCCTTCAGAAAACAGTTTATTATTATTCCTCCCAGAGTTAAAAAGTATTACTTGTAAAACTTGAGCAATTCTGCATTCCTATAATATTCATTAACCATACTGCCCTACAAAGTCTAACTGCAGAAAAAGGTAAAACTGAGAAAAAATATATCTTTTTAACTGTAGATTAGTGATATGACACTTATTTCTATATGAATTGATGATGGAATTTTTACGCTCAAAAATTATGATGATTTATTTGACCTTTGACCCCAAAAATGTAGTTATTGCACTCTGGTTTTGCTGTAAAAGGTTCAAATAGTGATGTACAGATGCAGTAACTACAGTATGTTGTCTTCTTTCAGCTTTTATATTTTGTTTTCAAATTGATTTTGTTATAAGTGTGTTTAAAAGTGTTTAACAATTGTATTCAAAGATTTGGGTATTTTAGACTTAATACTATAAAGTAATGATATATTTTAGTCTAAATCAAAATAATTTTATCTCACTTTTTTACTTGATCACTATCTAGATAATTTCCCTTTCAAATAAACTTATAATTTCCATTATTCTTGTCCACATTATTCAACACAATGAAGAAATACAAGGCTACACTGTATCACGGTCAAAGTTTAGCTTTAGTTTTGAGTTGGATTTTGTAGTTACTGCAATTTTTACATTATTATTTCTCTGAAATAAAGCTAAACTGAACTGATCTAAAACGTTGTCACAAGATAAAACAGACATCAAGGAGTTCATTTTTAGTTATAATTCAATTTTGACCAAAAATGTAGTTACTGCAGTTAGACTTTGTAGGGCAGTATAGCTCTGTGTTACATTTTTGTAAATGTATTGGGTTATCATTTCTTTGATCCAGGTGTGAATTAGTGTAGCCTACACTAATGTGTAAGGCATGTTCATCCCTCTTTCATGCCACAAAACAACAGGGAGGAGCTGCCAGGTGCAGGTCTGTGTGGTTTTTCAGAAAGTTAACAGACGACGGGTAACTAGCATAGCTGGTTTCAAAATAAAAGCATGACACTTATTCTCAAAGGTGAAATAACTGTTGTAGTGCATGTAAGGAGCATTTAGGAAAGGAAAAGATATCTAAGTATTAATTCAAAAAACACATCATTGCTTAAACATTATTGCAACTTTTGTAATTTCCTTTATCTGCTTCAAAAATTACTCTATTCGTTCAGCTCTTACAATTTTCCTAACTTTCATCAAATGCATGTGATTTTTTGAGGAAATGTAGCTACTGCTGCGCTTGTGAAACTCTTCTAACAGCCACTCTGACAGACTGACAAGTGCATTACAGTGTTTATCAATGAATACACTTTTAGTGAGACATGCTTGGATAAAAATCACATTTTATTTTGAAGGAGGATGAGCATACGTCTGTTTCGCTGGTTTCAAAATAAAAGCATAAAACTTATTCTCAAAGGTGAAATAACTGTTGTAGTGCACGTAAGGAGCATTTAGGAAACGAAAATATATCTAAGTATTCATTTAACAAACACATAATTACTTAAACATCATTGCAACTTTTGTAATTTCCTTTATCTGCTTCAAAAACTACTCTATTCGTTCAACTCTTACACTTTTCCTAACTTTCATTAAATGCATGTGATTTTTTTTTTTTTTTGAGGAAATGTAGCTACTGCTGGGCTTGTGAAACTCTTCTAACAGCCACTCCGACAGACTGACAAGTGCATTACAGTGTTTATCAATGAATACACTTTTAATGAGGCATTCTTGGATAAAAATCACATTTTATTTTGAAGGAGGATGAGCATACGTCTGTTTCGCTGGTTTCAAAATAAAAGCATAAAACTTATTCTCAAAGGTGAAATAACTGTTGTAGTACACTTAAGGAGCATTTAGGAAACGAAAAGATATCTAAGTATTAATTTAACAAACACATAATTACTTAAACATTATTGCAACTTTTGTAATTTCCTTTATCTGCTTCAAAAACTACTCTATTCGTTCAACTCTTACACTTTTCCTAACTTTCATTAAATGCATGTGATTTTTTAATTTTTTTTTTAGGAAATGTAGCTACTGCTGGGCTTGTGAAACTCTTCTAACAGCCACTCTGACAGACTGACAAGTGCATTACATTGTTTATCAATGAATACACTTTTAATGAGGCATTCTTGGATGAAAATCACATTTTATTTTGAAAGAGGATGAGCATACGTGTGTCTCTGGCCGTCCTGCTGTCTGACGGAGTGAATGATTTAGTTTAGAGAAGAGAGGACACGCTGATAAAGTCCACGCGTGACACTCACCGTCACTTTAACCGAATGGTGACCTGACAGAGATGGCCGCTTCAGGTAATACATATCTCTGGGAAGTTATTTAAATATATGTAAACATCAGACATTTGTTTGTTTCAAACTTTACGAATGTTTGTTTGGGCGTGGGAGTGGTGGAGTGATAGCCTGCACCTGTCTGGAGAAGCTTTAAAATCGCCATATTAATCCAATAGTTTTATGTATTTTAGCTGAATCCCTTCAAAAGTTTAAAACAACCCCAGCCTCAAAGTCCTGGTCCTGATACTTTAAATGCATTTACTTTAGAAATAATACTGCAATTTGAAGCAAGTACTTCCAATCTATTCTGAACATCCTTTGGTCCAAATGGTAAATTTGATTTACCAGTTGGACCAAAGAATTCACCATTTGAATGCAAATTGTCCCCTCTGCTCTGCATGAGTTTCATCTCAGTAAATGCAGGAACGTGTAAGTGAAAAATTACAAAAATCAGTTGTGAAACTGCCTTGTAATGTAAGGATGGTAGGTTAAACTTAGGGCTGGGCGATATGGACCAAAAGTCATATCCCGATATATTTAGGCTGAATATCGATATATGATATACATCCCGATATTTTTATCGCAAAGTGAGAGCAAATGTTCAGTCAAAGTCAAAGCATAAATATGACATGTTACAAGTAGTTTTATTGAAACTGTTTAAGTGAACATAAATACTGTATAACAACAGGAGTACCTATTTTTTTTTTTTAAATCAAAGCTCCACAAAGTGCACATTTAAATAAAAAAATATCTTTTTTATATTCCATATCACATTTAAAAATATATAGATATATCTTTTATATCGATATATCGCCCAGCCCTAGTTAAACTGTCATGTTACATTCATGAAGAGACTTAACTCAATTCATTTATCTCTGTGTTCATATCAGCACCATCTCATCTTGATGGGGGTGGGTTATAATAAAGCCAAGACACGTTTTTTCCTTAGTTTTTGCGAAGATGTGCAACCCCAGGCTGCACCAACGTGGTGTAAACAAAGTGGTTGATTGACACAAAGAAAACTGAGTCGCCAGCTGGCTCACATAAAGCTCCTATTGTCATCCATAATGAAGAAAATCAAGCGCCTATTCTCATACAAATACTTGGGTGTAATGATAAATCCTAGAAAGACCACATCGATTCTGTCTGCAACAGGACAAAACAAAGAATGTATTCTCTCTGTCTGTAGGCTAGTAGACAAATCCTTCTTTTATGTTTTACTTCTTTGATCATGAGTCTTCTTCAGTATTGGACATGGTACAAGTGTGTGGTATATTTTCTGTTAAGTTCTCTGCTTTACTAAAAGGCCGCAGTATGACTTCTTGATCATGCAACAGCCGGTTTAAACCAGAAATAACGTACTATAGGATCTGGGATTTGTCAGATATCAGAGGTGTTTGGGGGCAGAATATAAACAGTATAAGTTGTATCCTTTAAGGTTAAAAGTAGATCTAGCAGCGTGTGTGTTCACAAAAAACGTGCTCCATATGTTAGAGGTGTGGGATGTTACAATTGTGGTTTACAGAATTGTTTAAACGCCCTGACACAGACAGAAAGGAGAGAGAACTCAGGGCTTTTATTGGAGAGGGACACCATCAGCAGCCTTTAAGATTGGACAAAGTTCTCCTCCACTGTACCTTGGCAGCGTATTCTGAGGTCTGATAATAAAGAAAACTAAAAGGAACTTCAATGTGATCTTTGATTCATTTTCTCACTCGAGAGGTAGTAATTCCACTACAAGTGTTTGTTCACGACCTTAAAGTCAAAACCTCTCCATCAATTCAAAATCTGTGCAAAGATTGAAGGTCCATCCTTTGAGAAACTCTGAATCAGCTTACCACAATAACACTCTAAAAACTGCTGCACACCAGTACGTTGCAGGAATATCACTGGTAACCTTTAATTATTTATTTTTCGCGGTTTTAACACATGCCTTTTTAACATACAAATGAAACTTCTATTTATTTAACAATATAAGAATACTGTGGCTCTCTAAGTGAGCATTGTCCTGTTTAAGCTGCATTTTAATGATATATTTTATTGTTTCACTATCAGTGTGTAATATTTAAGGTTTGGGAAGCAAATTGTACATGAAGTTGGTTATCCAAATACAAACTTCCTTAAGCTTTATTAAGGAAACTGATTTAAACAGTATATTTTCAAATTCACATTATTTTTCTCTTTCTTGTGATGTCGGAAGTTCTTTTCTTTTCACATTTAAAAATACTACTATTTTTCAATTATTAAATGTGGAAAGAAAAGCACTTCTGACATCACAAGAAATACGGTAAATTCACATGAGTTTTCAGTATGATAACTATGCACACTGGGTCTGGCGTGAATTATCTGCATTGCAGAAACAGGTTGTGTTGCCCTCCGCCCCAGGCCTCGAAACCTCCTCATAACAGTGTTTTTGACAGAAAGGAAAGCTGTATGACATCAGCTGGATCAAAGGATTTCATTGGCCGAACATGTATTTCCCTTTCTGCAGGTAGACATCCACTGAACCCAAATCTGTTAAAAAGTTTTTTTATAAATTTCTGTGCAGAGTTTTGGTAGGAACATCTGTGCTTGGTGTGAAACGGCTTTAGGCTAACAACAGCCATGTTGTGAACAGTATATGAACTGTTACCATCAAATGTAAACTAAAGCACTCTTTAGTGCACCAGTCAATAATAAGACTAAATATTGAGTTTAATCCAAATCAAATGTAGGTTGAAGGGCCTAAAATATTAAATGTACAGTACAGGCCAAAAGTTTGGACACGCCTTCTCATTCAATGTGTTTCCTTTATTTTCATGACTATTGACATTGTGATTCATCAAAACTATTAATGAACACATGTGGAATTATGTACTTAACAAAAATGTGTGAAATCACTGAAAACATGTCTTATATTCTAGTAAGCAAAGGGTGGCTACTTTGAGGAATCTAAAATACAAGACATGTTTTCAGTTATTTCACATTTTTTTTGTTAAGTACATAATTCCATATGTGTTCATTCATAGTTTTGATGCATTCAGTGAGAATCTACAATGTAAATAGTCATGAAAATAAAGAAAAACGCATTGAATGAGAAGGTGTGTGTCCAAACTTTTGGCCTGTACTGTATGTCTTCAATTTTTGTCTTTGTCCATGTTGCAAATGGAGTTGCTGTGATGAGTCATCTTCTTTAATTAGTCGTCTTTAGTCAGGTTAATGTTCACCGTCATGGGAAAGCACACTGAGTTGCTTTTCACAGTTCTGCATAATCTGTTTGATCCATAACCTGCAGCACTTGTTGATTTAGCATAATGTGTCTCTTTAACTCAGCTTTGACTTTGTTGCATTAATGTCAAATGCAGTTTTCAGTCATCCTTTTGTTCAGAATACTTCCAGTCTGAACAGCCTGTACTGTAGTTATGTGCTCTGCAGCTAATCATTAATACAAGTGACATCTCTGCTGTGTGTTTGACCTGGCTCTGCATGGTCTCTGATCAATACAGCATGGATGATGTAACACCATCTGAAACCCCTGAAATTCTCTGTTTTGTATCATGGCTCCTGAGTTTCACTGCCTGCAACTTTACCTGCTGCTCTTCCTCCCTCCTCCTCTTCAGGAGTATGTTGTGCCAGCTTGGAGGATCCCAAGACCCTGATGAAGATGGGTCTGAGCATGGTCCTCATTGGTCATGTTAACTTCCTGTTGGGAGCGCTGGTGCACGGCGTCGTGCTCCGACACATCAACCTCCACAAGCAGGCCCGGGCCATGGAGTACGCCATCTCCAATGTGTTCGCCTTTACATCCGGACTCGTAGTGAGTGCATGAGATCATACTGCTCCTATACTGATGACATCTCTGGGAATATTATGGAGGATAAGGCAGTTTTATAACTTGTTCTGGATGAAAATAATGGGTATATTAACAAACCACAACGGAAATTTCATATATCAAGTTGTGGTGTTTTCCATCAGTGCTGTGGTTGCACCCTGCACACCACAAGCTGCAAATGAATGTGTTCTGCAGAAACTTTCTACATATACAAATCAATATAACAACAAAGTGGTCTTTGGGCTTGTGCCTTACTGGATCCTTCTTTCATTAGGGCTACTTGTAAAACCAATTTTCTCAACAAAGACCTATTAAAAGGTAATAGTTCTATAATTTCCCCATAAACCCTCTGAACCCCAAGCAGTTGAATCCTTTGATGCACAACATATTTTAACAATAATGACCTGCATTCATTTCCCATGTTATTTAATGCTTGTTGTGTGTTTCTGTATCTTTTGATATCAACTTATTTTATGATTAAATATTCCAAGTATTCTGTAAATATCTTGTTTTTGATATCAACAGATCATTATTTCCATTATTTTTTAGCCAAGTAGTTAGCTCAGTGGTTAGCTTATCAAGCTACTTGGCTAAAAAATGGATATGGGTCATTTTTCACCCCTGATGTGCATTAGAAGAGTAGTGACACAAAAAGTGAAATAAAGGAAAACATAAAATTAGTATGATGATCAAAAACAAACTAATTGAGGAAAACCTGGAATACTGAATGATGAAAATAATTTATTGCAAAGATATAGAACCAAAAAATACATATTGGGTCACTTAAGACCCATGTTGTGCATCAAAGGGTTAAGGGCAGTTCTTTTGTTTTGTTTTCCACTAAAATGTATAAGTTGTCCACCTCCTATGGAAATGGCACAATCATGGCTAGAAGTTGAGACAACTAAGAAATGTCTATTAGCCGTATAACAAAAAAGGAAAAGAAAAAATGCATTTTATCATTTCATTTTACATAAACTTCATAAAATAGAATCTAAATATGCAGTATTTTCCAAGTACCTATTGTTGTTGCCAATATTGGAAGAAAAAAATAAAATGATGATTCTTCTAAGGGCCATCAGAAGATTGAGTTTGTTTTTTCAATATATTTTTCAAACCCACCAGTGGGTTTTTGTGGTTCAGAGGGTTGAAAATGTAGATTCAATACTTAATTGCCATATCATTAAAATTATTTAAATTTGTCTTAATAGGCTTATATAGACAAAGACAAAAACATTACCACTCATAACCACATAATAAATTAAAGTATAGAACCACTGAGTGTTGTAAATGGCCATAAAATAATCGAAAAAGCACAAAACCAATGGGTAAGAATGGCATAGATAAAACAATAGATGTGTCTGAGGCTCATTACCCTGTAGAGTAATGAGCAGCAACAGTGAATTAACAGCATCATAAAAAGAAAAAAACCAATTGATCTCAAATTGATCATTACAATCGCTTGAATATAGATATGACTTAGAAAGAAAGTTAAAGGGCCACACTTGGATGAGTTTTTTCTTTCGACTTTGCAAAAACAACTTTCAAAGCACACAAAGATCCTTAAAGACATATTTGAGATGCTTGTAATGACAGATAGAACAGGTGTGTGTTGAGAGATATCGTCTTGTGACTTTGTTCTCACACTGGGAGAGTAATATATGTGAAATTTATTTAGTTGTAATACTGCAGTGCATCTATCATGCCTTTCCCCTCTGTAGTCACAGACATATTGGTTGCAAATGGAGCAGCATGAATATTGTTTAAATCTCATCCGTCTTGTCTCTGCAGGGTATTGTTGTCGGCATCCTGGCTATTGTTCTGTCTAAAAACAAGAAGAGCAGAGGCCTGGTTAGTATCGATTTCTCATCAACAGTGCTGCTGTCAGTTGTTTCCCTGCTGTTTTCACATTGTCTCGTATACGGTTTCCATTGAGCCCTTCTACGTTGCCAGATCAGTATTTTCAAGGCCCTCTCTGCTAATTTTGATCCCTCTACCTGCACTGCACGTACGCTTTCTCTTTGATACTTTCACACTTTGTTCTCAGTTTTCATCTCTGTCTTTCTCGTCAGGAGGACATTAAAAACTCCCTTTGAGTTCTCGCATATTGCCTCAGGTGTCTGAATCGGAGCTGCAGAGTTGGAATACTTTCTGTGTTTCTCTCTCTCTCTCTCTCTCTCTCTCTCTCTCTCTCTCTCTCTCTCTCTCTCTCTCTCTCTCTCTCTCTCTCTCTCTCTCTCTCTCTCTCTCTCTCTCTCTCTCTCTCTCTCTCTCTCTGTTTACTCAGTCAGCTGTCGGGCTGCTCAGACGGGACTGACGAGGCAGTGAGCTGAACAGAATGAGTAAGCCAGGGCAAACCTGCCGCGATAAACCACTCCCAGCTTCCTTTGTTAGCGACAGCAACCGTGAACAAGTCATCCGTCTTTGTGCTCTTATTCAGTAATCCAGGCATCACATTGCATGAATAACAAGTAATCTTTCCACTCCCTTTTTCATGTTAACACAGTCCTTTATCACACATGCTGGCTACTGCAGCTGCTAATCTCTCTCTTTGCATTATTTCTACTTGTTCTTATCAAGTTTCGACTCGGTGGCTCCGTCATCTTCACAAAGTGATTTTTAAATTTCCAGAGACTTTCTGTACGACTCACCTTCTGTAAATTTATTAAAGGACAGGTTCAGTGTTTCCTACCCACTATTTTATTTATCATTGCTCACAGCTGATAGCTTTAGTTTCTAACCTAACAGCTTCTCACAAGCCACATTAACAAAGAGTTCTGACAGCCACCCAGAAGGACCGGCTGACTTTTCTCTGTTAGAGGCTGAGGTGGGCTCTTTTAGTGGAGATACTGGTATCGTATGAATCAGGATGGCATAAAAAATGATTTTGTTCCAACCGTGGCATAGCTTGTTGGGATGGAGGCAAGGATGCTTCAAAGTTGGGTTCATTTTTTAGCAAGGGATAAACTGGCAAGTCTATTTTCTAAGTGGTCCTTTGACCTTTGACCTCTACTTTAGAGACACGCCCACTTTATGCTAATTCAATGCAGTATAGGGCAAAACCCATGCAGTTATTTTAACCCAAACTAAATAATATTCACTTAACTATTATAGTAATTATGACAGAGAGATGAAAGAGAAGCAATGTGGAAAGGTTGAACCTGAGAATGTTTGTATTTTTGTTTCTCTGCTTGAAAAATGACTAAGTCGATTATTAAAATAGTTATTCTGTCAATGAACTTATCATTTCAGCTCTAAGACCAAAACCTTGATGGACTTGTAGAACATGGATGGGCAACTTAAATGCTAGAGGGGGCCACAATTTTTCATGGACACAACCACAGGGCCACATATAGGACCGTGCACTTAACCAGATATGATGAAACTGACATTTTAAATGTGTTAACAGTGCAGTAACTTAACATATTTCATGCTCAAATGCATGCATAACAGTATAAATAGGACTACAAAAGGTTTGAAGCAAATAAAAAATAACAACTTACTGTGATTTCTTTTTTTTTAGTGCAAGAACAGCAGACCAACATTATTTGCAAGAAGTAATTTTGTGCATTTTTACACTGCACTTTTAAGATTTCATGCTCAAATGCATGTAGTTGTACTGAGGGCCACTTCAAGTGAGGGTGCGGGCCGTATGCGGCCCTTGGGCCTCCAGTTGCCCATCCCTGTTGTAGAAAATAAAAGTATAAAACCTTAAAACCCAGTCTAATGTAGCGACCATTCAGGCCATCAAAAATCCTTTAGGAAATAAGAAATTCCCTTTTGTTTTGCTCCCATATTTCATATTGTCAATGCTGCTTGCCTGCCTGCTTCAAGTCTGCTCTATTTGCTCTGTTTATATTAATACTGTTTATTTTTTGCTGTGCTTTTATCTATTTACTGTTGCAGATGCCCCAGTTTCCTGACTGTATCAAAGCTTGATAAAGTCAGCCATCAGGTTTTTGATACTTTCCTTGTCTTCCTCTGTCCCTCCTGCAGACGTGGTCACTTTTCACCGTGGCTCTGGCTGCAGCTCTCATGGCAGCAGCGTCAGCCATCGGGCTCTTTGTGTCCATGGTGAGGGCCATCATTCACGGCGGGCGGAGCCTCCTGACTCACTGTCGCTTCCCTGACGCCATTGGCTACTCCAGCATCACCAACGAGTGTCCTTTTGACCCCACACGCATCTACGTGAGTGTATTAGTGGGCATGACAGCTGTGAGATCAAAGCATGAACCGTGACCTTTTCTGCAGCAGCTGGCTCTTTGAACAGCTGACCATTGTCACCGCCGCATAAACGCAACAGAGCCGTGTGGCTGCACGTCATGGTGGCTGTGTGTGCGTGTGTGTTCGTACGGTGTGGGAGAAGCAGCGCTGGGTGTCTGTCTTTTCTGTCACTCACTCAGGCACATTGTGCAGGCGGTGGGCTGGTGGCAGAAACGCTGACCCGACCCTGTCGGCCCACTTCAGGCTGTGTCCTGTCCCAGACTGTCAGACCTGCTCAGCCTCACGGCTACAGCAGCACATCAGCACCGCTTTGGCATTTTAGCACGACTTGTGGTCTACAATTTGTCGGTTAACCCATAAGAACCCATGGTGACACCCGTGTAACAAACACGTTAAATCTTCTATTTTTTTGTTACTAGGCTAAGTTTAAACCCATTCAACAATTCTAATCCGTTAATAGGGTGTCCTGTATTGCATTTAACTTGTTTTGACCATATTTCCTGAACAAATTAAAGTCACAATTTTGATAAGCAAAAAGACACATGGTTATTTGTATCTACTTATTATCGATTTATTATTATTATGCTACTTTAAAACAAATCTAAAAATTAATTTGTTGTTAAACAGAACTAATAATGTCACAATTTTGATAGATGTTGTGGGGATGCAGAGAAAAAGGCAAATTTGTGTCTAGTTTTAAAAAAATGTTTAAATACGAAATATTATAAACATAAATACTATAAACATAAATACTATAAGTGCCCAATGTAATGTTTATGTCACATCACAGATCTTTGACATTTAGGGATAGTGTTTTTGAAAACACATCAGAAATGGTGGTATATCCCCCATAACTTTCCTTTAAGGATAACTGGGTCTGGGTTCTTATGGGTTAAGTGACCTTTGTCTTAAGCTGGATGTATGCTTGATGTTAGAGGTTAATGGCAGTCCTGCTGTAAATACATACAGCTTAGATTTTGAGTGAAAGTATAGTGTGGGCTTTCAGCCAATAATAGCACAAACACAGCATTAAACAGATGTACAACCCCAACAAGAGTTGTGTTGACATTAACAGCTTTAAGCAGGGACAGCTGAGGGACAACTTCCGCTTTCCAGAATCATTCTAGTGACGTAGTAGTGGCCATAACAATCAGTCATTCTCTGTATCTTTTTTTTTTTTCCAATGCCGTAGATGTCTCTTCAACTGTCTCTGATAAAAGTCCCTATTCAGTCACGGTTACAAGTAATGACTTGTTTCAGTATTAAATAGGACATGTCATCGCTTTGGGTAAAGTACGTTCTATCATCACAAGACACTTGTCATAACCACAGATGCATACAGTTATAGCAAAAAATAATGAGGTAGAGTAACCTGTTTTCTGCTGAACATAACCTAAAAATCACTTGGATCTGAGGTAGGCAGGTTTATCCAATGGCAAAAAAACCCTAACAGAATTTGAAAATCCAGTGTGCCTCCTGCTGCTCTACCCTCTCTGTGAAAGCCTCTCGTCATACAGTAACCTGTCCAAGTACCAGTCATTCATTTCGGTAACACTTTACAATAACCATCATCTATAAATGGTAAACAGATAGTTTATTAATGTTTAATCATTATTTATAAACCGTATATAGGCCATTTAGAATGGTAAATACATAATTTATTAATGTTTAACTAACTACATCATTTAAAAATGGCAAATATATGGTATATTAATGTAAGTTTATAGCTGCTTTACCATTAACCAACAATTCAATTATAATTAATAGTTTATTAACAGTTTTAGTTGCACTCATTATAACATTTTAACACCATATTAAGTATGTTAATGATTTTGAAATCACTCATATACCTTTAAGAAATAGTTTAAAATATGTATAGCCCTTTGTAAATGGTTGATAATTGGTCTATAAACCATCTATAAACATTACTTAGTTGGTTATTGTAAAGTGTTACCTTCATTTCATTCATTATCCTGATACTGTTATATAGCAGCAACTCTATGGAAATAATCATTTTGGTTTCTTTTCAAACTTGTGGACCCTAAAACCCTGTGAGATGACACACTATTTGAGGCTCGAGCCAGCTACATAAACATAAACTTATTATTAGCCACAGTTCTGAGACTTTGGCTACAGTTCCCAGAACTGGACTATTAGCAATATTTTCTCTCCATCTCTGAAGCACTCTGCCAATATTGACACATTTTATTGGATTTCTTGTCAGACTCTCTTAGAGAAGTCTGTCTTTCTTTTTTTGGGTTGCTTTGCAGTGTAGATAATCGTTGCCAATGTTGGAATAAAAACTTTTTCTCTGGGAATCGGAATCAAGATCGCTGCAACAATGCAAACAAAAATGGTGAAAATGGGAAATACAGGAAGTGAGACGATCGGACCCTTGGTTAGCCAAAAATTATTTGAAAGGTAAAATGAAGTTGAACAATAAGAGACTTCTTCTTTTAGTCAGTTTTTAACTCAACGTCGGTAAAGAAGTAACTAACTTTGTCCTGGTCTGCTGAGACTGCAGACCATGCTGTTCACCAAGAGACTTTCCAATATGGCTGCCAGAGGGCCTATTACATTCCCTGAAAGTGTGTTTTGGGCTTCTAATTTTGATATTCATAGCTGCTTAGAGGCACTAATTATTGTTATGCGAGGTGTATTATTTTTGTGCTTCCTGCATATTTCATCACGAATTCCAAAGAAAGCTCCAAAGCTATAAATGTTCCTCTCTTTGTAGTCTGCGAGTCAGCATGCGTAGCAAACCACAGCTCTTTTTCTCTGAATTCCCCTCTGTATACTTTCACTTTGATACACTCTGCTATGCATATTTTATTCACAATACTGGCTCTCCTGTGCAAACTGAACCTCCCAGACTGGCTGCTGTGTTTTTAGTCCACAGCCTTATGAGAAAAATAAGGTTCTGTATCACATCATTACCCACGCTGCACCCCTGCTGCTCCTGCCTCAGATTGTGTTCTTTACGGTCCAGCTGGTGGCTGCTGCTAACTCCGCTCCTCCATCCTTCCCCAGAGTACCACTCTGATCCTTTGGGTTCCTCTGATCGTGACTTGTGTCATCCAGATGGTGTTTTCAGCCCGCTGCTCTGCTGTCTGCGCTTCATTCCTGGGTCTACCTTGCTGCCCGACCAGGAAGAGAGCCAGGGACTTTGGCAGATCGGTGAGATTTCCATTCAAACATACAGTCACGGAAAATAATATTAGACCCTTGTTTTCTTCAATTTCTTGTTCATTTTAATACCTGGTAATAGTAAAGCTACATTTGTTTGGACAAATCTAATGATAACAAAAGTAGCTCATAAGAGTTTAATTTAAGAGCTGATATCTAGCTGACATTTTCCATGGTTTTATTTACAATAACCAAAATCATTATCAAGAAAACCATGGAAAATGGCTAAATATCAGCTCTTAAATCAAACTCTTATAATGATAACAAAAATAGCTCATATTTGTCCAAACAAATGTACCTTTTAGTTCTATCAGGAATTGAAATGAACAAGAAATTGAAGAAAACAATGGTGGTCAAATAATTGTATCCTTGACTGTATACTTTAAAAATAAAATCCAGCTGTATTTTTGATTGGATTAAAAAACTAAATTCTCTGTTTGTGTAGATCAATGCGGTGAGGCCGTTGGAGGAAGCTACTACCTCTCGCTACACTGAACCTCCTACACGCTCCACTGAAGTCCCCAGAAGCCATCGCGAACCTCCAAGACGCGGTACTGAACCTCCAAGACGCACTACTGAACCTCCAAGACGCAATCCTGAACCTCCAAGACGCAATCCTGAACTTCCAAGACGCAATACTGAACCTCCAAGACAGCAGCGCAGACCTCCTCCCCCTCCACAGAGTCGTCCACATCAGCAACGGAGTCTCTCTCCCTCTGAGAGACGGCCTCTTCGCCAGCCATACAGAGAAAGGTCAAACAGAGAAAGGCAAGACACAAGTGTTGGCAGCCTGCAAAGGGCACCAGAGGAACACCAACTGCTGGAAAGGGGCACGCTGGAAAGGTCCAGCTTCTGGATTTAGACATAATTGACATGCCGGAGCTTCTTGACAAGTGCTGTGAGACGTATACTGTAGTACTGCTCTGCTAGCTACAATATAATACCAACATTATTGTTGTCCTGTCAGTCCTTCAAATCTATGAACTCAGAGCTGGAGATGTTTTATTTAGCTGTCCCACTGTGTGAATTTCCTGAGACACAGGCTGTTTATACAGTGTGAAAGATCCCAGAGATATCGTCTTCTTGCCAAGAGTTTGGTGATAAGATCTGTCCGGTAAATATCAGGCGAAAGCTGGTTAGCTTAGTTTAGCATAAGGAAATGGTTTAGCACATAACCCAACCTCTGCTACCCCCCTAAAAGGGAAGAATTGTTGTTTTTACACTTTGATTTTTGTACAGAATAAACAAACGAGGTATTCTGCGTTAATCTGTTAAGTGACTTTAGATAACTTAAATTGTGTAGGCTAGCTTTGGATGGGCACGCCTATCTGTCCGACGCAAAGATATATATGGGTCTGATGGCCCAGTAGTCCGTTAAAATTCACATTTTCCATTGACTGCCAGTGTGCTTCTTAAAAGATAATTATGTTACAACAGTGGGATAAAGGAATGGCTAGGTTTAGGAACAAAAAGCATTTGGTTGGTAACTGTTTTACCCCCCATTTCCAGCCCTTGTGTGGGAAGCTAAGCTTAATGGAGCTGTCTGTTGGCTCTATCTTAACTGTATTTAGCTGTAGTTAGGACATTTAGCTTAGCACTAAGACTGGAAGTGAGGGAAAAAGAGCTAACTAGCTCTCTCCAAGTAAAAACAAACACAACAACATAAAGCTCACTTACCAATATACACAACCAAGTTTTTGTACTTTCCCGAGTCGGGAGTTAGCTAAGCCTAGCATGAAAGTGAAATCAAGGAGAAACGGCTAGCTCTATCCAAAGTTTAAACATCGTCTACCCACACTTTCAAAGCTCTCTAATTAACAATATATATAAAAATAATTAATATGTCCAATTTGATTAATTGATACACAAGCAGAAATGTAAAAAAAAGACAAAGATGAAGAAGTTGAAATGCTTTGTCATGGTGTCAGCAAGACTTTTTTTCTTAAAATGATTACAGCATGTAGCTTCCCAAAAATTTGTCAGTTTAACATTTCAGTTTTTGTATGTTTTCTTTACCGGCAGCTTTCAGTCTTTATGCTAAGCTAAGCTAAAAATGTCCTGGCTCTAGCTTCACAGTTACTGCACAGACATGAGAGTGGTATTTCCCAAAAGCATGAACTATTATTTTAATGTTTGAGTTCACACATAAGATGACCAGCACCTGAATGATAGTGTGGGTGGAGCTGAGGCAGGCCGAGTGAAGTTGGTGAACCAGTCCACCTGTGACGACACCCACCTTTCTCTTGAAGTGGTCATTGCCTTAACTATGCAGAACTTTAAGCTTTTATATTCATTATTGCCATTAATGGAGAAATTAGTCATATAGACCAAAACTGTGTGTGTACCAGGCTGTTACCATGTTTATTTCTGCTGTCAAGTTGTACATTTTAACATGGAGTTTGATGGGGATTGATTAGCTTATGGAGCCAGCTTCAAGTGGCCATTTGAGGAACTGCAGTTTTTGACACTTGTGCGTTGGCTTCATTTTTAAGCCCTGGTGGTTGCTGCTTGAGTGGAATTAGGCAAAAAGTGAAGAAATGCAGTTTGTGGGTGTGCCTTCAAGCTTTATCTGATTTTGTTGCCTGTGTGAGTAATTTAGAATCAAGTGTGTGTGTGTTTGTGCATTTTATCTGCTGTTATGTCTCGAGAAAGTTTTTGTATTTATTTCGACAAGTTCGGTCGACAAGTAAATAAAGTTTTTATTCAAAATGATGCATCTATCTTGTGTGTTTTGTAGCTGAACTCAGCTGGGCTGAACATTTGCGTTTCAAATGAGGTAATGGCAGCAGCTAGTGACCTGACAGGAATGACTGGTTACACTCAGACACACATGTAGACACCCTGACAGGCTGCTGCAAACACATTCACCCACGTCCTGTCAGGGGCATGTTAATAACGACCTACAGTGTATCTTGACAGGCTGCAACACTCTGACAGTAATGTTGGGCTGTCAGTCCGCTCTACTCTATCTTAACGCATTCCTTACATAGCTTAAATAAAAAAAAAAACAGAAATGAGGAAACAGTCCACACGTGCAGCTTTGAAACACATAGGTATATTTCCATTTCAGGTCCAACGGAACAAACATGACATCCTCACGTGAGGTTTTCATGCAACAGAAAAATAGGAGGGAAGGAAAAGGAGGTTAGGAAGGAAGAAAGAAAGAAGGTGTATTTATCCAACACAAGGTACCAGTTCATCAGAGGCAGTGAGAATAGAAAAGGGTTAAACTGTAGTAGATCAGGGAGTAGCAACTGTTGTTCCTTATCCTACCAGCAGAAGGCAGTGACACTATAGGATCCCCAAAAGCAGAGGTGTGGCTGGTTAGGAAGCTCCTGTGCAAATGTTTGGTACAAGTTAACCTTAGTCCTAATGTCATGTGGATGCAGCTGCACCAGCACAGCTCTCACTGGTTGGTCACTTTGCCACACAATAATTCAGTTTGTGAGGTAGTGAAATGTTGGGCAACACACATTCTGGGCTGATATTGGCTGTTTTTTAAAAATTGGATATTTGGAAATCTGGTGTGACAGATGCTCATTTTGTGTTAGCTGAAGAAATGTATCTCTCTGTTATTTTTATCTCACAAACCAGACAGAGAAATAATTTTGTGCCAGGTTTTTATTCCACACCTTCTAAAATGTGTAAAGTGAAGCGTGTCTAAAGCCTCTTTATGGAGCTGCTAACCCACCTGAAATGATTAGTCTGGATTTCAATGAAGCTTTTCACTGTGCTATTTCAAAAGGATTTTCTACATAAGAATAAAAGTATGTAATAAACACTTAACGTTACAGTTGGAGCTAAATTACATGATTATATATAATTCTGGGCACTTTAATCTATAACAATACAATACATTTAATAAACTACTGATTATAAAATCTTAATCTGGGAATTAACTACAGTTGTCAGGTAAATGTAGTTTAGTAAACGGTACAATAGACAACAACTCCCATGATCCCACACTACTTTACAATGTCACAAAACTTCATCTTTTGTTATTGTATTGAATGAGAGACCCCGAGCAGCAGAAAATTACATATTGTAAATTTAAGTCCAGTAATTGAGTAAACTGTACTTAATTACATTCTAACACTTCTAACTATATCAGCCTATTAAAACCCCGGAAGAATGATTCATGAGTATCAAAAGTATGCCAGTCTACCCAACGCTTAGCTTCTTCACAAACAGAATCTGTGTCATGTTTAACCTCCAAGTAGAAGTAGGCAATAGTGATCTGACAATTGGAGACCTTAGTTGTTAATACATGGGAGGGGTGCTGATTTTGATGCACCCAGTGGCTATCTTTACATGTTCACATGGAGGCTTTTATTCTGAAGCCTGCTTTATTCAGTCAAGGCTGTGGTTTCAAACTCTGTTCCCATGCCGTTTAAACTGTTGTATTTCATTTAAACTGGATAGGATGTCATGTTTTAACAAGTTCCACTTTCTTGGTGCTTGAAATACTAAAGGAATACTTCACCCTTAAAATGATCAAATATTCACCGCGTGCTACCCCAAATTCTTGAAGAAAAAAAATATTTTCTCGCATTCCTCTGCAGTGAATGGAGAATCTGAAAATGGCTTAAAAGGGAGTACATCCTTAGTCAGTTTAAGCTTATGGAGACCAGGTTTGACAACATTAAAACTATATCGAAACATCGGTTTCAAACTCCTATGCTCAGTACTTCCCCAAAATCGTACTATTTAAAACACACTGCTTAGGTGTGCTACTCCGGACTGGCACAGACTTGTGGACTGGCTCACTAAATTTGAAAATGAGTGAAAATCAAGCAGCAACTTCCAGGCCTGAAAAGTAAGCCCAATGTGGAAGTGCCTTAAACATGCATTATTTCTAATGGCCAGCAGGGTGCGACTTCACTGGCTACAAAAAAGAGTCAATTTGGAGTAAAACAGACGATGATTTATGTGTTTTTGTCTGAAACTTATACCCATTCTTTAAGTCATTAGGGATATACTATGTTTTCAGCCCTTTTCAGATCACATGCGGTGAGTATATGGTCATTTTAAGGGTGAAGTATTCTTTTAATGAAATAAAAATTAAATCAAGGATTTCTATCAGTGCCAATGTAAACACGGTCACTGATATCTGTCAGATTACGACACACGACATGTCTGGAAACCCTGAAAAGTCGAATCGGAACAAATATCTCCTATCTCCTGAAACATGTCCCTTCATCTAACTGCTCTGTAAGCAGACTAATCCAGGAGGTAATAAAAGCATTCAGCTAGAGAGTGATGAACGAGCCCTTAGTGAATTCTCTGTCTGTCAGAGGGAAAGAGAAAGAGAGGGGGGAGGTCGGGGAAGGTTTGTCCCAAAGCAAGACAAATACTCAATAATTTCTGCCCGGTACAGTGCTGAGGAGGCTGCAGAGCTACAAAAAGATACCGCTGTGCGTTAACTGTTTTTTGTCAGTTCATAGGATCATGCAGTATAGTGACAGGTTACGACTATCTTAAGTTTACTGCTCGTTTGTTAAAGAACTTTAAAATACTTACAAATTAAGAAACAACACAACATGATAATACTGTAAAAGTTAGCCTCGAGCACACAGTGCATATTCACATGCACACACGCATTCAGACCAAATGCACAGCCATACTTTATAAACACATGGCGGCTCAAACGATATGTGCTACTGGTGCCATTGATCAAATGCATTATGGGATCCCCTTATGTCACTTTTCATAATCTTCCACTTTAACAAATCCACAAAGAGATCACTCACATTTTCTCTCTCTCTCTGTTACTGTAAACTGGAATCATCTTTAACATATCAAAGTAAAAGCACAATAATAAGAATAAAAATGAATAAATAAAACAACATGAAGGAGGAAAAAACAATATGTACAAATGAAAAAAAAAACATTTAAAATTTCAAAAATCAACAAAATGCCAGTAGATATTAATAAAAAGCTAATGGGATCTTAGGCCTTCTTTTTCTCAGCGAAAGATCATATAGCAGTAAAATCCCAATAACCCCCCAGACCCCACCACCCTTTCAGATCAGACCAGGAAGCTACGCTACATAATACTGCCTTTCAATGCCAGAAAGTGTGCACCATACATGAAGACAAACTTCATCTTATGATATACATAGACGTACAGTATATACATGATGTACATGTGTGTTGAGGACAAACTGAGAAATCCCCACCCTGCAAAAATCCGCACTTTGTCACCAGCTCTCTGGAAATCCGCCGTTCCAGAGAGAGAGAGAGATTCGGGAACATTAGCGGAAGCCACTGATCATTAAATGTATGCATGTCCCTTCGGTTTTCCCAAATATAAAAATGAAAGTAAAACGACACTGATGGCTTTTCTTATCCTCCTTAAAATCCCTCCTCCATCCTCGCACACAACAACGAAAAAAAAAAGATATATGAGAGACGAGAACCATCATGCATTGATTTGAGTGACTGTTTCGATAGCAACAGAGAGGGTGAGGAAGAAAAGGGTTGTAGCAGGGCGGCGGCGGGGGAGGTTCAGAACTGGGAGGCCGAGCTGGGGTCGCACTGGAGTAGCCGGACGATGGAGGGGTCGCTTTTGGCACCTTTGATAAACTCCTCCAGGGACAATTTGCCTACAGGGTAGACAGAGGGGGAAAAAACAAAGGAAAAAGCCTTTATTTTGAAGGAATATGACCTTTGCAACATGAAACAGTAAGAGGAAAGAAACACTGAAATAAATTATTTTATGAATTCTTCTAGTATCCAAAGCACTTTTATTTTACGCCTTTTAATTGGGATCACATGAGCTGAACTACTGAACAAATTCATACAAATATCTAGGCCTCTGTTCTACAAATAAGCCCACATACACACATATGTGACAACATGCAAATGAGGCATTGTGATGGTGTTGCAATAAATCCATGTGATGTGAGTTGCAAAAGTCTATCAGCACTCTAACTATGGGTTGGGTGAGGGATTTTAGATCATTAGTGTCAGCTAAGAGTAAAGAGCAGAAGGTTAAAACGCATGGACTCAACAGGAGCGCTATGTTCCCAGGATCCCTTGTTCCCCAGTTCAGTATTCTGTTAACATACATCAAGCCTCCTATTGTGTTCCAGTCAAATGTGACTTGTTTCAAGTTAAGTTATTTCATAAATATTATCAAGGAAATCTTTTTCAGGCTCACATTATGTGTTATATAGAAATGGGAAAAATAGGACCCTGAGAACATGGGACTCTAAGAACATAGGACCATGGGAACATGGGACTCTGGGAACATATGTCCTTGAGAACATGGGACCTTGGGAACATGGGACCCTAGGGACATGGTACTGAGAACATGGGACTCTGGGAACACAGGACCATGGGAACATGATACTGAGAACATGGGACTCTGGGAACATAGGTCCTTGAGAACATGGGACCTTGGGAACATGGGACCCTAGGGACATGGTACTGAGAACATGGGACTCTGGGAACATAGGTCCTTGGGAACATAGGACCCTGGGAACATGGGACCCTAAGAACATAGAACCCTGGGGACATAGAACCCTTGGAGCATAGGACCCATAGGACATAGGACCCTGGGTACATAGGACTCTAAGAGCATAGGATCATGGGAACATGGGACTCTAAGAACATAGGATCATGGGAACATGGGATTCTAAGAACATGGGACCCTGGGAATATGGTACTGAGAACATAGGACTCTAAGAACATAGGACCCTGGGAACATGGGATTCTAAGAACATAGGATCATGGGAACATGGGACTCTAAGAACATAGGACCCTGGCAACATGGGACTCTGGGAACATAGGACAATGGGAACATAGGACCATGGGAACATAGGACCCTGGGAACATGGGACTGGGAACATAGGACCCTGGGAACATGTATGCCCAGTTGAGATTTGATATTTTGCCATTTAACATTGAAACTGGACTGTTTGTTAGTCTAGAAGAAGAACAGTGAACTTGTTAAATTTCCCAACAATATGGAAAACACATTATTTAAATGTTTTCCACTGTCCTTCTTACTGGAAAGTCTCACAGAGTGAGGCAGCTATTCACATGGGAAATATTTCAATTGGCTTCTTACTTGGAAAAACTCTGGGAGATGGAAAAAAGACCCTTTATCAGCTTGAACTTTAGGCTAGTAACACTTCTTTCCTTTCTGCTAGTATTCAGTGTATTATTAACTTTCCACGTAAATCTGTTCCTTGTAAGTGGAAGAATATCTAATGTTGGGGACTTTTTATTGCATATGAGTATTGTGTGTTATATTGTATTATGGATATATGAAAAAACTAACAATATGCAGTCCCAAGTTCTCATAAAAATCATGTTTCCAGTAGAATGAGCACATTTCAAAGATTATCATCATAATCTATCACATTCCTCCCCCTCTCTGCAGCATATTCACCAATCCATGTTGCCATTTCCTCCTCTCACCATCATTATTGAGGTCCATTTGTCTGAAGATCTTATCCGTCCTCTTCTCCGGCGTGGATTCATCCTCTGGCATCTTCATCACGGATGACACCATCTTGTAGATGGCCTGATAGACGGAGCGAGGGAGTGAGCGAGAGAAGGAGAGAGACAGAGTTGGTTGGGTGGGGGTGGTACAACAGAAAGATAAGTGAATTCCAGCCAGCAGGGAGCCATTAAAGAGACTCAGCAGGAGAGAACTAAAAACACAAGTCAACTGAAAAATAAAGTCACTGTAGGTTTCAAGATGCTGATAAACACTCTCTGAAGTCTGCGTGATTCACTGACATTTGTTACTCTGATGCTGAAGCTGCCAGCTTGTCCACAAATTCCCACGCAGGCTCTATAAAACCACGCCATCATACCAGAGTGACACAGATCTCATGTGCCAGCACGGTGGGGGGAATAAGGGGGGGCTTACAAGCAGAGCTTATTGTATTGATCTGATACATTTTTATCTGTTGACCGATATGAGTGCCTCCCGTCCCCTGACAGCATTAAATTAACCTCTGGAAGTGAGAAGCTCTGAGTATCAGCTGGCCTCAAACGTTGATCCACAATCAGCATACGTGCTCATTAAATCTTCTCCACTGGGAGCACAGGGTGTAAAACTGACTCTAGATCACGGCTGCACCCTCAGAAGAGATGGTAACTTGCACGAATAAGCCCTCTGGGCTCTTTGGTACAGGCTGTAAAACTTTATCTGCTGCACTATAAAATGAGACTTCATATCTTCTTCTGAAAAAGATGTCTAGCTGAGTGTTTATTGGAAAATAAAGAAACTGTATAGCAAAAGACAACAAGGCAGGCAGCCTCTCACATTCTCTTGCTTTCTATTTTTTTGCTCATGTGGCTGGATGTGACACGAAGAAATTGATTTCAAAATGCATCAGTCAATCAAACGAGAATAATGGTTATAAAGCATTGTATTAATTGATATCTAACAGGACAATAAAAACAAGTCATATCTATCCCTTTAGGTATGTGAGAATAAGAATATCTCCTAACAAGTTGTACTTTTGGTAACGCTTTATAATAAGGTCCTTAATAACCATTAATTAACAAGTAATAAGGCATTGTTCTCGCTTTAGATCCGGTAGTTGCAAAAAGCATAGTTAACTTATAGTTAACTTATAATAGATGAGTAATAAAGTATATTTTAATATCAATAAGCAAACAAAATAAGATTAATAAAGGCATGGCAAAGACATAATGGGTGGGTTATGGGTGTTTGTAATGCCATTATTAACAGTTATATACGAAGACGAAAAGGAAGGACATTTTCACTATCATTTTTTTTTTTTTTTAAACTCTTGTTTTTATTTTTATTTCAGCTAACGAAAATGTTTTTTGAACTGTAGTTTTCATTATTTCGTTAGTTTTCGTTAACTATTATAACCTTGCCATGAAGTTGGAATATTTTTGTTTTCAGACACAATCTGCTGTGGTTTCAGTTTCATAGTGATATGTTTGGAATAGATGAATAATAAAGTTTTGAGAAGATACACACTTTATCTGTCAAGAATAAATCACATTGTCACTATCATTTTATCGAAAGAGGTAAAAAATACTTTATTCCAACTCCTTATTTATTGCCCATTTTCACAGGGTGACTTTATAAATTATTCATATATAATTTTACAACATTTTCCTTTCTCTATATTTTTGATACATTTTAGGAACAGGCCATTATATCAGATTAAGTCTAAACCTTTTATCCTTCTGAACCTCAAGCATTTTCAGGGTGGTTTTGCTCCTTTCCTATCTTACTCACTCTGGTTATTTCAATGAATTTTTGTCGTGACTGCTTGTCTCACTGCACTGTTGCACTGGGGAGCTCAGAATTTAATGCTTTTACAGGATCTGGTTAGTTCACACATTTCAGTTTTTTAGAAAAAGCGAGATAAAAAAGTTAACTTTATACTGACATATCGATATTTAAGCTTATACTTGGCTATCTTTTTTTGATGGAAACGTTCCTCAGACATCATTTGCACCTGCATCTTAAATTTGAAAGCCTGATAACATCTATTTTTACAGTTTCTGACTATGATAAATGGTGTAATTTTGCCGTTTTTTAAAAATAAAACATGCCTTAAAAGCCCCTGACACGTCTATAATTAGAGTATTTAGAGTGAGGATATGGTCAAGCCATCATATAGGACAAGCTCTCTCTCTCTCTCTCTCTCTCTCTCTATCTATCTATCTCTGTATGATGACACAATGGGCCCCTCCTCTCCGATCCAACGGTGCGTAACCTCAATGAGCTTGAGGATAATCCCAGTATTCTGCACACTCAGGGATAAACTCTGTTAAATTTAACTCGCTAATCTGTGAGAACCCAGCACATACACTGCAAACACACACACACACACACACACACACACACACACACACACACACACACACACACACACAGCAGCAGCATCCTCAGTCCAATATCTTGACATATGATACTATCTTCTCTTTAAGAGTGACAGAATTACATACAGCACTAATGTAGTACTTTACTTAACAGCTTTCATGCAACTGTTGCCTGTTCCAATACCGCAGTCAACACATTAGTATAAGTATGTCTTTTAGAGTCTTCGCATAGATGAATGTTGTAATACATAACAATAACAGTGATAATTAAAGTGAGTGTTTACCATAAGTGCTCTCTGTCTATTCCAGTCCATTCAGACGTCTATTTAAGTTTGGAAAAAGCACAGATAAGTCTGGTAACAATGGGATTTATGATATAACTTTTGGATCTTCTGTCATTACATATGTGCTATATTAAAAATGTGACAAATAGTGGGGATCCTCTTGTTAGTGGTTTGTGCCCATAAATTGTATAAAAGAAGTAGACATAGTCACCATGATGTCACAAATTGGGTGTTGACCACCGTTTGTAGCCATTTCAGTCATTGCCACCTTTTTTGGAGCCAGAAGTGACCAAATTTGGACAAGAGGGTGGATTTGACTGAAAACCAGAGGACACAATGCATGGCCTATACGTGGACTTGGCTGCTTCTAGGCCCTTGGAAGTGGCTGCTAACAAAGTCAATTTTCATATATTTTACTCAAAATCGGATCAAAATTTTGAGTCGAATCTCGCAACACCATATGTATGAAACAAAGGTAGGGAATACTTGACCACCTCTGTTATTTAGGGGAAAATAGTCTCTTTCTACACGGTAGCCCATAAAGTTAGAATGTTTTTGTTTTCAGACACAATCTGCTGTGGTTTCAATTTCATTGTGATATGTTTGGAAGAGATTGGGAGAGATAATACCGTTTTGAGAAGATATACACTTTATCTGTCAAGAATAAATCCCATTGTCAATAATTTCATCAAAAGAGGTAAAAAGTACTTTATTCCAACTCTGTATATATTGCACAATTTGCAACATTTTCCTTTCCCTATACTTTTTGATATTTTTAGGAACAGGCCATTATATCAGCATATTTTACTCAAAATCGGATCAAAAGTTAGAGTTGAATCTAGCAAGACCATTATTTCATTTTGAAAACATTTACTGATGTAATAAATCAAGTGAGAAGTAAGGTAATTTCCTCATAGACTTCTACACAATCGTACTTCTTCTTTGAAACCAGTCGCCCCCTGCTGTCTATTAGAAACAACGCTTGTTTATGTCACTTCCACATTGGCTTCACTTTCCACGCTACATTTACACTTAGGCAGCTTTATATATTGATCTTTTTTTTCTAAAGAAACATGTATTTATTTAGTTTTGGTATTAACAAATATACATTGTAACAATACATGAAGTACTCTTGATTGATTTGAAAATAAATCTGATCTGTTTTTACAAATCAAGTTAAGATTATGACTCAACAGGGGCAAAATCCTTCTGTGGCTCTGGAGGAGTCCCCTAAAGTCTGAGGAAGTAACCCTGATGATGTAATTGAGGTTATCTTAGCTAAGTCACCATATTTCCTATCTGTTTAGAAGTAAAAAAATGTAATAAGTTAAATCAGGACTAAAAACACTATTGTTTACTGCAGCGTACTCTTAACTTTAACACTTATCTGCTCTACTCTACTGCCCTTACTTTTTAACTGTGCAATGTTTGACTTGTGCTTTTTATTATTTTATCTCTTTTTTTAATCCTGCTGTATCTTATTTTATCCTATTTATATTTTTTTTCTATTTCCCTGTTTTAATTGACTGTTTTTACTGTTTTCAATTATGTCTTGCTGTTTTTAATGTGTATGTAAAGCACTTTGAATTACCTTGTGTTGAATTGTGCTATACAAATAAACTTGCCTTGCCTTGTACCAGGCCAGAGATGAAACATCTACCACAAACAAAAAATGAAAAATACTTCATATCTTTTCCCCCCAACCAAACGTTATTAACCCAGAGTCCCTTGCTCACCTGTACAATCTCCAGCATCTCATCACGGCTGATGTACCCGTTTCCATCCAGGTCATACATGCTGAAGGCCCATTTCAGCTTCTGCTCCAGCTTGCCCCGTGACGTGACGCTCAGGGCGATGATGAACTCCCGGAAGTCTATCGTCCCGTCGCCGTTCGTGTCAAACGTTCGGAAGACGTGCTCAGCGAACTTGGACGCGTCACCGTAGGGGAAGAAATTGGCGTAGATTTTCTTGAACTCCTCCACATTCAGGGTTCCACTGGGGCAATCCTTCAAAAAACCCTGAAGAAAAGACGACACGAAGCGAGGCACGGGTGACAAAAAGTCACTTCAGGCCAATGTTTACATCTCTATGATACAAGTTTCACACCAGCAGACCGAATCAATCCCTTTCAAAGCCAGTTGGAGCAATCAGGAATCACATTTCTGTGACAAAACTTTGGCCAGTAAATGTTTCATTCATGTAACTCTTCACTTCAAGAAACCCTTTTTGAAAAGACGCTTATATTGGAGCAGTTCTATCTTCTTTTCAAGGAGTCACATTTGATAAAGCTGTATTGTGCCGAAAAGAAAGGGGAAGTAAAAGTCATGTCAGTCCCATCCATTGTTCGGCAAGAATACATCTCTTTTTTTTTTTTTTAAAGGCCTTTAAGATAGAAGCCGAGAGGTGACAGAGTCATTGTCCCACTTTGAAGGCTGGAATTACTTTTTCATCATCATATCAAATATCTTCTAAGAGTGAAGGTGCAAAGTCAACACGGTTCTGTTCCTAATCAAACTTTTTCTTCATTTACCAGTGTCTGTGACATTTTAAAAGAGAGCATCGCAACCTTTCTTAAATCTATTTGCAAATAAACTCTTCAGAAAGGACAAGCTGGATAACTTCTCAGAGACCTTTGGCACATCGACATCCTGCGGAATATACTATATAAAGTTGATATGATACCTCCAGCATCCTTTAATCTGCTGAGAGTGAAAACCATCATGACCACTGTCAGTGTGAAGAGACCCGGGGTCAGTGAGGCTTAATAAGTCACAGGTCAAGGAGGTGATGGTTTAACATGTACAGCTCTTATTCGGGACAGCTCACACAGCTGTTCCATAGGTTTAATCCATGCATTAAGCCATACAGCCATTACAAACACACTATCCACCCACATAAGATGAGATAACCCTTGCAGGTCAGGTCACTGTGGCACCTCATCATGCCAGAGCTTAACAGATTGAGAGCAGGTGGTGCTGTGCCTTATACCGAGACAAACATTGTCCCATTCAAGGCTGCCGTAACTGTTACAGATTACAGCTGCAACATAACAGTATGGACCAAGAAAGTCCACAATAACTTAGGATACGTTCAGACTGCTGGCAAATCCGATTTGTTTTTCAAATCAGATCTTTAGACAGCCTGTCTGCACTGTTATTTGCAAGTGATCAGATCGGATTTGTGTGTGCGGTGATGACCAACATGTCTGCATGGGGCATCAGTAGCTATGTAGCTACACTAGTAGCTAGCAAGCTAAAATGCACGCAAATACATTTAAAACAACATCACAGAACTATTTTACCTATAAATTGCAGCATCAAGTTTATGCACTGCAAAACAGGGGTGTCTCAAAACAAGATTTTAAGCGTACAACATGCTTATTTCTAGATTTAATAATCTTAATTTAAGAAATCTTTTCAAGTGAAATTATCTGTCCATGCAGCAAGATCATTTCCCTCATATTTAGTGTTTTTATCTTGTTTTTAGACACCCCTTTTTTTGCAGTGTGTTGATGCTACACTGACTAGTAGTGAGGAGAATTGTGCTTGTTTGTAGGAGAAAAAAATAAAGATAGGAGGAATTTTTTTTTGATTATGCAGTTTCGAGAATAAAGTTGAAATGTCAAGTAAAGTTGAAATACGATTTTGAGAAAAAAGTCGAAAATGACAAGAATAGAGTAAACTTTTTGTGTTGGGTAAAGTTGAAAAGATATTCACAGATTGGTTGTTCCCGTGTCGATGAGTCATCAGAGGAATATTGTTTTAGAGAAACAACAGTTAGGTAGACTGCAAGCTACAACCTGATTTTCATCAATTTCATAAAATGAGCAATAACCACAATATTTAAGGTTGTAGTAGAACTAAAATCCCCCTACACATAAATCAGCTATTCTTAATAGTAGTTACCACAATTATTGTTTTGGGAAAATCTGCTTTTATGTAATTCGTGTTAGATTTTAGACTTATATTAGACATATTGAGGAAAATCAGGTTGTAGCGTGCAGTCTACTTTACCAAACTCAAAAATTTTCTCAACATTTTGACTTTTTATTCCTCCTACCTGGCCCTAATCCTCATCCATACCCAATGGACAGAAAGCTTCTAGAGTAAAGCTAACTGCTATTTGATGCTAAATGTAGCTGTTGTTAGCTAGCTTAGTTAGCCGTGCTCCCAGGACTGCTCATCAGGGGAGTGTTGGTGTTTACACTGTCAGCAAAGAAGCTTTGGACTGCTGGAAGGAGGAGGTTTTTTAAGCAGAAGGGCGAAGGAAACGCTGGCCCAGTGTCACTGGTGTTGTACTAGAACCGAAGCACAGATCCGGTTCAGCAGCCACTGCAGACATCATGGCAGGTGTGGTGATATCTGACTAGTATTTATGGTGTGCAACATTTGATTGTGGCTTGAAAAAAACAAAGATAAAACTAGAGTTGACTTAAATTTGGTTTGAAATACAACTCCAACTGAATGCTAATGTTGCTTCACCACATTATTAAGTTAACACAGTATGTTAATGTTAACAGCTTATTCAACTGGGGTCATCCCTATGTTCTCCTGGACCTATGTACCGTCGCATGGCCCACCTTAGCTCAAGCAGCCCAAAACTTAAATTTGCACAGCAGCTACTTTCTGGTTACTTTGCAGTTCATTTTTTGGCTTTTTAAGTAGGGTTAGGGTTAGGGTTAGGCCTATTTGCCATGGAACCCTTTTTGGGAAAAGCGGGGGAAAAGGGTCCTATGTTCCCCAGTCTCATACAAAGAGGAGAACATAGGACCCGGGGAACATAGACACACTTCCGTCCAACTGGCCTGAGAATCAATGAATGTTGGTTTACCTAACAACTGAAATACCACAATGTTGAAATACATGCTAAATACAGATAAAGTTGATAAACTTTCAACTAATTAGCTCATTTTAATTACTGAATTTGTAGCAGTTGAGTTAGTAGACTTGGTACAACCCAATAATATCCAGCTCCTGTGTACAAAATATCCACGTACCTTGTACCACTCCTGCAGCTCGTGGTCGGAGAACTCAGTATTCTCTCGGAGGTCCTGCAGCATCTCTGGCCGCAGCTTGCTGTTCTGTTTCCCCATGACAACGGGACAGGTTACCTTGACAACAACAGTGACTATAGCACTAGCCAGGCCGCTATTCCCACCTGTCAATCAGAGACAAAGAAACAGGAGGTCAGCAACAATTAACCAGATAAAAGGATGACCTCTTGTGACAAATGGGAAGTGAAATACAGTTGGTCAGCACTCAGCAACAGATAAAAAATATCTCTCTCTGGCCAGCTGCAATACACAAATTAAATCAGCACCAAACATCAGAAAAATAACACAAGGCTGTTTCCTACAAGATGTTGACAAACTGACAACATGACTTTCTCTGATCACACAATTCAGATTTTTTTTAATTAAATCAAAGCGAGCCTTGACAGTATTGTGTCACAATCCCCTTGACACGAAATGTTATGCAACGCCACCAGTCTTCTAACTGCTGCATCACATTCGCAAAACGTTAAATAATCCTGAACACACCCGTGACGTCAAGCGCTAGCCCACTGATCACATTTATAGGTTTATCTGGCCAGCTGTGTGTTTGTGTGTCAAATCAGCTGTGTGTTGTGTGTGTGTGCCCAGATCTCCTAATCTTCATCTGAGCTCATCCTGCCTGACAAAACACGATTTCAGGGTGCAGCTACGTAATGACACCGTCACTATGACTCTACAATTACCTTCAAATGCCATTTAAGGTTGTTTTGATGGAGATCAATGGGGCAATTCATTGAAAAAATAAATCAATTTTTAATGGATTATATACATGTTATACATTGTGGTAAAGGGATAACAACCCCTCAAAACTGAAGATTGTGAAAACAATAATTTAAACTTTAAAATTAAGGTGAAAATTCAGGCATGGTTTTCAGTGTTGATCACATCTTAATGACCATTAAGTTCTTTTAAAAATACCATTTGGAACTGAATTGAAGATTTTTCTAAGGTACAAGTTAGGGGTTGATGTAATGTTGACATTAAGAGGATTTTAAACACTGCATATTATCGATAAAAATAACTAAATAAATGACTATTTTTCCATCAATATTTTTTTGTTTGGGGAGAACACTTGAACTTGCAACTGAATGAATAATGTAAAATTATTTTGAGGTACAAATTAATCGGCACATGCAATGTTATTTGTTATATTTTAAAGGTCACATATTGTAAAGAGTGAAATTTTAATGTATGTTTGATCATAAAGCAGGTCTACATGCTGTGTCAATACTGTGAAAGTATCAAAACGCTTAATTCACAGAAAAATACACAAAGCCTGTATTCAGAGACTGTGCCTTTAAACAAGCTGTCAGGACTTCTGTGAGGTTGTGATGTCACAACTGTACGATATATAAGTAGAAAGTGTTGCTATAATGCCGTTACAGTCATTCCCCGGCTGCAATGAAGGCGCAGAGATGCTGAGAGGGCAGATGTGGAAGACTTGGAAACACTGACCAATCAGAGCAGACTGGCCTTTTTTCAGGAGAGAGGTCTTAAAGAGACAGAGGGTGAATACAGATATATTAAGACAGACAGTATGAGAGACATAATGTGTTTTTTGAATATTAAGGCATGTAAACATATTCTAGCAGAAACCCGTAATACAAAAATGAACCTGAAAATTAACATAATATGTCTCCTTTAAAGGATATTTACCCCTAAGAACTTCCTCCTCCCAGCGGTCTAAAGCTCCTGTACTAGTGGTGTAAACACCACCACTACCATGTTGCTCTGAGCTTCGAGTTCTGGCAGCACGCTTAAATGAGCGAACTAGCTGACAGCAGCTACAGTTAGCAGCAGTAAGTGGTTGGCATTACTTTAGCAGCAAATAAAGCTTCCTGTCCATCAGGAAACCAAGTACATGACTTATGAAAGTTGGTCAGTGGCTAATTACACCGACAAATTTGACATCCGTGAATATATTTACCTGAATCTTCCATATCTATGAGGTCCATAGACCAAGCGCACTATCCTCTAGCCCCGACTCCCAGCTGCTCATTATCAGAGTCATTCACATGAATAGAGGAAGGAAAATACCTCTGGAGTCGCAATTAATGAAGTTTACTGTTTTAATGTTTTAAATTGGGGCTATTAACCTGATGATTCATCACATGTACAATATAACACCATGGGAAAGTATTTTTGTGCTTGACAGACTCAGATGACTGACCCAACAGTGATTTCATGGTTTGGCCACTGTGTCAAATGTGCTTCAAAGCCTGGCATTGTGTCTGGGGACTAGGATGGCTCTCACATTATGACCACCATTGATTCCACTTTTTACTTTGGAAGAGAGAAAATATTGCTTGTTTTTCATGAGTAACATAAGCTCACTTTAAGCCATTTATATAATCCTGATTTGAGGAGTTAATACCTTAATACTGTTTGGAAAATGTACTTCGTTTTCACCAGAAAACAACAACAGTATGTTTTCAGGGTTGAATTAAGGATTAATATGTGGTATTTTAGGGGATCATAGTGCATGTAGAGAAAAAGAGCAACAAACTTGAGCTTGTTAACTTTGCTCCCCTGCACTAGACGGCTAATTATCCAGCGTTCCGCCATCAAAGTAGTTGCCTCTATGTGTGTGTATGTGTGCGAATTGTTATTTAAATTACAGTATCACAGGAACCGAGGAGACTTGGCCAACCTCGCTGACCTCCAGTCTCTGCTCAGTCATGCTTGTTAATTATACCAACAACTTATAGTTTATGTGAAAGAGAAAACAAACACGGGTTACTTTTGTGTTTATATGAACTTAAGAAAGTCAAACAGTACGAGTGACGCATAAGAGGTGGACGGTGTGGGTGTCCCAGGTCTTTATTGCTGCCCGGTGAGAGCTTCACATATGCAGAAACAAAACCCACTCACCCAATTGTCTCTTTACTCAGTTAATAAAATGAGCCTGATATTAAGTCCCTCATCCTGAAGCCGTTAGACTAAATGATTGTACAATGACAGTAATGCTTGTAGCCAATTCCCAGGCTACTGAAGGGGGAACTCTAGCTATCAATTATGATTCCCTCTCCTCCATTTGGGGGACCGCTGCACACTATAAGGATTAGGAAACCATATAATGGCATTGTGCCATGTGGCATAAAAATGCAGCTTTTATCCAAACTAGTTGTGATCATGAAAAAAAGTATATTTTTTTCCTCCAAAAATGCAAGAAAATGCCAGGTCCTATCATTATTTGTGTCCCCTTAAAATGACAGTACACTTTAATTTTCTTGGCTTGAATTATTTTACAATTATGTCTTTACTTTTACTTGCTCTTACTTTTTTCTCTCGTGTCTTCATGTGAAATTTCCACCTAATGTGGCAGAATTGGTATACCACCCAGCACAGCTTGGTCCGACTTTAGCCCCATACATAATTTCAGGACATGGCAAGCACAAATTAATGTCTCCTCGAGGAATAATTGACTGGGGTCTGCAGTGCTGAGAGCTATATGTGAAATCAGTATGTCTCGCTATAAAACAGTAATTTGTGTGTTTTAGTCGAGCAGGCAGAGAACAGACAGAGTGCACCGCTGTGTCTCAGATAAGTGTTTAGAAAACACACACCCGTCATACGCGCATTGACGCAAATACTTTTTAGTACCTGTAGAGATTAATAATAGCCGCCCACGTTGTCCAATTGTCATTTGGAGAACACAGCCACGAAACAGTCTGTACCTCTCTGCATGTGTGTGTGTGTGTGTGTGTGTGTGTTTGTCTACGTGTGGGTTAGAGGTGAAGAAGAAGAATAGCTTGGAGGAAAGGATGAGATTTAATTGGAGAGATAAAGGTTCGCTAATTAAAGCAGCTAATGCTTCCTGATGACACACAGACATACAGAGCAAACCATCACCCTAATTGGCTTGGAGCAATAGTGAATAGAATAGGTGAATACAAAGGAAAAGAAAGAAGGTAGAAAGTAAGAAAAAGCATGAAAGGGCTTTTCTCACAAACATTGCACGCTGTATTTACAAATGTAAATATATGGGTGAAATCATAGCTTGCACGTCAAGCGACTCATTTGCCACCCACTGATAAAGACTATGTGATATGGTTGAAAACTATCATTAGTAACATTGGTTCTTGAGTTGTCAAAGGACTATTACTATAATTGACTCCCTGTGTCTTGCCCCCACCAGGGTGGTGAGAAACTTAGTGGTGATGATTGATGACCAACTCATCTTTTCCAGTCATGTCACCAGTTGCCCGGTCATGCCGATTTGCACTTTACAACATCAGAAAAATCAGGCCTTACTTAACTCAACATGCTTCTCAACTGACACAAGCTGTTGTCATCTCTAAACTTAACTTCTGTAACGCCCTCCTGACCGGCCTGCCAGCCTGCACAGTGAAACACCTTCAGATGATCCAGAACGCGGCGGCAGGCCTGGTCTACAACTGGCCAAAAAGGTCACATGTCACACCGCTGCTCATCGAGATCCACTGGCTTCCTGTTGCAGCTCCCTCTACTTTTAAAAAGAGTACCTTCTCTCCTAATACCACACCACAACCCTACTCCTGAAAGAATTGTCACTAGCACTTATTGCTGCACTAATGGCTCTTATTGCACTATACCTTGATTGTTTCCCTTTTTCTGTAAGTCACTTTGGATAAAAGCTTGAAATGTAAATGTATTTCCAATGTAATGAATGCACTTCTTTTCAAATCCAGTTTGTGACAACACAAGGTCTTAGACATCTTTAGGAAGTATTTATGCACAATTCAAACAAGTTGATCAACTGGCAGAGCAACCATTGCTGATGTGAACTAACCAGCACTATCCAGTGCTACCCTCAGACTGTTAAAAAGAAGTGGACGAAGCTGCCAGGTCTGACAAGTGAATCCAATTGCAAAAGTGTCTGAAAGCTGCATTCTTTCTAATGACCAGCAGGGGGCGACTCCACTACTTGAAAAAACAACTCTGATTGTATAAAGTCTAGCAGGATGACCGTATTTCTTACTCAGTTTATTACCTCAGTAAAAATCCTCCGTTGCTATGACCACTGAGTTAGCTTCAGCCAAAGTTAGAGGTGTATGTGTCAACGCCACCATTGGTGAAGATACTTATATAGTGTCGTGGGCGGAGTTATAATAAGGAAGATCCAGTGCGTCATTGAGCCATGATTTTAGACACGCCCAAAACATCCTGAACACAGAAATGAAGACAAACCAGCACAGAAAATCCACTTGTTTTATATAGTTTATGTTACTACGGCTAATTAGCAACATAAACACAATGGTTTGCTAGCTTACCGGTTAAGATAATTAAGTTACTAAACTGACCGGAACATACAAGGAAAAAGTTGTTGATTCATTGCAGAGATGAATGATGCTTGTTCAGTGTCTAGTTTGAGTAGAAAACAAATTTGCTTCCATAAGACCTCCAACATGTCTCAAGAGGAGGTATTTAATCACCTGACAGCCCTCTACATGTTTTAACAAAGCCCCCAGAGACCACATCACTGAAAGTGACAGTGTATCCTGACAGGCAAGCAGCCAGTAGGCCTACTCCCCACTAGCTACAACCACACAACAATCCTATTTTAACACGCTGACCTTTTCATTGCACTTACCACTCACTCTCTCCCCTCCCCTAAGCTTTTTTTCTTCAACTCAGATACTATCTGTAAAAGCTCCCCACATGCATCCCTCTAGGTCTGAGAGTCACAGAATAGTAAAAGTGATTCACTGTGTTTTAATCCCTCTGAGGCCCCCAAAACCCAAACCCGGCTTCCAATCCCTTCGTACCATCCATCTATCGTTCATCCCTCCATCCTGAGGCACAAATCACTAATCCATCTCTTCAGTCTAAGTGCCCAGTGCTTGTTAGTTGTTGTTGTCCAAACCCCGTCATAAGTCGATGCACGCACACATGCTGAACACTCACCATACACAGACTGTGCCCCTTGAACATCTGTTCCAGAGCTACTAAGCGGGTCACCAACCTCTGGGCTGATGATCCCAGCACGGAGGAGAAAGGAGGGAAAGACAGAGGACGGAGAGAGACAAAGACATGCAAGAAAATGATGTAACACCAAAGGTAGAATCATAGAGGGAAAAGGAGTGAAGGTGAGAGAAAATCAGATCCAAGGATGAGAGGTGCTTCCGTTGACAAATAGTGCTATTAGGGTGGTAGAAAATATTTCCCTTAAAGTCTTACATGTGAGATATCTGTGTCTGACAAGAGAGTATTTCCTGTAGCATTATCACATTTGA